>NC_064647.1:69866525-70174348 GCF_023864345.2 Schistocerca serialis cubense
CCATTTACGGCAAGAAAAAGAGGAATAAAAGTGAGATAGTGTTAATACTTTCATCCTTCTTTACCTCCTCTGCATTACTGCAGATGACGTGTAACTGAGCACATTTGTAGTGTGCATGCAGTACACATGAGGTGCCTAATTGTTTCCACTGCCCTGTGTGGAATACGTAAGTTCTTGTACACTTCACTATCCCGCTGTCTTCATGATGATGATGTCCCCAGCGCAGAAAACAGCACTCAGGTCGTGGATTCTTTTTCTTGAGGCTGAAATTAACTTCGCAAGGAACTGCTACTACGAATAAACTATAACTCATTTGGGATGCCACTCGCGTTTTTATTGATGTAGACACGAGAAACTATTCTTGATCACAACGTATTGAACATATCTTTCCACAGTCATTATATCTGGCTAAAATAACATGAAATACATCCTGCCACAGACAACATGTCTGTCTACTGGAACCGTCAGAACTGGAGAATAAAATTACATGAATCAAATACTACTATTACAGACAACATGTCTGTACCTAGCGACGGTCGGAACTGTAGTAAATAAAATTGCATGAAACAATTTCTGCTATAACAGACAACATGCCAGTCTACTGGAACGGTCAGAACTGGAGAGCAGGACTGCCCGAGACACTTCGCGCGCCAAGCCAGCAAGGCGTGACCCGAACGCCACCGAAGTGCATCGGTAGTAATATCATCAGTCTTTTGTTTTAGTAATACTTTGATTTTAATAATTTTGAAATGACTGATTGATAGGTGGCTGTAGAGAGATGTTTATTTAAAAAAATGAGGTAATTTGGATGGCAGGTTTAATTAATGATAGCAACTATAGTTTAACGTTTTGGCGCCATACCGCCGAACACAGCAGCCAATCACAGAGCAGCAGCATCATGCAGGCGGCCTTTCTCACGGGAATGGTACCGAATCTAACATCTGTCACCGCTACCTCATCCCACATTGCGTCATCTCTGTGCTTCTTGCATCTCCATTGCCCTGGGAATAGCTTCCTGGAGCCTAATATGATGGCTGAAAAAGCCAGATGTATTACACATTTCCAGTGAAACTGCCTAAAGTGAACATAATAACTGGCATTGCCTTTGAGAATGAGACTCACATTAACAATAAAATTCTGGCGGTGTTCTTATCACAGTATCCGAAAGCCATATATATCTACACTGGCGCCACCAAAACCAGTGATTCTGTCTGAAGCGCTACTGCGTACCATGTTTGCAAAAGTCTGGGCTATTCAAATTACCAACAGAGGCAGTATCGTGATTGCGGCACTTGTTGCGTTGCTAGAAGCACTTCGCTTCCGTTCGCGGCTGCCCACTTCTCTGAATTTCCTACTGCCGTGGAGGAACGTAATGCGTTAGGATAACACCATCCAGTCGTACACGAGAATCACCATAGTTTCACCATACTGGGGCTCTGACGCACTTTCGACTTCTGCAGCGACCCATAACGACGCCATTCGTTGGATTGGCGTTTCAGTTTTGGCTCGCACGATGTGGCCCATGTCTCATCCAGTGTTGCGATAAAGCCTCTCCTTCGCGCTCATAGCGTTCCAAGTGCGTCTGAGCAGCGTCGTAACGCATCCATTCCTGCATTTCCGTCAGTTCATGCGGAACACATCAAGATGCAATTTTTCGCATGCCCAGGCGTTCCTTCAGGATGCGAAGCACAGTCGTATGCGCTAATCCGGTTTCGTGGGTAAGCTCACGAATCGTATGGTGTCGATCAGTGTCCACTAACGCGGCAACAGCAGGCACTTCTTGTTCAGAGACGCTAGGTCGACCTGCCCGAGCACGTCTCCCACAGTCTGCCGACCTTCGTTGAAGGCTTTTACCCAGCGTGCCACTGTTCAGTACGCAATGCCGATTCCCCGCACGCCTCTTGAAGACCTTGATGACACTGTCGCGCTGTACGAACTCTGGCACATTCAATCTTGATCCAACTCCGTTGTTCCTGTTTCGAGAACAAAGTGACACTGTTACGTTAGACCGCTCGCACACAAGTGACTGTGTTTCCCTCGACTGTGCACACGCCGGCGACGTGGGACGGGCGAGTCCATTAGCTGGACGTAAGGTAGATATGTCAACAACGTGTGCTATCAGCGACAATGCTAGAATCCACTGCATGGTGTCTCCACAGAAGTGTTGCCATCATTTAAGTTCCATCCCTCGTAAAAGGATAAATTACCCTTCCATGTTGCACAGTGGTGATAAAGGGTCGATATAAACCAGTAAATCGCTTCACTGACAAAGAAGGAAAAGTAAAGGTTTCTTTATTTACGCTTTCTTTTCGTATTACTGTGGCATACAACACACTTTGGCCTGAAGCCCAGGCATGAATGTAAAATTGCAGAGTCTGTTCTCACAATGTTATCACATGTTATTCGCAACACAGATTTAGTTGCACTGGTAAATGGAATAAGGGGCCAGTTAAATAGAGTCGTACCCATCCAGTGAAGACCATAACTACATTTATTAGCAATATTTTTCTTTGCCTGACAGCTACTCACAGATACTGACACCCTTGTCACAGGACCTGCAGACTTTCAGATCAATTCCTAGTTTCTCGCAATGCTTCAGGTAAAGCTTTCTACATAGCTTGCTTGCTATTAACAGTCACTTCAGGGACTGAAAGTGTATGTAGTAGAGGTAACAGGTATAAATACGAGATGATACTGCCCTAAATTTATGTTTTACAGTAAAGTACGACCTATACAGGACGACTGAATGTAGAAGAAGAAATTTTAACTTGCATTTGTAGATGGACTGATCTTCTGCTGATGATTTTTTTGGATGACGGTTACACAACAACACGAGGGACTACACAAGTACAGGGACTAAGGTAAATAATCTGCAAACCTGGACTGCATGTGCATGAGTAGTTAAATTCGGAAGTGAGAAACTGAGTGAGTGACAAGTAAGGGAACAACATGTGTAGTGGATGGAATGGTTCAAATGGCTCTGAGCACTATGGGACTTAACAGCTATGGTCATCAGTCCCCTAGAACTTAGAACTACTTAAACCTAACTAACCTAAAGACATCACACAACACCCCGTCATCACGAGGCAGAGAAAATCCCTGACCCCGCCGGGAATCGAACCCGGGAACCCGGGCGTGGGAAGCGAGAACGCTACCGCACGACGTGTAGTGGATGGACAGTGACTCAGTTGCTAGTATGCAGGGCAGTGACTAGCAGCCAAGTATTTGGAATAACTGAGCTCGAGAACTGTAACTTGTGTAAAGTTACCCCATGACTGGTTTCATGTAAAAATAGTAGAGTCGGATTTGTCTTGTAACCTGTAAGTGTATTTACTACGCTAAGGAGGTTATTGGTTTACTTCTGTGTGGATACCTGGTGCAGTAATATAACAAACTTGTCAGAATAAGGGAAGGGGAGGATGTGCCGATACTTTTTGCTAAGTTTATGGTCAATCCGGAAAAACAGAAACAAGAAGACAGAGAAATTAGAAAAAACAAAAGGGAAGGAGAATTAACCTGATTCTTCAACTGTATGAGACAGAAACATCAAAGCTGAACAATTATTAGAGCATCTTCCTTCTAGTCTAATAGTCGGTTTGGTTCAGTATTAAATACGGTGGAGGTACAAGTGACAACTCTGAATGCTTCTGTCGCCTAGCTTATAGCAAAAGAGTAACAGAACTGTGAAGAATTTCGCAAATTGCGAACTCTGTCCAAAGTGTTCGAGTAGGAACCAGCATTATTGAAAAATGAGAGTCACTATCTCCAGCATGGTTTAGCATCATTAAAAAAGAAGGTAGTCACAGACAGACGTTCAGATGAGGGATGTAGAAAGGCTGAGAGAGAGAATGACATGTAGGTCGATAGGTTAAACTGTTGTTGAATTAACAGATTCAAAGTGATTCAAATGGCTCTGAACACTATGGGACTTAACTTCTCAAGTCATCAGTCCCCTAGAACTTAGAACTACTTAAACCTAACTAACCTAAGGACATCACACACATCCATGCCCGAGGCAGGATTCGAACCTGCGACTGTAGCTGTCGCGCTGTTCCAGACTGTAGCGCCTAGAACCGCTCGGCCGAATTAACAGAAATAGCAAAAAGGCAACAAAAAATACCAACTAGTTTTCACTATGCCCCACCGCAATATAAGGCACCAGACGGCAGTAGTGAATTTGTGGGCCTTGGAAAGAGTATACAACGGAATACACAAGTAACAAATGGTTCAAATGGCTCTAAGCACTATGAGACTTAACATCTGAGGTAATCAGTCCCCTAGACTTAGAACTACTTAAACCTAACTAACCTAAGGACATCACACACGTCCAAGCCAGACTGCTCGGCCACAACGGACGGCACAGAAGTAACATCTAGCAGTCTGGTGGTGGTGGTTAGTGTTTAACGTCCCGTCGACAACGAGGTCATTAGAGACGGAGCGCAAGCTCGGGTTAGGGAAGGATTGGGAAGGAAATCGGCCGTGCCCTTTCAAAGGAACCATCCCGGCATTTGCCTGAAACGATTTAGGGAAATCACGGAAAACCTAAATCAGGATGGCCGGAGACGGGATTGAACCGTCGTCCTTCCGAATGGGAGTCCAGTGTGCTCTAGCAGTCTCTTTAAGAGTATAGACCAGGGTGAGGTAAATCAAGGAGAATGTGGCAAATCGAAAGAAGTGTTAATGATTGGTACGGGTAAAGGAATGTACAAAAATTTCCCACATTTAATCCATAGGGGGAAACACATTCAGTATTTCCAAGATGGTTAGAGAAATATACGTTTCGTAGCCATCCACATGCACTTTAGTGGAGTTTACTGAATTTAGAAGTTTGAATAATACAGTCTGTTTGAAATGGATTTCAAAGTAGAAATTTGCTCGCCAGGTATGTAGAAGAAACTGCAGTTACAGTTGTTGGGCCCATAGTTTAAACCGATTCTTGGGGAGGATACTGGAATGTTGTGCAGCAGTGTGCTGCCCAATCAAGAATTCGTGACAATGATGTACCTGAAGCACATTTAATGGAAGTATTAATTAACAGTTTACCTGACGCATCTAGAGAGAAGCTTGTTGGGAGAACGTGGAAAAATAAACAAGCTTTATTAGAACTCTTGGATCAGCGAGATTTCCTAACATGTCCGACGAGAGTTGAGAGAATCAGTGTTGATTGGGCATTCGAGGAAGAAGATTATTTAGATCTCCTGAAAAAAGATGTCAAGCGAATAGTGTGCACTACAGAAAAACTGTACGCTATTCTTAAGCATTCATCTCTACATCTACATCTACATCTACATCTACATCTACATCTACATTTATACTCCGCAAGCCACCCAACGGTGTGTGGCGGAGGGCACTTTACGTGCCACGGTCATTACCTCCCCTTTTCTGTTCCAGTCGCGTATGGTTCGCGGGAAGAACGACTGTCTGAAAGCCTCTGTACGCACTCGAATCTCTCTAATTTTACATTCGTGATCTCCTCGGGAGGTATAAGTAGGGGGAAGCAATATATTCGATACCTCATCCAGAAACGCACCCTCCCGAAACCTGGCGAGCAAGCTACACCGCGATGCAGAGCGCTTCTCTTGCAGAGTCTGCCACTTGAAATTGCTAAACATCTCCGTAACGCTATCACGGTTACCAAATAACCCTGTGAAGAAACGCGCCGCTCTTCTTTGGATCTTCTCTATCTCCTCCGTCAACCCGATCTGGTACGGATCCCACACTGATGAGCAATACTCAAGTATAGGTCGAACGAGTGTTCTGTAAGACATCTCCTTTGTTGATGGACTACATTTTCTAAGGACTCTCCCAATGAATCTCAACCTGGTACCCGCCTTACCAACAATTAATTTTATATGATCATTCCACTTCAAATCGTTCCGCACGCATACTCCCAGATATTTTACAGAAGTAACTGCTACCAGTGTTTGTTCCGCTATCATATAATCATACAATAAAGGATCCTTCTTTCTATGTATTCACAATACATTACATTTGTCTATGTTAAGGGTCAGTTGCCACTCCCTACACCAAGTGCCTATCCGCTGCAGATCTTCCTGCATTTCGCTACAATTTTCTAATGCTGCAACTTCTCTGCATACTACAGCATCATCCGCGAAAAGCCGCATGGAACTTCCGACACTATCTACTAGGCCATTTATATATATTGTGAAAAGCAATGGTCCCATAACACTCCCCTGCGGCACGCCAGAGGTTACTTTAACGTCTGTAGACGTCACCCCATTGTTAACAACATACTGTGTTCTGTTTGCTAAAAACTCTTCAATCCAGCCACACAGCTGGTCTGGTATTCCGTAGGCTCTTACTTTGTTTATCAGACGACAGTGCGGAACTCTATCGAACGCCTTCCGGAAGTCAAGGAAAATAGCATCCACCTGGGACCCTGTATCTAATATTTTCTGGGTCTCATGAACAAATAAAGCGAGTTGGGTCTCACACGATCGCTGTTTCCGGAATCCATGTTGATTCCTACAGAGTAGATTCTGGGTTTCCAAAAACGACATGCGAGCAAAAAACATGTTCTAAAATTCTACAACAGATCGACGTCAGAGATATAGGTCTATAGTTTTGCGCATCTGCTCGACGACCCTTCTTGAAGACTGGGACTACCTGTGCTCTTTTCCAATCGTTTGGAACCTTCCGTTCCTCTAGAGACTTGCGGTACACGGCTGTTAGAAGGGGGGCAAGTTCTTTCGCGTACTCTGTGTAGAATTGAATTGGTATCCCGTCAGGTCCAGTGGACTTTCCTCTGTTGAGTGAATCCAGTTGCTTTTCTATTCCTTGGACACTTATTTCGATGTCAGCCATATTTTCGTTTGTGCGAGGATTTAGAGAAGGAACTGCAGTGCGGTCTTCCTCTGTGAAACAGCTTTGGAAAAAGGTGTTTAGTAGTTCCGCTTTACGCGTGTCATCCTCTGTTTCAATGCCATCATCATCCCGGAGGGTCTGGATATGCTGTTTCGAGCCACTCACTGATTGAACGTAAGACCAGAACTTCCTAGGATTTTCTGTCAAGTCGGTACATGAAATTTTACTTTCGAATACACTGAACGCTTCACGCATAGCCCTCCTTACGCTAACTTTGACATCGTTTAGCTTCTGTTTCTCTGAGAGGTTTTGGCTGCGTTTACACTTGGAGTGAAGCTCTCTTTGCTTTCGCAGTAGTTTCCTAACTTTGTTGTTGAACCACGGTGGGTTTTTCCCGTCCCTCACAGTTTTACTCGGCACGTACCTGTCTAAAACGCATTTTACGATTGCCTTGAACTTCTTCCATAAACACTCAACATTGTCAGTGTCGGAACAGAAATTTTCGTTTTTATCTGTTAGGTAGTCTGAAATCTGCCTTCTATTACTCTTGCTAAACAGATAAACCTTCCTCCCTTTTTTTATATTTCTATTAACTTCCAAATTCAGGGATGCTGCAACGGCCTTGTGATCACTGGTTCCCTGTTCTGCACTTACAGAGTCAAAAAGTTCGGGTCTGTTTGTTATCAGTAGGTCCAAGATGTTATCTCCACGAGTCGGTTCTCTGTTTAATTGCTCGAGGTAATTTTCGGATAGTGCACTCAGTATAATGTCACTCGATGCTCTGTCCCTACCACCCGCCCTAAAGATCTGAGTGTCCCAGTCTGTATCTGGTAAATTGAAATCTCCACCTAAGACTATAACATGCTGAGAAAATTTATGTGAAACGTAATCCAAATTTTCTCTCAGTTGTTCTGCCACTACTGCTGCTGAGTCGGGAGGTCAGTAAAAGGAGCCAACTACTAAGCTAGCTCGGTTGTTGAGTGTAACCTCCACCCATAATAATTCACAGGAACTATCCACTTCTACTTCACTACAGGATAAACTACTACTAACAGCGACAAACACGCCACCACCAGTTGCATCCAATCTATCCTTTCTAAGCACCGTCTGTGCCTTTGTAAAAATTTCGGCAGAATTTATCTCTGGCTTCAGCCTGCTTTCTGTACCGATAACGATTTCAGCTTCGGTGCTTTCTATCAGCGCTTGAAGTTCCGGTACTTTACCAACGCAGCTTCGACAGTTTACAATTACAATACCGATTGCTGCTTGTCCCCCGCATGTCCTGACTTTTCCCGGCACCCTTTGAGTCTGTTGCCCTTTCTGTACTTGCCCGAGGCCATCTAACCTAAAAAACCGCCCAGTCCACGGCACACAACCCCTGCTACCCTTGTAGCCGCTTGCTGCGTGTAGTGGACTCCTGACCTATCCAGCGGAACGCGAAACCCCACCACCCTATGGCGCAAGTCGAGGAATCTGCAGCCCACACGGTCGCAGAACCGTCTCAGCCTCTGATTCAGACCCTCCACTCGGCTCTGTACCAAAGGTCCGCAGTCAGTCCTGTCGACGATGCTGCAGATGGTGAGCTCTGCTTTCATCCTGCAAGCGAGACTGGCAGTCTTCACCAAATCAGATAGCCGCCGGAAGTCAGAGAGGATTTCCTCCGATCCATAGCGACACACATCATTGGTGCCGACATGAGCGACCACCTGCAGATGTTTCCTAAACAAAGCCCATCAGCTGAGTATTGTGTTATCAGTAAGTTACTGCAGGGACTTGATTGGAGCGTAACAGAGTGAAGTTTTCATGGGTATTATTTGGTTAACTTCCAGACCAGTTTTCGATTTAGTGTCACACTGAACAAAGAACATGCCTCACAACATCCATTAAAAAAGCCACATGATTAACACCAAATGGATGGAAACAACACATCCTACTACCTACAACGGTCGAACACACGTTTCAGATATGGACAAGAAGACTGAGATGTGATAGTGAGTTCCATTTCACACAACTGGAGGCCACGACGTTCGCATAACGGATTTACTTGAGACGTTGTACATTCTAAACAGTCCATTACGACAACCTAGGCCGGCCGCGGTTGTCTAGCGGTTCTAGGCGCTCTGTCCGGAGCCGCGCGACTGCTACGGTCGCAGGTTCGAATCCTGCCTCGGGCATGGATGTGTGTGATGTCCTTAGGTTAGAAAGGTTTATGTAATTCTAAGTTCTAGGGGACTGATGACCACAGATGTTAAGTCCCATAGTGCTCAGAGCCAACCACGACAACGTAATGTGCAAGTAGTAAGGCGCAGTACTAAGACGATTTCGAGAAAATCGCACGCGAAGCTTTACGCGTCGATGATGTACTGTTGCGTTGTGACCCTGACCACGAACTGCCGGCGGTCATCTTGTTAGCGTTCAAGCTCCGTACTCGGTAGATCGCCGGAACGAGACCCACTGCGCTTCCATTTCTTTAAATATGTATGTTTTTAAACGCCAGTCATTATTTCGCACATATTACATTTGAAAGGTAATACGAGGAGAATACACGTGTGTTTGCATGACCCTTTTTGAATTTCCAATGCTATTTCACTGTTTACTAATTTTTTCATTACAAGTTAAAAAACTTTATCCAGCGCCTTCAGACTTGTTCATATTTTATTGACAACGAACGAGAAATTGCTTCTCGTGAAGATGCTCTCAAATTATATTCTGTCGTACATCACCAATATTCGACACAAATATTTACAAAAATGTTGCGTTACTCGTGGTCTGTATCCAAATTGTCGGAAGAAAGAGAAATCTTTCAAAATGTCAGCTAGTATTGTTTTTTCCCAGAAACTCTGAAGAGTACTTATGAACGCGGGAAAACTGCATTTGTTCCACTTGTATTGTATGGAACTGGGGACCTAGAAACGAGGGAGAGGCTTCGTCCCCGCCGTAGCCATCAGTGGTTGACAACAGGCTACGGCAGTCCACCCACCTCACCGTACTGAATAAAGTTATTTACACTTTATTTATCGATGTTTGCTATCCAAGGCTGTCTCTCGTTCTTAAAACCTGTGTGTGCAGATCGAAACGTTCAGGTACAAAGCAATTATCAGTATCTTACCCGACTGCAGGTATAAAGGATTTCGGAAATCACAACAAGCATGCATTTTTAGGAAAACTTTATGCGTTTGGTCGTTTACTTGTCGATAATTATAAAAGTAACATTTGTTGTGATAACAAAAATTGGCGAACAACCATATAACACCGGAAGTTCAATACAAGTTCATATGAATGGTTCAAATGGCTCTAACCACTACGGGACTTAACATCTGAGGTCATCAGTCCCCTAGACTTAGACCTACTTAAACCTAACTAACCTAAGGACATCACACACATCCATGCCCGAGGCAGGATTCGAACCTGCGACCGTAACAGCAGCGCGGTTCTGAACTGAAGCGCCTAGAACCGCTTGTCCACAGCGGCCGGCACATATAGATTTTCACTATATTACCTTTCAGACGTAAAATGCTTAAAATAATATATTAGTGTTGGAGAAAATATTCCTAAATTAAAAAGAAAAAAGAAACATGAGCGGGAGTCGACCCAGCGATTCTCTAAAATCGTATTAGTGTCCCAGTCCGCAAATTCATTTATGACTGAGTGTTGCTATAATCACTTGGGATAGGAGTTTGGTTCACATTGATAGAATCGAGTGATCGACGTGGAGAGTTATAGAACTATGCACTCGTCGAGAGAATAGTGTGTTGCGTCATTGTTGTAAAAAAGCTGACTGGTTTTCGCTTTGCGGAACAGAAACCTATCTAGCGACGATTGGTATTTAGTTGGCACTAACGAATTTTAGGACATGATGATTGGTCGTACAATATTAAAATCGTTCACTCATCGACAAGATCTTACTTTAAAAGTCGATTAATAATCAGCTGGAATCTTTTACTTATCACCTTCAAGGCTTTTTCTGTGTGACGGGTGGCCTTTAAAGCAGGAAAAGATAGGTAGTTATTAGCCAACACTGGAAGCGACTTAATTTTGTTCTTATTATTTAAGTGTATGGCACAAAATGGTTGTGGCAAGCATTTATTTTTTTATTTTCAGAAGCAAAGGTGTGTTAAAATGAAATAAAATACCGACTCTTAATTTCAAAGAAAACTGATGATGATGTTTTGTTTGTGGAGCGCATAACTGCGCGGCCATCAGCGCGCGTACGAAGTCCCAAGTTTTTCACAGTCCTATGTAGCCATTGTCACGAATGATGAGGAAGACAACACAAACACCTAGTCCCCGGATAGAGAAAATCCCCAAGCTGACCGGGAATCGAACCCGGGATCCAGAGGCAGCAACGGTAGCCCCTAGACCACGAGCTGCGGATAAAGAGAAATGAAAATATCCCCACTACAAGAAGTAAACTAAAAGACCTTTTTTCTTCCTGCTGAAATAAAGGGAAGTATAAGAAATAAAATAATAAGATTCATTACAAGGGATAGTACTGGACATTACCAGACAGATATTTTCTTCGATGCTAATATTTGAGTTTGCGAAGTTCAAAGATTTAACACTTTAACATCATGTCAAGAGATACTGTCTGAAAATAATTACTACTGAAGTCCAGAAACTTTCAAAACAGTTCGCTTAGTTTAAAGGCAGGAGATGTGGATTATTTATTTGAAGTCTAAATAGATATGTAGCAAGGATATTAATGTTTTTACGTGAAAAAACAAAAACAATCTATGGCGAGGGAATATTATATCGCAGACTGAACAACCAGTTACATCTCTGGATACTAATTTGACGCCAGATGTATGAAACTTAGGCTTCCTTAACAAACCAGTATCGTAAGTAACAAGTTATTTACCATATAATTAATAATAACAAAGAACTGCAAGTATAAAATGTTTGCTAGCCTTGTGATGAGTTAAGTCGTTTTACGTCATTTTAAGGCAGAAAACGATGATGCAAATTGATCAACGGCGCACGTAGACGCATTTTGTCATCTTAATTATTTTTGAAGGTTCATTTATCAAAAAGATTGAGTATGATAAGGAAATTCGTTGAAATTCATTACATTTGCTAGATAACTGCAGATACCTACTGTGAGGTTTTCGTTGTGATAATAACGACAGTGTGGTGCACGCAAACTTGTTCATTATGTGCCGAGAATTCATTTTAATTAGTTATCACCATAAAGGTACATTACGTGCGTAAAATCACAAAAAGTACGTAGCGTATACATCGACGTGCAGGCTTTAACCGTAATATTAGGATCGATTCCAAACTTACGATTTTATGCCTACAAAGAAAGTTTGCAAGAACTGTTATATCTTAGTACTGTCGATCCAGATGCGTGCGCATATATGACTGCAACAGTTTAATAACTTAATAAGTAAAATCATCTTACGTTGGAACGCAGTAACTTTAGACGAGTTTAATAACTTAATAAGTAAAATCATCTTATTCTGGGACGCAGTAACCTTAGACGACTAGTCAGGGCATTTCCACACAGTAACAATTTCGTTGTGTGTAGGAATTAGTAGCACATTGGGGTCACAGGGTAGGTGGTGACTTATAGACTGCTTCTTAAATTATAAGTGGTATTTATTGTACGAAGCGTACACTGGTATAAATTTTGTATAATTTACTACTGCTTAAAGTTAACTGCTTCCCGAATTCCACTCTAGGTAAAACAATACAAGAAGTGGTTACCGACTAAGATCTGCTCCTAGCTACTGCACAGGAGGTGTTAGACCGCTGCAGTAGACCACAAGGAGTTACGTTGCCTGTCAAAATTGTCGCTTCTGCGTATTAACACATGGAGTAGCGACAATTTACCACACAAATATTACTACGTAACTGTTGTTCCGTCACAGTGGATCTACGACTGTATTTGAACATTACTCGAATTTTTCGACCCGTTTAGGCCACAGTCCAGGAAATCTCGGATTATGTTCGATCTTTTCATAATGCACTGTGGATTTTAGTAACAAAAATAACTGTGAAACACTGACTGGAATATCTTGCAAGGTGCAGCTCACGCGTAACAACGGCAACTAACAAATAAATAAAAAACTTCCATCATGATCTGCCCAATTCTCGAGCTTTCGCTCGTCCTGCCATCTAGTGAGATGTACTATCTCCAAGACAAGTCTTACGGCTGTGATTCATTCTCACGATACAAATTACTGTTACTTTATTACCATACATTTCGGTTGTTCGGCATTTAATTCTTGATTAACAGTCTCCATTGTTTCATCGGAATGTTGCAGTCTTGTGTTCAAACTGATTAAAAGCTGGTAATGTTTTTGTCTGTTATTCTATTATGTGACCAGGGATTTAACTGCTCACTTACAACCCATCATTACTGCCTCTCATAGACAAATAAAATATTTTACTGAGCTCAGTCAAGAAATACTTTCTAGAGCACAATAGTTTCTTCTTTGTTACCTTTACTTAAAAATCAACATAAATGTTTATCTATCCCTACAGATCGGTAGTGTATGAGAACTCGTATTGTAAATTTCTTCAAACACAACAGGAGTTTGTGCAGTGGTAGGATTTAATGCTATTTACTCCAGTGTTTCAAGAAATTGCCAAATTTTAAGCAGAGCCATAGCTTTTTCTTGTGGCTAGTACGTAGTTTCTTGCCTCTCTCTTGCACTCACTCTGCGCTAGTCAAATGTCACTTGATTGTTCGAACTAGCTCGATACTGCATCAAACGCTGAGGTGTCTCAAGAAATCTGGAGCCTGTTCGAGTGCAAGTATCGATTGCCCAGCCCTAAGTGGAACAGTATGTTACGTAAAGGAAATGCAGTAAGTAGTGACCACTAAATTATGACCACGAAGCAGTTATGAGGAGAGCACGTGGCTAAGAGGAAGCCAGTGGTTAAAATTAAACAATTATGAAGTAGCCACAGCATTAGATTCAGGGAACGGTTATTGCTTAATTCAAGAAGAGTTATGGGTAAATGCATGTAAAGTGTAGAGGCTAGAGAACTTTGTAACTTCTATGTGTATTTACAACAATATCTGGAACAAATGGCTGTTACGTACAGGAAGAGGTTCCAGTAAATTTGTGGACTGAGGATAGACAATATACACAGTCATTACTGTCGGCAGTAAACTTGAATGCAGGTTCTTTTGCTTGGTCTAGAGTGATTCGCAGAGAAAAAAGTTGTAATGATGGTGAACTTAATTTTTTTCTCTTTGTTTTTCAATCTTGCCAGTAAGGAGAGAAGTGAAGGCAAAAATAAAACAACGATATATCGCTGATGAGGAACTACTATGTTTGGGTAATATAGTAATTGGTTGCCGGGAGACCCCTCGCGGGGTGAACCGGGCTGCCGCTCCACAAGTTCTTTCGAGTGAAAGAAGATGAAATGATTATGAAAGACACACAACACCCAGTCATCTCGAGGCAGAAAAATTGCCTGACCCTGCCGGGAATTGAACCCGGGACCCCGCGCGCGGTAAGCGAGAGCGCTACCGCAAGACCACGAGCCGCTAATTTTCTGTAAGATGGTTCAATATAATAAGAAGGTGCTCTGTGTGGATCGAGAGACTGTTGTCTGTGCAAGACGTTGTGGGGCGGTGGGTGGAAAATTTCTATATATTGTTGTTGCCATTCTCAACACAGGCTCTCTAACTACAATGTGGGCAACCAGAAAGTGATTAACAAAAACGTGATGCCTGTAAATAAAGTTCACTGTGCCCACACAATGGAAAGCATATGAATTCTGTATATCGTGAGTAGGCTGCTTCCATATAACGTGACTGACGTTTACTAAAGAACAGTACGAGGAGGTAACCAATAAAAAAGCAGAATTATTTTTTGAAAGCTATATATTTTCAAATCGTTTACAAAACAACCTTATTGCCTTCAAAATACTCTCCATTACAACTGATACATTTCCCCCACGGGTGCTTCCACTGTTCGAAACATTTTTTGTTGTCATCTATAGAAATGGCTGAAAGCTCCTCCCTCGTTTTTTCTTGACTTCGTCAGTGTAGTGTAATCGGTGTCTTTCCGTGCCCATTTTTATGCGCGGAAATAGAAAAAAGTCGCACGGAGCCAGGTGAGGCGAGTAAGATGCGTGGGTCAGCGGAACCATATCACTTTCAGCCAAAACCTGAGACGGATGGCTGTGTGTATAGGTGCGTTGTCGTGATGGAAGAACCAGTCTCCTGTCTCTCACAAATCGGGTATTTTTTTAAGAACGCGGAGCTCCAAGATAACCCACTAATCTCTGACAGTTTATCAATTATCTGTCGACGATCTATGAGCACAAGCTCTCTAATTTTTTCAATGTTTTCGTCGATTCTGGAGTTGATGGACGTCCAGAATGAGGTTTGCATCAATCGACAAGGCGCCATTTTTAGATCGAGCAAACCACTCGTAAAGTTGAGTTTCTCCAATAGAGTTATCTTGTTAAGTTGTTCTCGACATTAAAACAGGTTCAGCAGCATTTTTACCGAGTAGAAAACAAAATTTCACAGCTGCGCGCTGTTCACTTAAACTTGTCGTCATAAAAAAGCTAGACAAGAACAAAACAGTGTTAACAAAAACAGTCACTGCAGATGAAAGGCACAAGCCCGGTGAACACAGGCGGAACTGAACTGGCATTGAGCTGCGCCACACGCGCCTCGCGGCACGAATGTGTACTACACAAGCTCCGCCCACGGCAATGTTATTCCCGTTTTTTGGGTACCCCCTCGTTTAAGCATATATCGGCCGTGAGAGTATAAGGTGCTGAAAAGCTTGATTGGTGTAGTACATGAGAGAATCACGGGACCAGAGAAAGAAGAGGGTCAAGCTAAAGTATGGGTGCCAGATTAGGTCAGTGTTCTAGGCTTCTAGGACAACTAAAGGTGAAAGAAGAGGGTCAAGCTAAAGTATGGGTGCCAGATTAGGTCAGTGTTCTAGGCTTCTAGGACAACTAAAGGTAAATGTCGTGTGACTAGGGCCTCCCGTCGGGTAGACCGTTCGCCAGGTGCAAGTCTTTCGAATTGACGCCACTTCGACGACTTGGGCGTTGATGGGGACGAAATGATGATTAGGACAACACAACACCCAGTCTCTGAGGGGAGAAAATCTCAGACCCACCCGGCGATCGAACCCGGGCCCTTAGGACTGACATTCCGTCGCGCTGACCACTCATTTATCTAGGACAACTGAGATAGGAACAGCTCCTGCGGTGAGCCAAGAGTATGTGATGTAGATGATAATGTTTTCTGATGATGCAGTGGGAATTATTTGAGTACAAATTGATGAGATGGGTAATTGAAGGGGAGGCAGAAGGCCATAAGAGTAAGTGAGTAACACGGAGGTTTATAGAAAGTACTTGGTATTAGTTGGCTGGT
This sequence comes from Schistocerca serialis cubense, assembly GCF_023864345.2. Taxonomy (NCBI): domain Eukaryota; kingdom Metazoa; phylum Arthropoda; class Insecta; order Orthoptera; family Acrididae; genus Schistocerca; species Schistocerca serialis. The sequence continues at coordinate 69,882,709 of NC_064647.1, forward strand.
ACCTGCATTTTATTATTGCAAGACCAGAGAAGCAACACATTCTTGTTTACCGTTCCATGCTTAATGCTCTTCTGGGGTTAGTTTCTGTCACACTCTTGCAGACATTATATCAAAAAAGGATAAAATATGCATTAGGTACAGGCCAGAGAGCCAAAATTAATCAGAGAAGGATAGCATTCTACCGCGGCAGTCCACAGGTTTTTTTTTTTTTTTTTTTTTTGGTGGATGTCATCTATTTTGACACTATTAGCAGCCCAAAAAAAGAATAAATCACCATTCAGCATGCACTGGAGGTGAAGAATCGATTTCTATGACATAAATCACTGCACTGGCAAAGAAGGAAGGCGCACTATCAGTTTTTTATAACTTTTTTGTGTTGCTGACCGAAGATAAAAATGAAAACGTACAAAAACAGAGGTTTTTTGCTATTCGACTAGCACTTAAAAGTTACCCTGGCCTGGAGAGGAGTCAAATGTGGAATAGCACACTGTTATCAAATGTTATTTGTAACATTACATCTAGCAGTTTCGTTAAATAATGAGGTATGGGTCCGCCCCCGCCCTGCCCCCTCCCCCCCACTTTGGAGGGGGGATGGGGGACAGAGAGTAATAGAACGGGTCGCTGGCTTTCATTGAAATCTTTGCATTTCGTATTACAACAGACATCCGAAGAACAAATATTACTAGCGTCAGATCCTCCTTCCATTAACCAAGTTAGGAAGCTGCCGCATCGGTAAATAAATGTGTGTCCAGGGCCTCCCGTCGGGTAGATCGTTCGCCAGGTGCAAGTCTTTCGATTTCACGTCACTTCGGCGACGTGCGCTTCGATGGGGATGAAATGATGATGATTAGGACAACACAACGCTCAGTCCCAGGGCAGAGAAAAATCTCCGAGCTAGCCGGGAATCGAAACGGGGACCTTAGTATTGACAGTCTGTGACGCTGACCACTTCTTTTTTTAATTTTTAGTCTCATTTTGTTCGTTTCCGTTCATTGCATTTGCTCGGGGCGGATGTCGCAAAACACCCGTTTTAGTTCGTTGTTGATCCATTAACTCAGTTGTTTTAGTACAGAGGGCAGCTAACCCTCTGACCGAACACGCTGAGCTACTGTGCCGGCTTACCTTCACTTAGTTTTTTATTACAGAGACCCTGAGGAAATCTGAGAATCAAACCAAACACGCAGAGGTTTAGTTGCTTACCAAGCATTTACCAATCACCAATGACAATAAACCACTGGACAATGTGACTACCACTTCTTTACAGCGCTGACTTCAATAGCAGATTGTTAATCATAGTCACTGTGACGGTCCACACGATTTCAGCCAAGCTTCCGAAACCAGTCGAAAGGTAGTACGTAGGCTGGAAGCTGAGTACTAGTGCATGTTCAGTGGAAGCAGTCAATTGGATTTAAAATAAAGTAATCCAAATTCTTCCATTGCCATAGATAAATGGAAGATTCGCAGTGGGGACAAGAGATCCCACGGTAGGGATTTACCGAGTGCCTTCTCCTTCGAAAGTATGCGATTCTAATAAGGAAAAAGATTCAAATTTAATCAATCTTGTGTGTCTTCCTCTATTCTTATCAGCAATGTTAGTTCTAAACCAAAGCGCGTAAACATCAAGTTGATAATCTGGCACTACAGTTTAGCAGCACCAGTTTGAATAACGAGGAAGATTGTAATGTGTTTATTTAGCCAACAATAGCTTGAAGAGTGTAAAACAAAGGAGACACCTGAAAAAAAAACATCCAAATCGTATGAATGAAACCCTCGAATTTTTACAGCGTAATTAGCAACAACTAAAACGAAATTTCAGATTCCTCAAAAACCAGGTATTAGCTTCTACGAAAGCGCTACGAGCATTCAAGATTTATCGTACTTAATTGCAATATGCAAATCAGCGCCCATTGTTTGTGAGAAATTACTTCTTCCCACAACCGTCGAAATACACGAAGAAAGGTTTGGCACGAGTCTGAAACCGATACCACTCTCAGATGATACCGTGATCGTCATAGTAATGCTATAACGTGACATGAAAAAGTAATTACTACCACATCTTCATGATAGCCGAAAATTCCCCCTGCGACTTTATGACTGTACTGATACCGGAAATCTTTCCCAGCTTCTTGTTTTTGTACGCTAGTGTTACGAACGCGAAATACACGAGGACGGTCTATTTTGTAAATCTCTGAAAGGGGGGACCGCAGGCGAAGATAATTTCTTTTCTGTAAATTACTTTTTGGCTGACAACAATCTGTGATGGACAAATTGTGTTGTTACACGTAACGATGGGATAGCAGCGTTTACTGGAACTGAAAAGGGGTTCAAGGAAGAGTGCGCCATTTCTACTTCTGTAAAATTCACACATTTCACGGTGCACAAGGATGCATTGTCTTATAAAGTAGTACGAACGGAATTAATGAAGTGCTCAACGATGCAGTCAGTGTTGCAAATTTTGTGAAAGCTCGAGCTTTAAACAGTAGGCCATTTTCCGTCTCTGTGAGGAGATGGGTTCTAATCATGATCGCTTCTATCGCACGCGGAAGTACGTTGGTTGTCTCGTGATATAATTCTCCGTCGCGTTGTGGACCTGAAGGATGATGTTCGTCTTTTCCTGTTGAACAGCTGAACCGACGTTTGTGAGAAACTGAACGATCTTGACGTATCAAATCAAGATCGAAATACTAATATATTTCCAAGAGAAGACTTAGACGTTTGAAAACACAGATGGAGAATAACAACTGCGAGATATTTTCTCTGAATTCGTGAAGAGGAAAGGACTTGCATCTAGAGAAAATTAGTAGAATTGGCGTAGTATCTCAAACCTTCGTCAGCAATTCAAGGACAGATTTCCAGAACCTTCATTTGAGTACGACTGGATCTACAACCCGTCAGATCCTATCATACTACACCATTAACCACACTTAAAACAATAGAACATGAGGAGTTAACAGAACTCTCAAGTAATAAAACATTTGGAAATAAATTTATAGCAAAGTTTCTTACAAACTTCTAAATGCAGATTCGGAATGATGAAGGACAGTGGACACGTTATTACTCTTCGCATGAGCTTACATGTGTGAGTCAACATTTCTCGCAATGGTATTAAGACGAAATACGGGCATCGAATGCGCCTGAAAGGGGATCTGAGAGTTTCTGTTTCAGAGATACACCAAAACTGGTTCTGCTTTCTTCACAAATTCACGTATACACATCACAGTAAACGTGCAAATTAAAGAAACAGCCCGAATTTTCATCGAGTGCATTTTTGCTCTTATTTCCTTTTTGGATGATCAGTTTGAATACAAGAGTGTTTCAATTGGCATTTAAATGTTGACTGTTCTATCGTCAATTGTACGTCGTAATATTTCACATAATAAAACGTTTTAAATACATTAGAAGCAATGCAGACGGAAAAAGCTAAGCATTAACTAACAAATTTGTGAAAAAAAAAATGCAGTGAAATGAAGACTTTGTTCAGATCTAATAACACACAGAGTCGTGATTATAAACTAGAAGTAACCGTTAAGTTTCATCCCCTTTGAATAGCCCTAAATGTGATAATTAAAAAACAATGTTTGATGTGTTTGAAGGGCAGTCTGTAATTTTTATTATTATTGTTGTAACTGTTAGTTGCAAAAATTAGAGCGAAGTAAGTGGACTACTTTTGTGCCAAGGACGAGAAGTGCTGAGGAGGATAGAGAAGTAGGAGGGAGAGGGCAAAATAATTTGCGTTTCAGAAGAAAAGCACGACGGAAAAAGTTTGAGAACTCCCGGTTCAGCAGGCTAGTCTCAGAATATTGAAATCTGTACTGCCCTTAGCGAGTAGTCTACAGTTATATGCAGGTATAGTTATATGCAGGCATAGAATCACGTAGAAAGGCGTGAAAAATCGTAATCCACCCAGCGAACTTACGTTTGGAGATATCGGCTCTTGCCGCGTGACACTAACTGCGAACTCGCACAACGGCCGCCCCGCCCGAGTCTTCGTCAGCGGCACTCCGCGCATGCGCGGTGCGGTTTTCCTCTTCGATGCTGATTCCTGCTACTGCGCGGCGCGAGGCAACAGCAGCGGCGTGCGTTTTTCCGCGGTGACGCGGCGGATCGCGGAATAGGCGTTCCCATCTGGAAGCGGCGGAAGTCAATGACGGACCGCCGCTGAGGTACGCGCCGTGCATTTGATTAACTGTACCGTGAATCTACAAGAAGAAAGACGAAGTTGGGCCAAGACACAGCAATTCTTCACTTTCTTTACGACGTACTCTTTCGCACATTTCATTATTCGTGTTTCCTTATTTCACCATAAACAGATTTGATGATTAACGTTCATGATTCTTCACTATCTCATTTAGAAAACCAATCGCCCCAGTGTTGAGTGGTACTTAAGATAGGTAAATAAAGTAGTGAAATCAATGTGAAGTGAAGTAGAAATTAGAAAATAAATGAAAAACTTAGTTTAGTTTAGAAGAATTACACACTGGCAAACAGCGGACAGAGCAACAGTGGCAACGTCCGGCGCTTGCAAGTCAGCACGTTCAAGAGAAGCCATCGCCCTCCCCACATAAGCGGACACTGTCGAGTCAGCTGTCAGGGCATCGCCAGACCGGCTCACGTATTTCTCAATTGTCACGTGTGATCACAGGCCCTCGCCTACATTCCAACAGCCAATGACCGACATTAAGAAGATTCTTCGAGAAGCTTTTCAACGTGACAGAAGACGCAATGACCGGCTCACGTGTTTCTCAGTCGTCACATGTGATCAAAGGCCCTCGCCTACATTCCAAGAGCCAATGACCGACGTCAATGTGACAGAAGAGGCAATGACCCTGAAGTCGTTCACCTCCAGTGAACTGAAGAGAATAAATACGCGAGATGCAGTGGGCCCGACAAGATAGTTTTCAGTTCAGTTTCGGTGCTGAAGACCGTCATGTAGGAAGAGACTACATCGTACACAGAAGCACCAAGTCCGTCGCTGTGATGGAATAGCAAGGACAGCCTCGCCGCCAGAAGACAGAAATTAAAAGGTATTTGAAGACTGATTTTTACGTACCCGGGTGACTCGTGAGGACGGGAAGGAGACGGCCTCACATCAGCAGTCACCTGTGAGCTGGAGATGAAGATCTGACAGCCGAAGACTGGCGAGCTGGAGTCCGTTGTTCGAGTCCGGGACGCTGGCGTTCCCCCGCCGCGCCGCTCCGCTGGCCGACGCACAACACTGACACATGTGGCCTCATAGAGAAGAGGAACACTGGACGCCACATCCAAGGTATCACCATCCGATTCACGACTTCGTTCTCAATAATTAAACGGGCCACAGCACGTGCGCGTCTTCAGTCAACTGGGCGAGACGGCGACATCAGATACACAGAGCCAGGCGTACACGCCGCCGCTCACGCAGCATGAAGGCTTCGCGAACGACACAGCTGCCGCTCTCCGAGCCAGAACAATCCAGTAAGAAAACCATTGTACAAATCTTCAATAAATGTTATCTTATCTAAAAATGCTGTTTCATTCTACCTCATACTCGAGCCAAGGAAGAACCCACCCTGCCCACATGTTGTTAAAAGAGAAAAAGTAATTTATTTAGTGTTTTTCACCCTGACATAATGCTTTAGAATCAAATGCCCTTTGCAGTAATGCTTATCCTGACAATTGACTAGCATCAAAAGAGAAAACCCAGTTACACCAAAACAGAAACTTATTGTTTTTTTTTTCATACTAGCTTTTAGTATTGGAAATTGCAGTCCTAGACGCAGTTTACTATAACGATAGCACTTTACCTGTTATGTGGTAGTCATGTATTTATAACTGAAAATATATGACAGTTGATCCTCGGCATTTTCTATGTTAAGATCATGTATTTCAACCACTCTGTGAGTGTCAGCTATTGAAACTGCCAATGAAGTAGTATCACAAAACTCAGCTCCATCTCTAAACTGGCAATAACATTATCATTACCGAGACAGACATAACGCTAACATTCACACCACGGTGATACAAATGGTTCAAATGTCTCTGAGCACTATGAGACTTAACTTCTGAGGTCATCAGTCGCCGAGAACTTAAAACTAATTAAACCTAACTAACCTAAGGACGTCACACGCGTCCATGCCCGAGGGAGGATTCGAACCTGCGACCGTAGCGGTCGCTCGACTCCAGACTGTAGCACCTAGAACCGCTCGCCCACTACGGCCGGCACGGTAATACAGGTTTACACGCTTACCTACACCACAGATGATGAACTGATTGGAGCAATGTACGATAAAAGAAATTATTCAGGTAGTTAAGCGAGACAAAAGTTTAAAATGCGATGAGAGAATGGAATTCGTTTGCAGATATAGGAAGAGAAAATAGTAGGAAAAGGTAGAGCTTGGGGAATGGATGAAAGGGGCAGCCTCCTGATTGAATTCTGCGCAGAGCACAATTTTATCATCGCCAACACTTCGCTTAAGAATCATGAAAGAAGGATGCATATTTGGAGCAGAATTTTCGAAACTCGATTTTAAATTGTAATCCATTTCCCATTGCAGACGCTGAACGAGGACATTTTATTGGCTATGAAATGCAGTTACAATTAGAGAGACCGTAAACGATAGAAAATTGAGGATATGGAACCTGAATAATTTAAGACCCAGCGTTTTTCGATAATCTTAAAGGGACCATTAGGCATCGACTAACTGAAACAGAGGAAGGAATCCACTACAGTACGATTGAATACCTTTGAGAGAGGAAGGAGTACTCGTATTTAGAGAGGGGAGGGAGAGGGCTTATACAAGCTAACATTAGCACAATGTCAGATTCCTGTGAAATTTCTGAACACGCGAGGCAATACTAATACTACAACTTAGCTAATTAAACAGACTGAAGAAAGGGAAGCCTTTGTTTATGGCATTTTTATATTCAGAGAAAGGTTATGACAGTCTTTACTGAAAGAAAATCTTAGAAACTCTGGTGGTATCAGCGGTAAAACACAGAGACACAAGATATCTGAAACTTGTACAGAAATCACACTGCAGTTGTATAACTTCAATGACTTTAAAGGGATACAGTAATTGAGAAGACAGAAGTAGGGGGGATACAAAATGCAGACTGCCAACAGCAAAATGAGCGTTTCTGAAAAAGAAAATTTTTTTACATCGTATAGATATTTAAATGGTTGGGTAGTAGTTTATGAAGGCATTTGTGTGGAGTGTAGCCTTGTGTGTAAGTGAAACTTGGCCAATGAACAGTTCTGTCAAGAAAACAATGGACGCATTCAAAACATGGTGATAAAGAATAATGCTGAATATTAGGTATGTAGATTGTATAACTAAATAGGTACTGAATTAAACTGCGGAGGAAAAGAAAATTGTGGCACAACTTGTCTAAAAGAGGGAATTGTTGACAGGCCATATTCTGGGGCATTAAATTGCAGAGAGAGAGACCAAGGCTGGCCAACGGTAAGCAGATTCGATTGGCTGCAGGATGCAGTAGTTAACGTAGAGACGAAGAGGCCTACACAAGGGAGAGTGTCGTGGGGGCACTGTATCAACACAGTCTTCAGGCTGAACCTCACAGCAAACGAAACAGTGAGACGAATCGTACTTCTTGTTAATGCAGCCCAGTAGCCGTATTTATTGCCAGAATATTCCTTTAATATAGCCCCTAGCACATATCACTTGTGATGTATTTATGTATGCACCTCTATTCCCCATTACAAACAGCTTTATGTTAGGGAAAAGTTACAACTTGAACGCAATTTTCTTATGGCGACTATCAACAAATGATAAAGTTGAATTACTGTTTTGGCCTCTCTGACCAACAACCAATGATCGGTTACGTATTATCCATGATTTTCGAATCCACGGGCAGTTCTCGAACTGTGTAGAAGTCATCGATGACAAATGTATCGTAATGCAGTACTGCATATGCCGCCATACGTTTTTTGTGAAGTGGAAAATTTTCCGCTGACTTCAAATATCATGTGACCATTCTCAGGCATATTAAAGGATGAATTAACGTTGTATAAAATTGTTTTTAATTGCCGTTTGCGTTGGTAAAGCAAGTTAATCAAAAAATAAATATGGCATTTTGGTAACCAAATATCGAATCGGAAATTTGATCGTAACATCTAAAGTAGTAACTATGAAACCAATTATTATTACTGCTCCTTCATAACTACTTGCAGGACCGGAATCAATGAGACTTTAAGGATACTGAAGACGACGCACAGAATATTATATTTGGTACTTTATACCAAGGTGTTTGACACAAAGATTCGATTAGGGATTTAAAACCGTTCGGAAAAAGAAATCAACAAATCAGAGGCAATATATTCTGTCTGTGAAGACTATTTCAGCCATGCTGGAAAGATTAATTGGCAATCTGGAGTTACTACTTCTAATCATGAAGTATTCTAAACGCTGCAAATAAACAAAATGTCTTAAGGTAAAACGAAATAATTAATAACAAGTTTGTTTGCGTGGCCATAGTCCGCAGCAACACACAGAACTATTCGCTTTGTAAATAATAGACGCTTCTTTCTTGCTGTAATATATTTTATTTGCTCCAGACGCTTTTGCCTATTACTTTATGGCATTTCCAGTGGTATCTTTGCGATATTTGCAGATTGTAAAGCAGTTCACGTCTTATTTTTGTACGTTAATAAGTGACTACGTACAGTTAATCGAGAGTTTGGCTGGCATCTGCGTTTCCTCTCATCTGGTCGGAGGCTGGAGGTCGCACTATAACTGCAATTACGGGACATAAGCACAGTTCCACGTTACAGACATTTTTCTCCCCATTTTCATGTTCTCTCCTGTAACTGGTGTGGAACACTGTTATTCTTCTGTCACTAGCTGAGGGTATTTTACCAAAAACTGATTTAAAGTCATAGCTACTGTGCCTTCGATTTATGTCTCTTCTTATTTGGTTTGTTTATGTACACATTGCCAACCTATGCCAACCTAAGGAAGAATATGCTGAAAACTAAAGTCTGTTCATTTCCGTTTTCGTTTCTACATCTGTGTTGATGTGTGTGTGTGTGTGTGTGTGTGTGTGTGTGTGTGTGTGTGTGTGTGTGTGTGTGTGTGTGTGTAGTTATCGAGAGTTGAAGAAAGTTGAATGTGAACGTAACAGGTCTCACATAGTGGTTGAAAGTTTTCGTGCTCAGCTGATTTGAGTTTTGGTTTAAATGTTTTGTGGAGGGGTTCATGTAAGATTGAGCAGAAAGGGGTTGGATGCTAATGTTCTGATAATAACCATCTTTTGAAGTGATATTCTATCATTTTATTTATTAATGTAAGCAATGAGTTTACTCTTGCATGAACCTCCCCACACAAAAAAATATAAACCATAACTCAAGTCAGATGAACACCAAAACTTGCTGTCACATACAACTTTCTATATCTCTCACTGACTAGCCACACACACTTACAGATATGAGGAGAACAGAAATGAACAGATGTTACTTTTCAGCATGTAATTCGTTAGGTTGTAGGTTGGCAACATGTACATAAACAAACCAAATTGGAAGAGATATAAAGTCTACACACTGTGGTTACAACTTAAAATCGCAGTTTTCTGTAAAATGTATATGGCTAGTGAAGCAAGCACTCCGTCTTCAGGCCACAAGTGGCCAATCGGGACTATCCGACCACCGTGTGATCCTCAGCTGAAGATGCGGATAGGAGGGGCGTGTGGTCAGCACACCCCTCTCCCGGTCGTTATGATGGTTTTCTTTGGCCGGAACCGCTATTATTCGGTCGAGTAGCTCCTCAATTGCCATCACGAAGCTGAGTACACGCCTATATAGCTCGTGACAGACGAATAATAGCGCAAAGAACATGAAAAAGTAGAACAAAAATTTCGAACCTAAAAACGTGCTTTCGTTTCGTGCACTCTGTGATCAAAAGTGTCCAGACACCCCCAGAAACATACGTTTTTTCATATTAGGTACATTGTGCTGCCACCTACCGCCAGGTACTCCAAGTCGGCGACCTCAGTAATCATGAGGCATCGTGAGAGAGCAGAATGGGAACTCACGGACTTCGAACGTGGTCAGGAAATTGGGTGTCACTTGCGTCATACGTCTGTACCGAGATTTCCACACACCTACTGTCTCCGATGTGATAAGTGGAAACGTGAAGGGACACGTACAGCACAAAAGCTTACAGGGCGACCTCGTCTGTTGACTGACAGAGACCGTCGTCAGTGCAGAGGGTCGTAATGTGTAATAGGCAGACGTCTAAACTGCATCAAGATCCACTGCAAGTACTACGATAGTTACGCGGGAGGTGAGAAAACTTGGATTTCATCGTCGAGCGGCTGTTCATAAGCCACACATCACGCCGGTAAATACCAAACGACGCCTCGCTTGCTGTAAAGAGTGTAAACATTGGACGATTGAAAGTGGAAAAACGTTGTGTGGAGTGACGAATCACGGTACACAACGTGGCGATCCGATGGCAGGGTGTGGGTATGCCTAGTGCCCGTTGAAAGTCATCTGCAAGCGTGTGTAGTGCCAACAGTAAAATTCGGAGGCGGTGGTGTCATGGTGTGGTCGTGTTTTTCATGGAGGGGGCTTGCACCCCTTGTTGTTTTGCGTCTCACTATCACAGAACAGGCCTACATTGATGTTTTAAGCACCTTCTTGCTTCCCACTGTTGAAGAGCAATTCAGGGATGGCGATTGCATCTTTCAACACGATCGAGCACCTGTTCATTATGCAGGGCCTGTGGCGGAGTGGTTACACGACAGTAACATCCCTGTAATGGACTGGCCTGCACAGGATTCTGACCTGAATCCTATAGAATATCTTTGCGATGTTTTGGAACACCGACTTCGTACCCGACCTCACCGACCGACATCGATACCTCTCCTTAGTGCAGCACTACGTGAAGAATGGGCTGCCATTCCCCAAGAAACCTTCCAGTACCTGATTGAACGTATGACTACGAAAGTGGTAGCTGTCATGAAGCCTAAAGGTGGGCCAACACCATTCTGAATTCGAGCATTACCGATGGAGGGCGCCACGAACTTGTAAATCATTTTCAACCAGGTTTCCGGATACTTTTGCAGGGTGTCAACGACCCGGGACAACCGGGAGATCCGGAAAAAACCCGGTAATTTTTTCATCCGGGAGAAAACCGGGAAAAACCTGGGATTTTTTTAAATTCTGGATAATTTTTCATTGTTTTTGTTCTCAGTTAAATTTTTGTAATTTTGACTGGTAAGAACCAATACTCTGACAAAGGATATTACTGTATCCTGCTACTGCAGAATAATCTACAGCAATAAAACATGAACGAGAGAAAAAACTGAAATAAAACTTAAATTGCAAAGGAAATGCGCCATATACAGCAACTAAACACAGTGCTCATACGAGCGTCTGCCAACAGCAAAATGTGTCAAAGGCTTTAGGAAGACTATGCAATGCTTCGTAACAACCAATTTCCTCCGACGAGCATGACGTCACAACTGTTTGTTAACATTAGATTTGTTTTAGCAGTTACGAGTGGGATCATGCGATCATGCGCATGCGCAGTTGCGTAGTACCTTCTTCCGCTTGTGGCTACAAAAACGTGGCTGTTGGCTCTGTAAGCAGTCGCAGGGAAAAAAAAAAAAAAAAAAAAAAAGCAGTTAGCTGCTACCGTGAAAAATTTTACTGGCGCGCCCAAGCTCACAGATTGCGCAGCAGCCCTGGATCTAGGAGTGAGTGTGTGTGTGTGTGGGGGGGGGGGGGGGGGGGGGGGGGCAATCTATCGATTATTCGTATGATTTTGAAACGTGTTTTTGAACAATGTTGAACACATTCTAAGTTAATTTCTGACTGAATCATTAGTTGATTTGTGAATGCGTGCAGGTCTATTCTGGAAGTAGCGCGGAAAACGCGTTGTACGAACACGTAATAACGCCTAACCCGAGAATAATTGCGGGATAACTAAACTGCTTGAGAAACTGGAGCGTATGAATGAAGTGTAAAACTATTCAGTAACGTAAAGCTTTTTGCTTGTAGTAGGCCTAATATGCATTTGATATTGGTAGTCTCGTTAAGTTGGCGTGTGTTACAATTGATGCAGTATTATAAAGGCCTATTTTGTTTTATCCCGCAGACTGTGACAAAATATAGGTAATCAGGTCGAGAAACCACACCAGTCTTAGACAACGACATTTCGATTTTTCATATAGCAAAACGTTTGACGAACTTTGATGAGGTAACAGATCCTTTCGCAGAAAGGAAAGCACGCCATGTAAAGCTGTAGCAAGATTAGAGAGAGGAAAATTCTAGGAGCTAAGGATTGAAGAAATGTGTACTGTCTTGCTTGTCTCTTCTCTTTACTGGTTTTAAGTATCCTATACTTAATTTTATGTCACACAAAGAAGCAAGTTGTTAGCTAATAGGGAATAAAGAGTGCAAATTGTTTGAAGAGTTGTTGTTGTTGTTTTTTTTAAAAAAAAAAAAAAAAAAAAAAAAAGAGGAGCAGGATGTCAAACCGACCGACTGGAAGCAGGAGAGGCACCACAGGACATTTTAATTTCCACTGTCCTGAATATAGTTTGATGGCTTCCAGTACAACATATACACGTTTCAATTCCACAGACCGAAATACAGTGACGTGCGATAGAAGAATGCTGTGTGAAGAGGAGTGGCGCTGCACTTTGGCACACTTAAGATCAAATAACATGTCTTACGATTCCTCGGACACGTATGTTTTATGTATCAGAGTCTTCAGAAAGATGTGCGCTACAAAATGAACGTATTTTTGAAAATTCGACTTTTTTTTATTTTTGATGTCCTTTCTCAAACGCTCGAGGGACGCCATTATCTACTATTGCCCCAGTTCGGAAATATCGTAGATACGGGTCTGATGCACAGAGCAGTCTGAGTTATAATAGAGAAGCGGGTAGTCTCCACGTGACCCGTGTTTACATTTAATGATTTTGCTGTTTCCTCTTTGTCTACTGCACTCACGTCAAATGAAAACAAAATTGATTTCTTTGGCCGGGAGCTATCATGTGAATTAAAATACATTCACATCATTACGGAAGGCTAAAATTCGTTATTAGTTTCAGATTTTATTTTATTTCCACCTTTCTGACAGTCAAGCATTAATTGCCATGCAGAACAAAGAAGTTATTTTTATCGGTTTGCTGAAGAAATTTTGTTTTATTAATCTTTTCCGCTGAGGCAGTCAATATATTTGAAACAAAGGGTTTAATTTCAAACTATTGGCTAGTTTCAACTGTTCACTGAGTTTCAAGTGTACGTTTTCATCTTCTAGCACGTATGGCATAATGCCATAACAAAGAACCAGACATGACATAACAAAGTACTGGTACCCAAGGAAATTTACATCCCGAAACCACATTGAAAAGTTAAATATCAGGTCGATGCCTACTTCACTGGGAAACTGGGACTCATTTAAAAATCAGCTCTTTGATGACGAAAGAATTTATAGCCCAGAAGATCACTCTTTTATGTCGTTATTAAAAATTTACTGGCATATTTGTGTGATATATCTTAAAATGTTATACGTGCATAAAAGACCAACATTGTAAGTAAAATCTTAGCTTGTCTTGCAGCGTATTGGCCGTAGAGACCAATATTATATGTGAAAGTTTTGTTTTCCTTGTAGCAACATTGTTGTTGTTGTGGTCTTCAGTCCTGAGACTGGTTTGATGCAGCTCTCCATGCTACTCTATCCTGTGCAAGCTTCTTCATCTCCTAGTACCTACTGCAACCTACATCCTTCTGAATCTGCTTAGTGTATGCATCTCTTGGTCTCCCTCTACGATTTTTACCCTCCACGGTGCCCTCCAATGCTAAATTTGTGATCCCTTGATGCCTCAAAGCATGTCCTACCAACCGATCCCTTCTTCTAGTCAAGTTGTGCCACAAACTTCTCTTCTCCCCAATCCTATTCAATACCTCCTCATTAGTTACGTGATCTACCCACCTTATCTTCAGCATTCTTCTGTAGCACCACATTTCGAAAGCTTCTATTCTCTTCTTGTCCAAACTAGTTATCGTCCATGTTTCACTTCCATACATGGCTACACTCCATACAAATACTTTCAGAAACGAATTCCTGACACTTAAATCTATACTCGATGTTAACATATTTCTCTTCTTCAGAAAAGCTTTCCTTGCCATTGCCAGTCTACATTTTATATCCTCTCTACTTCGACCATCATCAGTTATTTTACTCCCTAAATAGCAAAACTTTACTTTACTACTTTAAGTGTTTCATTTCCTAATCTAATTCCCTCAGCATCACCCGATTTAATTTGACTAAATTCCATTATCCTCGTTTTGCTTTTGTTGATGTTCATCTTAAATCCTCCTTTCAAGACACTGTCCATTCCGTTCAACTGCTCTTCCAAGTCCTTTGCTGTCTCTGACAGAATTACAGTGTCATCGGCGAACGTAAAAGTTTTTATTTCTTGTCCATGGATTTAAATTCCTACTCCGAATTTTTCTTTTGTTTCCTTTACTGCTTGCTCAATATACAGATTGAATAACATCGGGGAGAGGCTACAACCCTGTCTCACTCCTTTCCCAACCACTGCTTCCCTTTCATGCCCCTCGACTCTTATAACTGCCGTCTGGTTTCTGTACAAATTGTAAATAGCCTTTCGCTCCCTGTATTTTACCCCTGCCACCTTCAGAATTTGAAAGAGAGTATTCCAGTTAACATTGTCAAAAGCTTTCTCTAAGTCTACAAATGCTAGAAACGTAGGGTTGCCTTTTCTTAATCTTTCTTCTAAGATAAGTCGTAAGGTCAGTATTGCCTCACGTGTTCCAACATTTCTGCGGAATCCAAACTGATCTTCCCCAAGGTCGGCTTCTACCAGTTTTTCCATTCGTCTGTAAAGAATTCGCGTTAGTATTTTGCAGCTGTGACTTATTAAACTGATAGTTTGGTAATTTTCACATCTGTCAACACCTGCTTTCTTTGGGATTGGAATTATTGTATTCTTCTTGAAGTCTGAGGGTATTTCGCCTGTCTCATACATCGTGCTCACCAGATGGTAGAGTTTTGTCATGACTGGCTCTCCCGAGGCCATCAGTAGTTCTAATGGAATGTTGTCTACTCCCGGGGCCTTGTTTCGACTTAGGTCTTTCAGTGCTCTGTCAAACTCTTCACGCAGTATCTTATCTCCCATTTCGTCTTCATCTACATCCTCTTCCATTTCCATAATACTGTCCTCAAGTACATCGCCCTTGTATAGACCCTCTATATACTCCTTCCACCTTTCTGCCTTCCCTTCTTTGCTTAGAACTGGGTTTGCCATCTGAGCTCTTGATATTCATAGAAGTGGTTCTCTTCTCTGCAAAGGTCTCTTTAATTTTCCTGTAGGCAGTAGCTATCTTACCCCTAGTGAGACAAGCCTCTACATCCTTACATTTGTCCTCTAGCCATCCCTGCTTAGCCATTTTGCATTTCCTGTCGATCTCATTTTTGAGACGTTTGTATTCCTTTTTGCCTGCTTCATTTACTGCATTTTTATATTTTCTCCTTTCATCAATTAAATTCAATATTTCTTCTGTTACCCAAGGATTTCTATTAGCCCTCGTCCTTTTAGCTACTTGATCGTCTGCTGCCTTCACTACTTCATCCCTCAGAGCTACCCATTCTTCTTCTACTGTATTTCTTTCCCCCATTCCTGTCAATTGTTCCCTTATACTCTCCCTGAAACTCTGAACAACCTCTGGTTCTTTCAGTTTATCCAGGTCCCATCTCCTTAAATTCCCACCTTTTTGCAGTTTCTTCAGTTTCAATCTGCAGTTCATAACCAATAGATTGTGGTCAAAATCCACATCTGCCCCAGGAAATGTCTTGCAATTTAAAACCTGGTTCCTAAATCTCTGTCTTACCATTATATAATCTATCTGAAACCTGTCAGTATCTCCAGGCTTCTTCCATGTATACAACCTTCTTTTATGATTCTTGAACCAAGTGTTAGCTATGATTAAGTTATGCTCTGTGCAAAATTCTACAAGGCGGCTTCCTCTTTCATTTCTTCCCCCCAATCCATATTCACCTACTATGTTTCCTTCCCTCCCTTTTCCTACTGACGAATTCCAGTCACCCATCTATTTCTTCATCATCTGCAGAGCTAGTTGGCATATAAACTTGTACTACTGTAGTAGGCATGGGCTTTGTGTCTATCTTGGCCACAATAATGCGTTCACTATGCTGTTTGTAGTAGCTTACCCGCACTCCTATTTTTTTATTCATTATTAAACCTACTCCTGCATTACCCCTATTTGATTTTGTATTTATAACCCTGTAATCACCTGACCAAAAGTCTTGTTCCTCCTGCCACCGAACTTCACTAATTCCCACTATATCTAACTTTAACCTAGTCATTTCCCTTTTTAAATTTTCTAACCTACCTGCCCGATTAAGGGATCTGACATTCCATGCTCCGATCCGTAGAACGCCAGTTTTCTTTCTCCTGATAACGACGTCCTCCTGAGTAGTCCCCGCCCGGAGATCCGAATGGGGGACTATTTTACCTCCGGAATATTTTACCCAAGAGGACGCCATCATCATTTAATCATACAGTAGAGCTGCATGTCCTCGGGAAAAATTACGGCTGTAGTTTCCCCTTGCTTTCAGCCGTTCGCAGTACCAGCACAGCAAGGCCGTTTTGGTTAATGTTACAAGGCCAGATCAGTCAATCATCCAGACTGTTGCCCCTGCAACTACTGAAAAGGCTCCTGCCCCTCTTCAGGAACCACATGTTTGTCTGGCCTCTCAACAGATACCACTCCGTTGTGGTTGCACCTACGGTACGGCCATCTGTATCGCTGAGGCACGCAAGCCTCCCCACCAACGGCAAGGTCCATGGTTCATGGGGGGGGAGGGGGGTAGCAACATTATATATATTAATTTAAACCATTAACTTTTCCTGTTCGTGTGTTTGCGCTACTTGACAGTGATGTTGCTATTGGTTGACTACACCACGTGTCCGAAGCTCTGAATATTCGCTGTCATCGGCTGGCGAGATCACGTGACATGAGCTATGACTGGCTTACGAATACGCATCGCAATCTCGATTTCATGGCTTCGGAAAGTAACATGCGGTGTTTGGTGGAATTCGAATTTATACTTCCGTAATACGAAAATATGAAGCGTACATGTTACTCCACATCAAACATCTTTCCAAAAGGTGTTTCGTTTTCTAAAGCACCGGGAAATTCTACGCCCGTGTATAAAACCATAACCATTCAAAGGATTGATAAGTTATACAATTCCGAGAGAAAATATACTGTCAATTAACAGGGAAAAACTATGTTTCCACCCGGGAGAAAGTGTATTTTTAAGCGGGAAATACGGGAGAAATCCGGGAATTTTTTTCATTGTCCACGTATACACCCCGTTTTGATCACATAGTGTAAGTTAAGTTTTAGTGCGATCTCCAGCATGTGACCAGATGAGAGAAACGCAGAGGTCAGCCAAAAACTCGATTAACTGTAAGTAATTACTGATTTACATAAAAAAAGAAGATGCGAACTGCTTTATAATCTACAACTATCGCATATCAAAGCAAAATTGAAACATTGTAGACAGAACTGAATACAGTAGAGCGTCGATTATCCGAACGTCGGTCAACCGAACGACCGCCTAACCGAACTGTGTACTCGCTCGCACCTGTTACCCTCCCACCCTACCGTCCATCATCCCCTCACTTCCAAACCAAGCAATAGATTGCCACGAATGTGATGAAGAAGGCGTTCATGAATGGATGAATATCGATGATGCAGATCCAGGAAACCAAATCATGCAGGACAGCGAGATTGTAAACGTCGCCACTGATAAAGATGACGCCGCCAGCATCTCATCAATCAGTGCTCCAGAAAGTCAAGATGAAAGTATACCAACAGCTTCTGAGGCGTTCACTTGTTTAGATACTGCCTCGCGATGGTTTGAAGCCCAAGATGAAAGTGACCAGTTTCAGATATCTGTAATGAAAAAAGTACGTGACTTAGCTGCTCGTAAGCGTGTAGGCTTGCTTAGACAGACCAAAATAAAGGATTTTTTACGCGTTAATTTTGTATACTGTGTGTATTGTTCATGCAAAATGCGTATGTAATAGGTATATATTTTGTTTGATAAACTGTGCCACATACTATATATTTCTACTGAAGTTGCCTTTGTATGTTACTTTGTAATACTAAAAGAGATGCCTGTTTTTATGAATAAATTTACTGTACAGTACTTCTTTTTGGCAAATAAACCAGTTTTCCGAACACCCATGTCCCCCAATTACTGTAATAATGATAATGAGCCTATGGCATTGGTGGCCGGGAGACCCCTCGCGGGGTGATTACGCCAATTAATATCTTGTGAGGCTCTCGACTGAAATTCTCTTCGCCTTTGCGCGTTATTTGACATATGTGCGTTACTTTGCTGGCCGAATTCCGCTGTCTATGGATTATTCGACTCTCTGGTATTTTTTTGTGTTTATCAAGCGATCGGCTGGTTATTGCCGGTAGCCTGTGTCTGTACATGTTGTACTTGCTGGCCATACGCTAATTGCCCGTTGTAGTTGTTTTTGTTAAATTTTTGCCCATTTCTTTTATATCCGCCCTTGAATTTACGGCGTTCTCCAGTGCCGTTGTGAATACCGCTACCGTTACCATAGGTCTGTGTGAGGTAAGGTTGCCATCGGTGTTGTAGTACTAATCCGTTTTCACTTGGTCCGTAAATCTCTGTGGCAGTATCTGCGTATTAACAGGCTTGGGTTGTACTAGTCTGTCTTCAGATATCAAATCTACTGAGTCCAGTACAGATAGAAAGTATTCTGTGTCGTATTCCGAAATGTTAATGAGTTTTTCCCTAAAGTGGGAAGGATGGCGGCTCTTTGCAATTTTCAGCACGTCTGCTTGAGATGCCGAGCTCGTCCTGTATCTGGTTTTATTAAAATATTTTTCAAAATAGCCCCTTAAGCTTCCATGTCTGGTATCTAATAGGGCTGGGTTGAATACTTTAAGTCTGAGCTTCTCTTGTGCGGCCTCAGACCAATATTTACCCAGAAAAGCTCTCAAACTGTTCATACGAGTGGCAACGTTCCGCTATGTCCATAGCCCATAACAGAACGTCACACAGTGTGTGTTTCCAAGAACGAATCTAATTTTCTGGGCTTTGGTCCAGGTACGAGGTAAAACATTTCGAAATGCTCTGATAAAAACAACGGGGTTTATTCTTTTCTCCTCGGAGGTAAATACCGGAAACTGTCGATGCCTTAGTAATCCTTCATCTCCAAGTAATGTTGAGAAACTCGCCGCGCTGTCAGTGACAGGGGTGTTTATGGCCGTTTATGGTGTAGCGCACGGCAACTGCGCGTGCTCGACACTTAGAGCTGCCGCAAGTGTTGCTGCATTCTGCAACATTCGCTGTTTTCCTTCGACGGGCAACCCACGTATTGTGTGTAACCAGTGAAAGTATCTAACCTCTCTAAAAGCATGGCTTTGTTTTCTGTCAAATGCTTTGAAATGTCAGTAGTTTTCGCAGTAATGCCTCGTAACCTTTCCTCTTCTTCCTTTAAACCTGAATCAATTTTTGTGGTGTCACCGCCAGACACCACACTTGCTAGGTGGTAGCCTTTAAATCGGCCGCGGTCCATTAGTATGCGTCGGACCCGCGTGTCGCCACTGTCAGTGATTGCAGACCGAGCGCCACCACACGGCAGGTCTAGAGAGACTTCCTAGCACTCGCCCCAGTTGTACAGCCGACTTTGCTAGGAAAGGTTCACTCACACCTACGCTCTCATTTGCCGAGACGACAGTTAACATAGCCTTCAGCTACGTCATTTGCTACGACCTAGCAAGGCGCCGTATTCAATTGATATTTATTATGTGAAGCATGTATCATCAAGAGAGATGTTCCACAATTGTGGATTAAAGTTAAGTATTACATCATCTACGTACTTTATTTGCAATTCTCAAGATCTTGTCCTGTTTCAGACCTCACGCCAGTCAGCGTGTAATTAAACGCGTGCATTTCGGCCTCCTCTAGAAACACAGTGTTGGCTCTTCTGCCAACACTACAATTTTAGCTAGAAATTGACTTTCTTTCTCTTTTAGACCTTCTTCTACAGTATCTACATAAATTTTGCAGTCTGACCCTACCTTTTCAGCAAGGGTGCTGCCCTTATCCAGCATCCCAACTTCAGCTTTTTTAGTTATTTCCTTTACATCGTCACATATCTTATCTCTCTGTTTTTGCCAAATTTTGATTCTAAAGTTGACTGGCCTATTCTCACACTTAACTTCTGTACTTTTGTAGTTAAATTTTGGCACACGTTTTGCAGCTCGCTGACTGCGTCCATCACAATTTTTTTCGACCCATCCACTTGGGACTGCGTCTCCTGAATTTGAGACTGTGCTTCACTAAGATTTTCTAACTCTCCTGCAAGTTATTCCTGCTTATTGTCCAAGGATGATACTTTTTCAATATTATGAAAAGGAAAGTTGCTACTCACCATATAGTTCGTCAGATAATTCAGAGTGTATAGCTTTGCTTACCTCACTTAACTGTTGACTAATACTATTCTTGAAATCGCTAAATGAATAATTTTGCTGTGTAAGCTATTGTCCTATATTTTCCTGGTGTGTCATGTCCTTAAGTTATTGTGTTACACTTTCCTGAAATACCTGTTGTTTTGTGAACTGTTGTGTTATTTGTTGCATGAATTGTATCAAATTGTGTGTCTCAATAGTATTTACAGTGTTTTCACGAACTGTTTCCTGTTCTTACGTTTGCTACGTCGTGAACATTTGTTCACGTCGTTTAACAATATTCTGCTACAGTAGTCACGAAGGCGTCATGCATTGCTCCCTTGACAAGTGAACTTTTTTTTTTACCATCTTCCTATCTATAGGCCTATGTTTTGTTTTACACCTATTATGCAGTAATCCCTGTTTCTTTACAAGTTTTTTTACAGTGACTGTATGCGATGGTGGTTCCCTCAGATTATGAACTGTTCTAGTGGGTACATATCTACCCAGTGCATGGTCAACTATTCTTTTAAATTGGAGCTAGAGTTCCTCTAAATGCTCCTGATCTATGCCGGAAGTTTCGTGATGAGGTATGACATCACTGAGTTTTTATCTAGATTACTGAAGATATACATGTTTCTGCTTGCTTTAGTTGCCCTTTGTACTTTTGTAATCATTGTTGCCACAGCCACATCATGGTCACTGATACAAGTTTCGATGTACACACCCTCAGAGAAGTCATATTTCCATCATGAGTTGGGTTTCTAACTATCTGTTCTAGGTAGTTTTCAGAGAAAGCATTTAGTAAAGTTTCACAGGATGTCTTATCACACCCACCACTATCAAAAGGGTCAAGCCATATGAACTGATCCCATGAGGGTTACTTGACCATTTTTAAATATTTTAATTTTTTATATGTGATTACCACATAACTAAGAAGTTTAAAACAGTTTTTAAAAAAATTTTGCCTTACACCCTTCCTGAATGGCAGCCACATTTATTTGTAAGCGCACGACGGTTATTCAATTTGGAGACAATTGTGTTAATTTGAATATCTCTGCACTGGGTTAAGTTACAACTGACAAGACCGTTTTTAGAAAAGCCTCTTCTACAACATAGTTTATTACCCAAAATACCCTAAATTCAAAAATAACCAGTCAAAATGACCTCCAAAGTTTGGTACTGAAAATTTAGAAAACCTGCTTTTCAGACCCAAAAATACTAACCAAGGAGTGATTAATCAAAGTGTATTTTTTCCTCTAGTTAGATATCATAAATTACTAGCCTTATATAGAGTTAGAACATGGACAAATATTTCCTTAATTTGTTACAAATTTTTGAAATTTGAAAAATCTAAATTTTTTGTAAAGTTTGGAGCTAGTTATGGTGTTGCTGAATATAAAAATTCCATTTTTGCACATTTTCTACACCTATATGACAGCAAAGTACTGGAAAAATTTCAAAATTGATATTTAACTGTGAACAAAAAGATATGAGTTTTTGAAAATAACGAAGTCACTCACATTACACTGCAATTGATCTTATGGTTATTGCCTATTGAATTGGTTTATTGTTTCACAGTAATAAAATTTAGCTGTAACCTATATTTAGTTAATACTACGACCCTATATTTAGCTAGTAATATTTATCTTAATAATAAAATAACAAACAATAGGAACTTACACTTAATGATATGTTAAAAATTGACCTTTACATCTTGGCTTATTCTCAGTTAAGTAGCACTTTATTACAAGTTACAAACGATAAAAGTAAAATAAAAAGCATGTGAAGTATCTCTACTGTTGAGAAGAATATCTGACATGCTCTGCACGTTCGGAAAGACTCCCGACCGTGCTATTCCACGCTGTGACGTCAGAAACTCGGCACGCTCAACGCTCAACGTTCGGATGCGCGGTCCGTGTGCCGACGGCTTAAGGCTTTGCCACACAGAACGCGGTCTGCCCGCGAGATCTGTGACCTGCGTCGTTGAAATGCGCGTCGTTGCATCGTGTCTATCACACACAGAGGGCTGTCTTGCTGCCGCGGGGACTGGCCAGCCGAAGGCGCGAGCGCGTATGTCTCAAAATACAGATTCGCCGCCGCGGATGGCGGCTGTGAGCGCCCACAGGCGCATTTTTTGCCGTGTTCTCACACCGACGGCTGCGGCTGAGTCAGCAGCGGCTGCAGGCAGATCCTTGCTATCAGTGAGCGTGTGGAAATGATGCAAACAAACTTATCGAACAGTCGAGGAAGTACACCTTCGTCTACGGTACAGAGGATGCAGATTATAAGAGAATTCTGAAGGCCGATGCTAGTAGGAATGTGACTGATAAAATGGTTCAAAATGGCAAACATTTTTGCAAAAAGGTTAAATTTTCACACATGCAGTATGTTACACAAAATTAAGTACAGTATAGTGCTATGTACTGGAAGTTATATAGTGTATATTACATCTTAAAGCATCTGAAAGATATTACGGCAAGCAGGCAAGCAACCATGTGATCAAAACGGAAAGCACCACTTAGAAAATCGAACTCCATGTAAGAAAAAGCCGGTCGCTGTGGCCGAGCGGTTCTCGTCGCTTCAGTCCGGAACCACGCGGCTGCTACGGTCGCAGGTACGAATCCTGCCTCGGGCATGGATGTGTGTGATGTCCGTAGGTTAGTTAGGTTTAACTAGTTCTGAGTCTAGGGGACTGATGACCTCAGATGTTAAGTCCCATAGTGATTAGAGCTAGTTGAACCATTTTTAGACATTCTACAGTATATATTCACTGGTTTCTAGTCTTCAGCAAGTAAAAACAGAATAACAGAACGTTGTTCGACTAATGTGGACGTTTGAAGCAGACTCGCCATCTTGAAATGTATTTTTGAGGTTATAAACAGAACACTGTTGATACATCAGCTGATCAGGGCTCATCCCAGTGATGCCAACTGAAAGCGATATAAGTACCAAACTTGCCCTAGTAACGGTTCTTTCCACAGACCAATTTGTCTCTTTAATTACTGAATGACCCTCGTACAATTTAAAGCAATGGCTCCTGTCCTACGAGAAATTGTATACTTAACGTATGCAGTCAGTAAAGAGTTTCTCTACTCTTTAAAATTGAACAAAGCCCCAGGGCCCGATGGAAACCATCAGATTTTATATTGCAGTATAATTACCCCCTTTTAAATGTAATCTGTCGTAGATCCCTCTAACAAAAAACCGTGCCCAGTAATTGGAAGGAAGCATAAGGTCACATCCATCCACAAGAAGGTTAGGAGAAGTCAGCCACAAAGCTAGTAACTAATATTCTTCACGTGAATTTGTTGTGTCATGGAACACATCCTGAGCTCAAACATAAGAGGTATCGGGAAGGGAATGACCTTCTCCTTGCCAAAAAGCACGGATTTCGATCATGTGAAACCTAACTCACACTTTTCTGATATGCCATACTGAAAGCCAAAAATAAAGCAGTCAGGTAGGTGTAGTATTTCTTGATTTCCGACTAGCATTTGACTCGGTACCACACCTACGCTTATTATCAAAAGTATGATCGTATGGGCCGGGCAGAGTGGCTGTGCGGTTCTAGGCACTACAGTCTGGAACCGCGAGACCGCTACGGTCGCAGGTTCGAATCCTGCCTGGGGCATGAATGTGTGTGTTGTCCTTAGGTTAGTTAGTTTTAAGTAGTTCTAAGTTCTACGGGACTGATGTCCTCAGAAGTTGAGCCCCATAGTGCTCAGAGCCATTTGAACCATTATGATCGTATGGGATATCAAGTGAAATTTGTGACTGGATTGAGGAGTTTTTGCTAGCGGAGATGCAGCAAGCTGTCTTGGATGGAGAATCATCAAGAGATGTTGACGTTAATTCGGGTGTATCCCAGGTAGTGTTTCGAGACCCTGTTCATGTTTGTTTTTGTTACCTTGCCAACAATATGAATAGTAATATCATTTTTGCAGGTGGTGCAGGTATCTGTAATGAAGTACTATCTGAAAGAAGCTGCCTAATTATTCATTGAGGTATTGCTAAAATTTAGATGTGATGCACATTTTCAGAAATGTAAAACTGTGCCCTTCACAAACGTCCGAAGAACGATGTCCCGTGACAAACCTGGCGCCTCGCCACGAGACGACAAGTAAGTACAGTCGCTGCCAGATGCAATGACGAACGAGAGACACCGGCTTAGACACACCCTCAAGAGTTCCATACGTCGCTTCTATAGAATGCTGGGCCCAACGAGGTATAGGGGCCATGTGACGTACGGAACTCTGGCAGTAGAGGTCTTATGATTTGCAGGGACCGCCTACAGCGGGAAGCGAGTTACCATTTCAGACGACTTTGATACTTCGTGGCTGCGTGTTTAAATAGACTCATGCTTTCGATGCCATACGACGTATTGATTTCCAGCTTGGCCCCAGACGTTTTTCGAGAGGCTGTACGCGAGAAGACTGATGCGTCACGTCACCCAGGAGGGCATCATCCCTGACGAGCAGTTCGGGTTCCGAGAAGAACATGCCACTTCGCACCAGCTCTTGCGGGTGGTAGAACCGGCGATGAGGGCACTGGAAACAAGGGAATTCTTTAGGGCAGTATTCCTCGACGTCACCCGAGCGTTTGACTCAGTGTGGCACGACGGTCTCGAGTTCAAACTTTTTGAACAAGGGATACCGACGTCCCACATGACGCTGCTGCGGTCGTACCTGTCTGAACGAACCTTCCACGTGAGGGCTGACGACGGTACGTCCACAGACCGGCAGACACGTGCAGGGGTGCCGCAGGGGTCGGTTCTCGGCCTCTCGCTGTACTCCCTGTACACTGCCGACGCTCCGAGAGTTGCAGGAGTCGAACTGGCGCTGTACGCTGATGATACAGCCCTGTTCACTCGCAGCATGAACGCCCAAGTGCTGAGAAACCGCCTCCAACGCGGGTGCGACGCCTTGGGCTCATGGGAACAAAGTGCGGGTGAAATTCAACGCCACAAAGAGCCAGGCAGCCGTCTTCACCCGGAGACTTCTGCCGCCAAGGCTTACGTCGGTCGAAATCCTGGGAGAACCCATCCCATGGAGTGGGACGACGAAATACCTAGGATTTACCCTAGACCGCAGCCTCACCTGGAAGCATCACATCCGCGATGTGAAAGGGAGAGCAATAGGACGCCTCCGCGCCCTGTATCCGCTGCTAAACCCGCAGTCGTCATTGCCACCGCAACACGGCATCACGCTTTACCTAACACTGGTTCACCCACCGTTAGAGTATTCGGCCGTGGTCTGGGGGAAAGCCGCAGATGCTCACATTGTGACTCTGCAGCGGATACAGAACCGCGCCCTGAATACTGCTATGCATCTTCCGAGGCGCTTCTCGACCCGCCAATTCCACGAGGACACCGGGATCCTGCCTCTCCGAGACAGGTTTCGCGCCATATCCGGGAAGTTCTACGAGAAGACGGGACGCTTCCGCAACCGGCTCATCCGTGGACTGGGTCAACAACCTCACCACAGGCCAACGACGCGTTGGCCTGACCTGCTGAGGGGTTAAGTTTTACTAATCCCTCAAAAGAATGTGTCTCTCTTTTTTTTCAGGTTACACCAGTTAGGAACAATCAACAAGAGTGGTAATATATCTTTCTCTCTTTTACAGGAACCGCAGGAATGACAAATCTTGTCTAATCTGCAACACTTCGAGCCAAGGATACGCTCGTCTTTTCAGCGTTAGCGTCAGCGTCAGCGGCCTCAGACGCAACCGAGCGTTCACGATCTACACTCTAAGACAAAAAGAATGGCACACCACGGAGGAATTATCCGAGTAGGACGAAGATCATGCACAGAGAAGCGAATGATAATTTCAGAAAAATTGGACGATTTATTCGAGAGAAAAAGCTTCACAAATTGATAAGTCAGTAACACGTTTGTCCACCTCTGACCATTGTGCAAGAGGTTATTCGGCTTAGCATTGATTGGCAGACTTGTTGGATGTCCACCTGAGGGACATTGTGCCTAATTCTGTCCAACTGAAGCGTCGGATCGTTAAAGTCCTGACACAGTTGGATGGCCCCACCCTTAATGCTCCAAACATTCTCAGTTGGTGAGAGATCCGGCGACCTCTCTGGCCAAGGTATGGTTTGGAAAACACAAAGATAAGCAGTAGAAACTCTCACCCTGTGCGAGCGACGATTATCTTACTGAAATGTAAGACAAGCGTGGCTTCCCACGAAGGGCAACAAAGAGCCGTGTAGGATGTCGTCGACATACCACTGTACTATAAAGGTGTTGTGGACGAGAACAAAATAGGCCCCAGCCTGAATGTCGCCCGCTGTACGGAAGGGAGACTGATATTAACGTCTCGTTGACATTAAGTCCATTAGAGATGGAGCACATAGAAATCGGCTATGCCCTTGCACGGGAACTATCCAGGAATTTGCCAGGAGCAATTTACGAAAATCAGGGAAAACCTAAATCTGGATCGCCGGATAGAGATTTGAACTGTCATCCTCCCAAATGTGAGTCCGTTTTGTAACCACTGTGACATCTCAATCGGTCCCACCATGCAGTCTGACAAACAGGAGTGATGATATGGACTGCCATTTCATTTCATGGCAGCATGCTTTTGGTGGCCGACAGCCCACTGGTACGTCGACGATATACTGTCCCCATTTTGTTGTTCTTCATGGCAGGCCCTCCTGGGTTTACATTTGTTGTGTACATAGTTCCGCGTAGTCAGCGCGTACACAACTTTCCCACTAGAGCGCGCCCCGCTAAGCACAACAGCGCAGACACAGCGCTCGTCCGTCTCCGCACTACGAGATGGCGCTGCCATAAAGACGGACCAAATTCTGCTTCCGCCGAACAGCGTATTGATATGTAACGCAGCCAATGAGATTGCTGCTAACGTAGAACCTTTTCTCCTCGCGGATCACACTCGCGCAGTGATACATGAATGCGCGAGGTATTATAACGAGTGTACAGACCTCCGATTAGTCAGTCTGCATTTGTCTGCACCAGTCTGTACCAGTCTGCATTAGTCTGTACCAGTCCATAGTCAAGTTTCAGTCTGCACCTAATAAGATTACCATATTCCTGTACATAGCCATGAAGATAAATGTATAGACACTTTGTCAAGTATCAGAGATATGTGTGAGAATAAGATTAACGTACCAATACCAAAGGAACTTCAGATTGTCAATTGTAAATAGCATCCAGAACCAAGTTAAGTAATTTTTATGCTTGTTATTATTTTAATAAATGTGTGTGAAAATAAATCAAGTTCTGTTTAAAGTTGGTCACCGTCAATCTGCTACTCTAAGCGTGCAAGTGGCATTTCTATCGTCTGACCTAACGGCAGAAGATAAACACGCCACGATAAGTCCACGATACATATTGCTGACACTCGCCTACTTCGTTAGAGCGAGAAGTCAAATAATCTGATGGTGTGTGTAGTGAAGGTCTTACAGAACGCTCACCACAACATTCCAGCAAGATAGTGCCTGCCGACACACGGTGAGAGTTTATACTGCTTATCTACGCGCTTTCCAAAATCCTACCTTGGCCAATGAGGTCGCCACATCTCTCCCCAGCTGAGAATGTTTGAGGCATCAAGGGCAGAGACTTCCAACTATCTTAGAATTTTAACTATCTAACGCACCAGTTGGACTTAGATTGACACGATATTCCTCAGGAGGACATCCAACAACTCTGAATGAAATTTTCACTCTGCAGTGGAGTGTGCACAGGAATCAAACTTCGTGGCAGATTAAAACTGTGTGCCGGACTGAGACTCGAACCCGGGACCTTTGCCTTTCGCGGGCATGTTCTCTACCACCTGAGCCACCCAAGCACGGCTCACGACCCGTCCTCACAGCTATAATTCCGCCAGTACCTCGTCTCCTGCCTTCCAAACTTCACAAAGCTCTTCTGCGAACCTTGCAGAACTAGCACTTCTGGAAGAAAGGAGGTACTGGCGGGATTAAAGCTGTGAGGACGCGTCGTGAGTCGTGCTTGGGTAGCTCAGTTGGTAGAGCACCTGCCCGCAAAAAGGCAAAGGTCCCGAGTTCGAGCCTCGGTCTGGCACACAGTTTTAATCTGCCCATAAGTTTCATCCAACAACTCTGTCAACGACTGCCAAGCCGAATAAATTCTAGCATGAGGGCAAGAGGTGGACCAACGCATTATTGACTTGCTCAATTTCTGACGCTGTTTCTCTCGAATAAATCATCCACTTTTTCTACAACTGTAATTATTTATTTGTCTCTACACATACATCACATCTACTGCTTTCCATCCCATGCTGGTAATTTCTGAGTGATGTAACCTTTTTTTTT
The DNA here is from genome assembly GCF_023864345.2 of Schistocerca serialis cubense. Lineage (NCBI taxonomy): Eukaryota > Metazoa > Arthropoda > Insecta > Orthoptera > Acrididae > Schistocerca > Schistocerca serialis. The sequence goes on from NC_064647.1 coordinate 69,911,502, forward strand.
TTTTTTTTTTGTCTTTGAGTGGTAATCGGTCAAATCAGCTAGTATGACGTCAAAAGTTCGTTGCGGGGGCCCATATTTCCCGGGGGCACCATGAAAATGCTTACTTACGACACAGCGGAGGCCCCTCACACCCCACTCTGCACACATCGTCTCACTACAGATGCCAGAGTTCCATTAGTCAGAAGTATGTAGCAGAGTTTATAGTCAACTGTACTTTAAGAGAAGAGACAATTATCTTGTTCTGCATCAGATGATACTATCGTATTCAGTGACATTTGCAAATAAGTTTGACATTCCAGTGACCATAGATTGTTTCAAACATAAGTATTGCATATTTTCGAAGTTATTATAAAGTGATCTAATATTTTGTATGTGCTGCAGTAACAACTGGGACACCTCCAGAAGTAAATCTAAGAACCCATCACAGCGCCAACGATTGTTTTGTCGTCCAGAAGAACAGATATGACGAAAACTTGTAGCACTATTTCGCTGACTTCTCCATTTTCAGTTACATTCTGTAGAAAATGTAACAAAATATGTTTCAGTAATTACAACAGACACACTATGAGCTACGGTACATACCAAGAGTATGGCAGAAAGAGTTGTACTAAAATGTGCTCACGATCGGTTTCTACGTTCTCAGTCTATGCAGTGTGAGTTATGACTTGCTACATCAGCCGGCGAAAATTCAGGCCAGGCGCGATCCTTAACGTCAGATCTCGGGCGTGTCAGACGGTTTGAAGCGGATATGATTAAAGACTTGGTGGTGCAATAAGAGAGCTGCCATGCTGATAGCATTTATCTTATCCGCACAGGCCTCTGGCCGCAGCCCTGCTAATTGTAGCTCAACTAACTTTCCGGAAAATAATTTTTAACACAGAATTTCGTGTAACTAACCAATACCCCTTGCCAAGGACCACAAAACCAGAGTAGAACGGATATTTACATTGTTTGTAGATGAAGCACTCCACGCATATGATGCGTTCTCGCAGAGCTTTTTTTTATGTAGTTACTGGAGAGGACATCGGTTCGATCATGAAATTTGAAATTTCACTCTCCTTTTTCTCTTCTAGCATGAAAAATTGTATTTTCTTTTTACAATCTTTTTTTTAGTGGCTCTTGCAACCTACGTCCGCAATTATTAGCTGGATGTATTCCAATCTCTGTCTTTCTCTACAGTTTTTGCTCTCTACAGCTCCCTCTAGTACCATGGAAGTCTATCCCTGATGTCTTAACAGATGTCCAACAATCACACTGTCGCTTCTCCTTGTCTGTGTTTTCCACATTTTCCTTTCCTCTCCGATTCTGCACAGAACCTCCTCATTCCTTACATTATCAGTCCACCTAATTTTCAACATTTCTCTGTAGCACCATGTCTCAAATCCTTCCATTCTCTTCTGTTCCGGTTTTCCCACAGTCCATGTTTCGCTACCTTACAATGCTGTGCTCCAAAAGTACGATCTCAGAAATTTATTCCTCAAATTAAGGCCTGTGTATGATACTGGTAGAATTCTCCTGTCCAGCAATGCCCTTTTTGCTAGTGCTAGTCTGCTTTTGATGTCCTCCTTACTCCAACCATCATTGGTTATTTTGCTCCCTACGTAGTACAACTCCTTACTTCATCTACTTCGTGACCATCAATCCTGATGTTAAGTTTCCCGCTGTTCTCATTTCTACTACTTCTCATTACCATCGTCTTTCTCCGAATTACTCTCAAACCATACTGTGTACTCATTAGACTGTTCATTCCGTTCAGCAGATCATTTAATTCTTCTTCACTTTCACTCAGGATAGCAATGTCATCAGCGAATCGTATCATCCTTTCATCTTGAATTTTAATTCCACTCCTGAACCTTTCTTTTATATCCGTTATTGCTCCTTCGATGTACAAATTGAACAGTAGGGGCGGAAGACTACATCTCTGTCTTACACCCTGTTTAATCCGAGCACTTCATTCTTGGTCGTCCACTCTTATTATTCCCTCTTGGCTCTTGTACATATTGTATATTACCCGTCTGCCCCTGTAAATTACCCCTATTTTTCTCAGAATTTCGAACATCCTGCACGATTTTACATTGTCGAACGCTTTTTCCAGGTCGACAGATCCTATGAACGTGTCTTGATTTTTCTTTAGCCTTGCTTCCATTATCAACCGCAACGTCAGAATTGCCTCTCTGTCGCCTTTATCTTTCCTAAAGCCAAACTGATCGTCATATAACACATCCTCAGGTCTCTTTTCCATTCTTCTGTGTATTATTCTTGTCAGCAACTTGAATGCGTGAGCTTTTTAGCTGATTGTGCGATACTTCTTGCACTTGTCAGCTCTTGCACTCTTCTGAACTGTGTGAATGATATTTTTCTAGAAATCATATGGTATGTCGCCAGACTCATACATTCTGCACACCAACGTGAATAGTCATTTTGTTGCCAATCCCCCCAATGATTTTAGAAATTCTGACCGAATGTTATCTATCCTTTCTACCTTATTTGATTTTAGGTCCTCCAAAACTCTCTTCAGTTTTGATTCTAGTATTGGATTCCCGTTCTCTTCTAAATCGATTACTGTTTCTTCTTCTGTCACCTCAGACAAATCTTCTGCCTCACAGAGGCCTTCAATGTACTCTTTCCACCTATGCGCTCTCTCCTCAGCATTTAACAGTGGAATTCCCGTTGCGCTCTTAATGTTACTGTTGTGACTTGGCAAGACAGCCAAGCCACTAGGAGGTGAAGCCGAAAGGCACGCGTTTAAGCTCACGCAGGCTGGCGTGAGGTCTGGAACAGTTAAAGGATTTGAGTCTAGCAAATAAAGTACGTAGCTGTTGGAATACTTAACTTTAATCCATAATTGGTGAACATCGGTCTGACGGTACACGCATCACAAGATAAATAGCAAATGATAATGGCGCCTTGCTAGGTCGTAGCAAATGGCGTAGCTGGAGGCTATGCTAACTATCGTCTCGGCAAATGAGAGCGCAATTTGTCAGTGAACCATCGCTAGCAAAGTCGGCTGTACAACTGGGACGAGTGCTAGGAAGTCTCTCTAGACCTGCCGTGTGGCGGCGCTCTGTCTGCAATCACTGACAGTGGCGACACGCGGGTCCGACGTATACTACCAGACCGCGGCCGATTTAAAGGCTACCACCTAGCAAGTGTGGTGTCTGGCGGTGACACCACAGTTACCACCCTTGCTTTTAATTTCATCGTAGGTTATTTTGACTTTCCTGTATGCTGAGTCAGTCCTTCCGACAGTCACATCTTTTTCGATTTCTTCACATTTTTCATGCAGCCATTTCGCCTTAGCTTCCCTGCAATTCTTATTTATTTCATTCCTCAGCGACTTGTATTTCTCTACTACTGAATCTCTGTGAACATTTTTATACTTCCTTCTGTAAACGATCAACTGAAGTATTTCTTCTGTTACCCATGGTTGCTTTGCAATTATCTTCTTTGTACTTACGTTTTTCTTTCCAGCTTCTGTAGTTGCCTTTATAGACATGCCCAGTCCTCTTCAGCTGTACTGCTTACTGAGCAGTTCGTTATTACTATATCTACAGCCTTAGAGAACTTAAAGCATATCTCATCATTCGTTAGTACTTCCGTATCCAACTTCTTTGCGTATTGATCCTTTCCTGACTAATCTCTTGAATTTCAGCCTACTCTTCATCACTACCACATTGTAATCAAGTCTGTATTTGCTCCTGGGTACGACTTAGAATCCAGTGTGTGATTTCGGAATCTCTGTCTGATCATGACAGCCTTTTCCAAGTAGTTAGTCTTCCTCCTCTCTCATTCCTTGTCCCAAGCCCATATCCTCCTGTAACCTTTTCTTTTGCTCCTTCCCCTACAACTGCATTCCATCCCCCATGACTATTAGACTTTCATCTCCCTTTATATACTGTATTACCCTTTCAATATCCTCATTTGCTTTCTCTATCTGTTCATCCTGAACTATCATTGCCGGTGTTGATTTTCCGTCGATTCTGATAGGAACAGTCGTATAACTGGACTCTTGACAGCTGCACACTCTCTGCCCTACCTTTCTATTTATAGTGAATCCTACTCACGTTATACCATTTTCTGCTGCTGTTGATATTACCCAATACTCGTTTGACCAGAAATCCTTGTCTTCCTTCCATTTCACTTCACTTACCCCTACTACGAGCGTGGTTTGAAAATTTCTCGAAATCACCACGAGAGGTCAGCGCCAGTGCAATGAATTGTTCACGTGACATTCATTGGACTGTTGTCTGTAATCAAATGTCACGTCAGTGCTCTTGGAAGAGAGGTGTGGCAGTGACGTGGCTCTGTTGTTCCCGCCTAGTGATTTGCGAAGATGGAAAAAAAATCGAGATTCGAGCGGCTTACATTAGATTAGATTTGTTTTTCGTTCCATAGATCCGTGCTGAGGAGATCCTCGTGGATATGGAACATGTCAATTTTTTTTAAGCTGAATTAAAAATTTCGTCAATGGAGTAGAAGGAGTTGGCCACTAGTAAGCTTTTCAGGCTCCTTTTAAACTGATCTTTATTTGTAACTAATTTTTTTATGTTTACTGGCAAATTATTGAAGATGAGTGTTCCTGAGTAGTGGACCCCTTTTTGAACTAAAGTAAGTGCTTTTAAGTCCTTGTGCAGATCATTTTTGTTACTGGTATTGTATGTATGAACTGAGCTGTTTGTTGGAAAAAGGGATATAGTATTTAGGACAAATTTCATTAAGGAGTAAATATACTGAGAAGCAGTAGTTAGTATACCCAGTTCTTTGAAGAGGTTTCTACAGTACGTCCATGAATTTACTCCACAAATAATACGTATTACACACTTTTGGACTCTGAAAACTTTTGTTTGACTTGAAGAGTTACCCCAAAATATTATACCATATGACATTATGGAATGAAAGTGGGCAAAGTATGCAAGCTTTTTCATTTTTATGTCGCCTATGTCTGGTAACACTCGAATTGCAAATACAGATTTGTAAAGGCGTTTCTGCAGTTCTGTGGTGTGCTCCTCCCAACTGCATTTATTATCAAGTTGTAATCCCAGGAATTTAAGACTGACAACCTCTTCTATCTGCTCTTCTTTGTACTTTATGCATATGCTGGGTGGAAACCTCTTACAGGTTCTGAATTGCATATAGTGAGTCTTTTCGAAGTTTAATGTCAGTGGGTTGGCTTTGAACCATTTATTAATAACCATGAAAATATCATTAGCAGATCTTTCTAGAACTACACTCGACATATTATTTATTGCAATACTTGTGTCATCTGCAAACAAAACGAACTCTGATTCTGACAGTGTAACTGATGAGAGATCATTAATGTGCACAAGAAAAAGCAGTGGCCCTAAGATGAATTCTTGTGGGACACCACATGTAATTTCTTCCCATTCTGATGATGACTGATGACTTAATTCATTAGTCCCTTGTACTGACACCCTTTGTTCCCTGTTAGTGAGATATGACGTGAACCATTTGTAAGTAGGCTGTTTAGGATTTTTTATTGGTAACGCCACCTCTGTATGAAAATCACTGGCTGTGCTGTGTGCAGTCTGTGGCTGCTTTGCATTGTTGTAATACTCGCCATTGTAGTGTTAGGCAGCTGGCTGTGAACAGCGCGTAGCGTTGCGCAGTTGGAGGTGAGCCGCCAGCAGTGGCGGATGTGGGGAGAGAGATGGCGGAGTTTTGAAATTTGTCATGAACTGCTATATATATTATGACTATTAAGGTAAATACATTGTTTGTTCTCTATTAAAATCTTTCATTTGCTAACTATGCCTATCAGTAGTTAGTGCCTTCAGTAGTTTGAATCTTTTATTTAGCTGGTAGTAGTGGCGCCTGCTTTATTGCAGTAGCTCGAGTAACCAAGATTTTTGTGAGGTAAGTGATTTGTGAGACGTATAGGTTAATGTTAGTCAGGGCCATTCTTTTGTAGGGATTTTTGAAAGTCAGATTGCGCTGCGCTAAAAATATTGTGTTTCAGAATAAGCACAGTCTTGTATAATTGTTTAAAGGGGACGTTTCATATGTCGACCCTTAGCCTAGGATACCTCACTGGAATCTTCTGATTTTTTTTCTTGTAGTTTGTGTAATTAGTGTAGCTTTTGTTTATTGCTAGCGCGTAATTGTAGAGAAAATCTCCTTTGTAGTTGCAGTCTTTCATTGTTGTACAGTAAAACAGTTGTGGCATGCATGTAGATTTGCACCAAGTATTTCGCAGCTGCAATTAACTAGATATTATTTTCAGTGTTATGTTAATGTGTTCTCTTATTTTTGCTCTTCAAATTGTGTTTTTCTGTGTTGTTGTGTGAAATACTGTGACAATAATGGCGTGTGAAAAACGTAATACTAGGCTCCAAAGTAAACTGAGAAATGACAGTGAAAACGAAAGCAGTGTGTTAGCGCCACCGAGTAATGAATTAACTGATGTTCAAAGTAGTAATTTGGTAATTGTGCATAGGGAAATGGAGCGGGCGGCAAACAATGGCGTGGACAGTGAAACAATTAGTGAAGAGGGAAGCATTATCGATCGATCGGTCGGCAACAGCTCGCCTCAGGAATCGGGAATGACAGGACACAATTTTGCAAATATTGTAGACTCAGGTTTTGGGTTCTCACCGTTTTCTCAAATGAGTCAAGAAACATTTTCCACTTGTCAAAATGTGAATGTTGCCGGTGCAAATTCACTGCCGAAAAGCACTGAGGAACATGTTTCAGACACCAGTGCATTGTTATTACAATTAATGCAACAAATGGGACAAAAGCTTGAAAAATTAGACACAATGGAACAAAATCAGAGACAAACACAGCAAAAGCTTCAAAAATTAGACACAATGGAACAAAATCAGAGACAAACACAGCAAAAGTTAGACACAATGGAACAAAATCTTCAAAAGTTAGACACAATGGAACAAAATCAGAGACAAACACAGCAAAAGCTTCAAAAGTTAGACACCACACTTGAACAAACACGTGAAGATTTAACTACTGAGTTACATAACATTGAATCGAAATGTCAAAAAGTCTGTAATGACGTAAAAACACAGATTTGTGAGCATTTCCAACCTATTTTCTCGCGTCATGAAAATGCATTACAGAATCACGAAGCAGCCATAAAAGAACTGCAGACTATTGTTCATGAAAATCACGACACCTTGCAAGCTAAAATTGACTCAGTTGCATCTACCGATTCGGTTACGCAACTTGCAAAAACTCAGGAAAACTTAAAAGACACAGTAGATACGATTTCAACACAAATGGACACTCTGAAACTTGGTTCAGAAAAACACACAGAGGAAATAATTTCACTATCGGATAAAGTAGCCGAACTTTCAGATCAGTTCACTAACTTATCTACAAAGGTAGATGATGATCTGAATGACACAAGACCTGTAGCCTTCACGGACACTGAAGAGTATGAACAAATTAGAAAATTCAAACAAAATCAAAATCAAATCAATACACAGTACAAAAGAGAAATCCGGGAAGTACAAGATCATTTGGCACAAGTAATACAAGAATTACATATTTCAGAGGACACTCGCACTCCAGTACGGGAAGAGGGACATAGAAATACGGAACAGCCACAAAATAATAACACAGCGCATTTCGGAAATTATGAAAGAAATTGGCAAGGCACACCGAATTTTGAGATGGAACCGCCGAAACGACGTAATAATGACCGACATGCGACTCGCCGACATGATGATTTTGACTATAAGCTTTTCATTACTACACGTAAATTCAAAACATTTAAGAATTCCGGCAACGACATTCATCCACAAGCGTGGCTTCATTAATTCTCTCATTGTTTTCCTCCCAACTGGTCATTAGAGCACAGATTAGAATTTATGTGTGGCTACTTAGAGAATGAACCAGCTGTAAGAATGCGGTCGATCATTCACGATTGCCACAGTGAAGGAGAGTTTTATCATGCCTTCCTCTCAGCATATTGGTCTCAAGCCACACAAGACCGAGTAAAACATAGCATCATAATGATGAAACGTTTCGAACAATCTGAATTTTCCAGTCTTATGAAATATTTTGAAGACATGTTGCATAAGAATCAGTATCTTTCAAACCCATACAGCTCCTCAGAACTCATCCGCATTTGCTTAATCAAATTGCCTGAACATTTACGACATATTATTTTGGCAGGACGTTGCAAAGACGACATTGAAGCTTTTCAGGGACTCTTACAAGAATTAGAAATTGACACAGACAGTCGCCGGATGCGAAAACAGGAAAACAATCACTACAGGTCACATACGTCACAGTTTCGTGACGACAGAAACAATAACTGGACACGACAAGGCTATTCTTACAACACAAATCGTGACCAAAACAGACACCACCCATATGACAACCACTGGCAGAGTAGTAATAATTACAGGGAAAGATCACCTCTCCACGGTAATGACTATCACAGAGACAATCAGACAAACAGACAATATGGGAACCAAAACAATTATTATTACGAGAGACAGAATAACTTTAGACGCAACGGTCCAGCGCGCAGTTACGATTCAGGGAGAAATTCTCCACCACTTAACCGACAAGAAAGAAACCACAGGAACTACCGACATGACGATAGACGATATGATCGTAACGACAGACCTGAATTGCATCAGAACTGGCGGGATTCAAACAGAGCAGGGCCTTCTCGTCAGAGTGAATTTGTAGAAGTTAGGTCTCCTAATCCCAGTAACGGCGCGCGCCAACAAAGAGACAGACAATGACTCGCACAGCAGGCAGCCGCATGCGCCCGCTGGCTCCGAGAAAAATAACATAAGACGCTAGCCTTGAGAAAAAATTTTAGCATTCTTTACCGATGTATACAACATGATAATTGCTTTGAAGTTGAAACTCTGCGTACTAGGAAGAGCAAAGGGTTACACCATATTTCACATGTAAAACCATTTATTGAGAGGTAATCTGCTTTTTAACTTAGTCTTTACTATAAAATTTTTCACTTCACGTTACTAGTACTCTTTTTAAATCTTAGAAACTGTTAACATGCAACAATGTTTGAAGTTAAATATCCAGCCTAGAACCTAGGGAACATTTTTAAACAGAAATTACGAATGCATTGTTATAGTGAACAGACGACACAGTGTTGTATTTGTACATTCTTGCTTGTTAGTTGCACGATTCGTAACGACTGTCAGGCTTACATACTTAGGACACATACTGGTACTGCTAATGAGATTTTAATGCAACATTTTGGTTTACTTGAAAATACATTCTGGGTTTAAAGTACTTTCTGTGAGATACCAGACGACACAGTGGTTAGTTTATGTGACAGCTACACGATTTTATCACGACGCTACTAATGAGTGACAATTTACATTTACAATCTGCACAGTTTTCTGTTTTATTCTGGAAAGTAAAACATGTTTTAGTAGTAACTTTTGTGGTATAGCTACAAGGAGACATCCTTTTCTGTAGCACAACAATACGTTACAGCACAGTACTTTCTTCATCACGATTGTCCATCCAAAGGGCCCGGGTTCGATTCCCGGCTGGGTCGGAGATTTTCTCCGCTCAGGGACTGGGTGTTGTGTTGTCCTAATCATCATCATTTCATCCTCATCGACGCGCAGGTCGCCGAAGTGGCGTCAAATCGAAAGACCTGCACCAGGCGAACGGTCTACCCGACGGGAGGCCCTAGCCACACGACATTTTTTTTTTCATCACGGTAATAAGAGTAATAACTAAGATATCTATACGCAAAGCATTTCACTTTTGTTTATCATGAGGTAAGTACATTGACTTCTGCAGAACTTAGCTTTCGGAGGACGATAACTACGAGACTTCCACAGAGATTATCTTACAACATGACGCACAGTTTAGCGCTACAGTACACGTATTTGAGTGATTAATTTCGCACTTAAAACATTTTTTTTAAGATATTTGAAGTGCAATGATACAAGGGTTTTCCTTGATACATTTCATTCCATTGCTGTAACCTGTAACACCTGAGGGTATAATTACATTAATCCTCAGGGGGGTACACACTTACTTTGTGTATCATGTGTTTGGCAAGCACAAGGAGCCCTAGCTAATATGGTATTTGCTTATACAACTTTACACATCGGTACCATATTTCTCCAACACAGTATTACACAGCTATCAGATGATTTAACTGAGAGACAAACATTTTTTTTTACTACGTCAGTGACATGTTTACGCAATTACACAGTTGGATAACTTCACACTTATGAAACTGTATTTTGTCTGTACTTTGTAAACTGTTCATATTTTTTCGGAACCATTGTGATACTATGAGAGCTTTGAATGATGTATTTAGTATGGGATCATGATTTTTAAAGTACATTTGAGGCAGATGACACTTTTGACATGAGTAGAGAATTTTTTTTTAGGTTTTGAAATTATTGGAGGAAGCTACGACGATTTGGAGAGTTGACTGAGGTGTTATGATGTTATTATTACGATGACTATGTGTATTCTGCTGTTGCGGTATGTTTATGATCAGTAAGCTGATGCTATATGAGTTATTTGATTATGCTACATATTTATTATCATGAAATATTGAAGAAGCGTCGACGAATATGTATATGTGTAATAAGGTAAGGAGTAATGAATAGTGGTTAGGGACTCTGACTTGTGAAAAAGGATGTTGGAAACCAAGAATCGTACTTTAAGAGTTATGAAATGTGTGTAAATGCGTGAATGTATCACAATGCCCACGAAAATTTTTTGGACGCTTTTATATATACAGGATTTTGTTTCTACATTTGTAACGCAAATTCTCGATCTGTGAAATTTTTTATATGAGACTGTCACCGTAGCGGAAACTGGTGTCGTAAATATTTCGTTGAGAAAGGTAAGTGACCTTGACGTAATGCGTTTTTGGCGCCCCGCTGAGAGGTAGTCGTCTGACAAAAGAAAGCCATTAGGTGGAGAAAAAAAAGAGGCCATTATCCTCGCCATTGACATTCCTTTAGAGAAAGCATCGCAAATACGACACGCTCATTACTTGGAAAGATACATCTGCACACCTGATTATGACAAGCATCTTTCTACGAGAGTTGAGAGAATTTCTTCTAACTTATGAAATGTCACATGACTATTGAATGATATTTTTATGCTTTGCTTTTCATAGTTGCTTATTTCATTTGATATCTAGTTTCCAGCTGTCTTGCAGCATTGGTTTCATAAAATAAAATTAAATGCATTTGCTAATGTGAACACTTTCTGTCAACAGATCTATTAAATAATTACTTTATGATCCATATTCTTCGAAAAAGGAGCTCTTGGAATGGAAAGAACAATAAGAAAAGACTAATAACAGTAACTGCAAATATAATTTTCTTTTCAAGTACTTGGTAATTTTTATGGTAGAGTAAGTTGTGGTGCACCACTTTAATTACATAGACATTAAGATGTGAATATACATTTCCCTTGACTGCATTGTTGTCTTTACTGTAATATTTTTCTGCTTGAGCTTTGTCATGTTTAGATATAATTTATTACCTTTGCTTCTGCTGTTTGCCAGGCATAGTGCTACTAAATTTCACTTTGTATTATTCTCTTAAGCCAGTTTTACTACTGATTTATTTTTCTTGTTTGCTGCTCATTGCCTTTATTAGTTGTAATTTATGCTGCTTGCTTTGCCTTTTGTATATTTTTGTCATTGCTATTTGTATTAATTGTTTTATGCTGCTGCATTGCCTCATCCCTTAGTTTAGCATCTGAGCTCAGTAGATTTAAGTTAGCTTAAGAGGGGGTAGACTTTATAAGAGAATGAGTTGCGATGAATTGGAAGAAATGCATTGAGAAGTTATACGAAAAAAGTACAGAAAGCAGGTATAGAGAGAACTTTTTGGGAATAATGATGAATGAAGGGAGATCTCCAAGAAGTAAAGAAAGTTTTGTTTGCAAAATACTGCAGTAAAACGAATCCTGTCCTTTCCTTTAATGTTATTCCGCTAAATGTTTGTGTACCCTTGTGTATTTATGTTCTTCCTGTCTTTATATGTTTATCTGATAAGACTTATGTTGTAGAATTTTTCTAATACTCAGCTACATGAACTATGATGAGGAATACTGTTATCCTCAAATATAATTTGCATTAATAATATGTTATTTACTTTGTAAAGATGTTAGACATTATTTATCTGTTCTGTTTTGTTGCTCATGTGTGAAGTTGATGTTTCAAAAGTTATTCTGATCTTTTATGTATGTACTTATGTCATTATTTTTGTAACACTGATGTATATACTGTATTTTGATTCTTTTGTAAAGCCTGTACTACAAATGTTATCTGTATTGTTATGTTCTTTAATTATGTATTTTGTACCTTTGTAATTGTATTCTTATGTTATAAAATTGTAATTGACACCAGTTCATCAAATTAAGTAACTTGTAAGTTACATTTCACTGCACACGTTTCTGTTGGTCATAGTGTATGGACAATATGTGAGAAGTAGTGACTGTTAGTGGTTGCACATGTGTTTATAATTCAGCAAGGGAGTGTATAACAGCATTGCTGGTTCTAAGGACAATTCCAAAAACTTTGTGAGTGCACAAGTGGTGGTTATGGACTTGCTATATTATCCGCAAGACTCTTCAATTGTGATTGTGCACCTGCACAGTCACAACAGATGGCTGCTGGCCAGCTCTACAAGGACTACAGTGGGTCTGCATCTTTGATGACCCACCAGTACCATTATCTCTACAAGGACTACAGTGGGTCTGCATCTTTGATGACTCACCAGTACCATTATTTCTGCAAGGACTGCAGTGGGTCTGCGCCTCTGGTGGCCCACCAATACCGTAATCTCTACCAGGACTGCAGTGGGTCTTCTCTGTGATGACCTACCAAACGATATTCTTCAAAACTTCGATTGACTCCGCTGTGGGTTTACTCTGTTGTGGCCCATTACCTGTCAGCATGTCAAGAGTCAGCACTGTCTTTCCGTTGGAAGGACAACACTACTTCTTCAAGACTGCATGGAAATCCACTACTTCTGTGTGCAATTTCTTTTACTATTGAGACTTTTTGAAAAAAAAACTGTAATTACTATTATGATGAATGATCAGGACTATCTTTATGGACTGTGAGAAAATTTTAGCTTTTGACAAACATTGTATCAATAAGTGTGTGCATTTGATTTCTTTGTTATTGTAATTACGATTATGAAAAATTTTAACAAATATGTATTGCCCAGTGCCCAAAACAATTTGTAAAATTATTTGTGGGGAGCCTATGTAAGTAGGCTGTTTAGGTTTTTTTATTGGTAACGCCACCTCTGTATGAAAATCACTGGCTGTGCTGTGTGCAGTCTGTGGCTGCTTTGCATTGTTGTAATACTCGCCATTGTAGTGTTAGGCAGCTGGCTGTGAACAGCGCGTAGCGTTGCGCAGTTGGAGGTGAGCCGCCAGCAGTGATGGATGTGGGGAGAGAGATGGCGGAGTTTTGAAATTTGTCATGAACTGCTATATACACTCCTGGAAATTGAAATAAGAACACCGTGAATTGATTGTCCCAGGAAGCGGAAACATTATTGAAACATTCCTGGGGTCAGATACATCACATGATAACACTGACAGAACCACAGGCACATAGACACAGGCAACACAGCATGCACAATGTCGGCACTAGTACAGTGTATATCCACCTTTCGCAGCAATGCCGGCTGCTATTCTCCCATGGAGGCGATCGTAGAGATGCTGGATGTAGTCCTGTGGAACGGCTTGCCATGCCATTTCCACTTGGCGCCTCAGTTGGACCAGCGTTCGTGCTGGACGTGCAGACCGCGTGACACGACGCTTCATCCAGTCCCAAACATGCTCAATGGGGGACAGATCCGGAGATCTTGCTGGCCAGGGTAGTTGACTTACACCTTCCAGAGCACGTTGGCTGGCACGGGATACATGCGGACGTGCATTTTCCTGTTGGAACAGCAAGTTCCTTTGCTGGTCTAGGAATGGTAGAACGATGGGTTCGATGACGGTTTGGATGTACCGTGCACTATTCAGTGTCCCCTCGACGATCACCAGTGGTGTACGGCCAGTGTAGGAGATCGCTCCCCACACCATGATGCCGGGTGTTGGCCCTATGTGCCTCGGTCGTATGCAGTCCTGATTGTGGCGCTCACCTGCACGGCGCCAAACACGCATACAACCATCATTGGCACCAAGGCAGAAGCGACTCTGATCGCTGAAGATGACACGTCTCCATTCGTCCCTCCATTCACGCCTGTCGCGACACCACTGGAGGCGGGCTGCACGATGTTGGGGCGTGAGTGGAAGATGGCCTAACGGTGTGCGGGACCATAGCCCAGCTTCATGGAGACGGTTGCGAATGGTCCTCGTCGATACCACAGGAGCAACAGTGTCCCTTATTTGCTGGGAAGTGGCGGTGTGGTCCCCTACGGCACTGCGTAGGATCCTACGGTCTTGGCGTGCATCCGTGCGTCGCTGCAGTCCGGTCCCAGGTCGACGGGCACGTGCACCTTCCGCCGACCACTGGCGACAACATCGATGTACTGTGGAGACCTCACGCCCCACGTGTTGAGCAATTCGGCAGTACGTCCACCCGGCCTCCCGCATGCCCACTATACGCCCTCGCTCAAAGTCCGTCAACTGCACATACGGTTCACGTCCACGCTGTCGCGGCATGCTACCAGTGTTAAAGACTGCGATGGAGCTCCGTATGCCACGGCAAACTGGCTGACACTGACGGCGGCGGTGCACAAATGCTGCGCAGCTAGCGCCATTCGACGGCCAACACTGCGGTTCCTGGTGTGTCCGCTGTGCCGTGCGTGTGATCATTGCTTGTACAGCTCTCTCGCAGTGTCCGGAGCAAGTATGGTGGGTCTGACACACCGGTGTCAATGTGTTCTTTTTTCCATTTCCAGGAGTGTATATTATGACTATTAAGGGAAATACATTGTTTGTTCTCTATTAAAATCTTTCATTTGCTAACTATGCCTATCAGTAGTTAGTGCCTTCAGTAGTTTGAATCTTTTATTTAGCTGGCAGTAGTGGCGCTCTCTTTATTGCAGTAGCTCGAGTAACCAAGATTTTTGTGAGGTAAGTGATTTGTGAAACGTATAGGTTAATGTTAGTCAGGGCCATTCTTTTGTAGGGATTTTTGAAAGTCAGATTGCGTTGCGCTAAAAATATAAGCACAGTCTTGTATAATTGTTTAAAGGGGACGCTTCACATTTTGCAGCACTGCCCGTGACACCACAGAATTCTAATTTACTTAAATGATGTTGTGGTTCACACAATCAAATGCCTTTGACAAATCACAGAAAATACCTGCTGCTTGTAATTAAGTACTTCACAAAGAAAGGTATGAAAGCAAAGCACATTCATGCCTTTTTCCAGAATACACTGCAGGACTCTGCTCCTTCACATTCAACTGTTGCCAAGTGGGCAAACAAATTTAAATTTGGTCGGGAGAGCTTAGATGATGAAGCTGTGTCACTACACCAGAAATCACTGCAAAAGTGCACAAAATGGTCATGGAGGATGGCCAATTGAAAGTGTGTGAAATTGCTCACTCTTGCCATATGTCATCTGAAAGTGTATATCACATTTTAACTGAAGAATTAGAAATGAAAAAATTATCTGCAAGATGGATACCGCGACTCCTGATGCTGCATCAAAAACGCAGGAGAATGGTCACATCTGAACAATGTTTGGTCCGTTTTAGAAGAAATGAACAAGATTTTTTGCGCCGGCTTGTGACCACAGATGACACTTGGGTGCAATACTGTACCCCAGGGACTGAACAACAGTCAGAGCAGTGGAAACATGCTGATTCTCTGCCACCAAAGAAAGCAAAGACAGACAATTCCTTTGGTGGGAAAAGTCATGGCATCAGTATTCTGGGGTGCAAAGGGGATTCTGTTTGATTATCTCCCCAGTGGGCAAACAGTTACTGGATAATACTATGCTAACCTCCTGGACAAATTTCAACAAGAGATACGCGAAAAAAGGCCAAGTTTAACAAGGAAGAAAGTCATCTAACATTGAGACAATGCGCGCCCGCACACATGTACCGTCGCCATGACAAAATTACACGAACTAAGGTATGAATTGTTGCCACACCCGCCTTATTCACCTGATATGGCTCCGTCAGATTTCCATCTGTTACCAAAACTGAAAATTTTTCTTGGTGAACGAAGATTCACTTCAAATGAAGAATTGGTAGCCGGAGTTGACAACTATTCTGCAGGCCTGGAGGAAACTCATTTTAGAGATGGGATCAAGGCACTGGAACATCGTTGGACCAAGTGCATTAATCTACAAGGAGACTACATTGAAAAATAAAAAAAGTTTCAGTGATGTAAGTATTTTTTTCTATTCCGTTCCGAGAACTTTTCAAACCACCCTCGTATATCTAGACTGAGCCTTTGCATTTGCCTTTTCAGATTTCTTAGCTTCCCTACCATGTTCAAACTTCTGACGTTCCATGCCTCTACACGTTGAACATTATTCTTTCGTTGATTATTCAGTTTTTTCCTCATAGTCACCTCCTCCTTGGCAGTCCCCTTTCGGAGATCCGAATGGAGGGCTTTTCCGAAATTTTTTGCCACTGGCGATATCATCATGACACTTTCTCAGTTACAAGTCCTGTGGATACACGGTATGTGTCTTTAATGCAGTGGTTTCCATTGCCTTCTGTATTGCTGATTCTTACGCATTTAGGGGCAGTTTCCGACCCCTAGGACGAGAGTGCCCTGAACCTCCGTCCGCTCCTCCGCCCTCTTTGACAAGGCCGTTGGCAGAATGAAGGTGGCTTCTTATGCCGGAAGTCCTCGGCCGCCAGTATTGATTATTAATCAAAATTTAATAGGTAGCGGGTTTCGAACCCGGGATCTAGGACGTTTTAATTTGTAACCAAAGACGTTTCCCCTTTTTTAACTTTATTTATTCACACCAACGATGTTACAGAGCTTGACTACCTTATCAACGTTACAACTCATACCATTAAAGTGAAAGTCGTTCAAGAGTGGCCAACAGCAGACTGCCTACACTTTTGAAGACGTACATGACATTCATTATTCATTCTATTATTTCATAGTAAGATCGTAACCGTTGCAGGAGATGTACAGTTTCAGGCAGCTTCTTACAGACAGCCGTCGATCAGGTAGGTATTCTATCCGTGTGAACTGTAGCCGCGGCCCTCTACGCGCGCCTTCGCTGCACGAGAAATCCCAGCTCAGTGACTGCTTCAAGTTGGTCGTCTCGAAGGGTAGTTTCTTGGTTTTCCTTTGGTGTCAGGTATGTATCCACACCCTGGTTTCCAGAATTTGGGTTTCTTTGTTCATCTTCTCTGAACACTCAGCGTCGCGCTCTGAAAGATCCTTTGTCCCAGCTTGGGTGTATCAGAATATGAGGAGGGTGTCACATTAATTTAGTGGATTTGTTGTTTTAACATCCTAATGAATGTTGCGCATGAATGCTATTCACAACAAACAAAAGTACAGTAAAGGAAGGAAAGTTGCTTCTTCTGTGATGGTAGGTTCTGACCATTTGGAAATGAAATTTACTTCGCAGCAATATGTAACCGTTTGTTTAAAATAAAGAAAATAAAAGCAAAGAAAAGATTTGACCATGGGTGCATCCCTATACAGCCCTATCGTTGCAAAAAAACGTATGTAATTACCGTCTGTCAAGAGCAATACGTCTTATTGGATGTATATATGAAATAGCTGCAGTTACACCCATTACTCACCCTGTATAACATGCACACAGCAAGTTCACGATTACGCGACTGAACAAGAAAATCTTTTATTTTTTTCAGTTACGAGAACAACACGTACTCTCTCTGTGAGACAATCTCCACCTGCACCGGTTTCAGAGTTCCTGTACTGGGCGTGACGAGGCGGCTATTACTTCGAATAATGTTGGTATAGCAATTCGCTCTCTGTCACGTGGACGTTAAAAAACAGAAATGTAACAAAACTATCACTGGCAGTATGAACATAGAAAATGTTATCTAGAATAAATGATAATTAATTGAAACCCTCAGCTGCCGACAGGTGTTGTTGATATACCTCTTCCAGAGAAGCTGCACGGTCATCAGTGGTACCTGTTCTTTCGAGAACATTTACTATCTTCATATACCAGGTGATTAAAAAGTCAGTATAAATTTGAAAACTGAATAAATCACGGAATAATGTAGATAGAGAGGTACAAATTGACACACATGCTCGGAATGACATGGGGTTTTATTAGACCAAAAAAATACAAAAGTTCAAAAAATGTCCGACAGATGGCACTTCATCTGATCAGAATAGCAATAATTAGCCTAACAAAGTAAGAAAAGCAAAGATGATGTTCTTTACAGGAAATGCTCAATATGACCACCATCATTCCTCAGCAATAGCTGCAGTCGAGGAATAATGTTGTGAACAGCACTGTAAAGCATGTCCGGAGTTATTGTGACGCATTGGCATCGGTTGTTATCTTTCAGCATCCCTAGATATGTCGGTCGATCACGATACACTTGCGACTTCAGGTAACCCCAAAGCCAATAATCGCACGGACTGAGGTCTGGGGACCTGGGAGGCCAAGCATGACGAAAGTGGCGGCTGAGCACACGATCATCACCAAACGACGCGCGCAAGAGATCTTTCACGAGTATAGCAACATGGGGTCGAGCACCATCCTGCACAAACATCGTACGTTCCAGCAGGTGTTTATCAGCCAGGCTGGGGATGATGCGATTCTGTAACATATCGGCGTACCTCTCACCCGTCACGGTAGCAGTTACAAAACCAGAAACACGCATTTCCTCGAAGAAAAAAGGCCCGATAACGGTAGATGTGGTAGATCCAACCCATGCCGTGACTTTCTCGTCGTGCAATGGAGTTTCCACGACAGTTCTACGATTTTCGGTAGCCCAAATTCTGCAGTTGTGGGCATTGACAGACGCTCGGAGCTTGAAATGAGCTTCGTCGGTCCACAACACGTTACTCAACCAATCGTAATCTTCCACCATCTTTTGAAACGCCCACACCGCAAATGCCTTCCGCTTCACTAAATCGCCAGGTAACAGTTCATGATGTCGATGGATTTTGTACGGATGCATCGGAGGGTACGCCTAAGTACCAACCAAACAGTAGTGTATGGAATGCCAGTGCGACGAGCGGCAGCACGAGCGCTGACTTCCCCGTGCATAGACGAACCTGCTACAGTCTCCATTTCTTCATGAACTGTCTAAGTAGCATTACGCCTTGTGCTCGGTCGGCCACTACGGGGTCTATCGTCTAAACAACCCGTGGCTTCGAACTTCGAAATCATTCTCGCCACAGCTGCATTTGCAACGGACCTTTACCCGTTCGAATCCCCTTCCTATGGCGATCGGATCGTAACGCTGAACTAGCACATTTCCCATTCTGATAATATAGCTTCACTAAAAGCGCCTTTTCAGCTAACGTCAACATGCTGCGACTGCTGGCGCATCTGATTCTCTCTCTCATTACAGCTTCTTTTATACACGATTGGCATGCGCAGTCACTGACGTTTTGCTGTCAAGGGCCATCTGTCGGACGTTTTGTGAACTTTGTTTTTTTTTTGGTTCTAATAAAACCCCACGTCAGTCCAAGCATGTGTGTCAATTTTTACCTCTCTATCTACATTGCTCCGTGGTTTATTAAGTTTTCAAATTTATACTGACTTTTTGATCACCCGATACACAGGGTGTTACAAAAAGGTACGGCCAAACTTTCAGGAAACATTCCTCACACAAATAAAGAAAAGATGTTATGTGGACATTTGTCTGGAAACGCGTAATTTCCATGTTAGAGCTCATTCTAGTTTCGTCAGTATGTACAGTACTTCCTCGACTCACCGCCATGATTTCATACGGGATACTCTACCTGTGCTGCTAGAACTTGTGCCTTTACAAGTACGACACAACATGTGGTTCATGCACGATGGAGCTCCTGCACATTTCAGTCGAAGTGTTCGTACGCTTCTCAACAACAGATTCGGTGACCGCTGGATTGGTAGAGGCGGACCAATCCTATGGCCTCCACGCTCTCCTGACCTCAACCCTCTTGACTTTTATTTATGGGGGCATTTGAAAGCTCTTGTCTATTCAACACCGGTACCAAATGTAGAGACTCTTCGTGCTCGTATTGTGGACGGCTGTGATACAATACGCCATTCTCCAGGGCTGCATCAGCGCATCAGGGATTCCATGCGACGGAGGATCTTCGCTAACGGAGGACATTTTGAACATTTTCTGTAACAAAGTGTTTGAAGTCATGCTGGTACGGTCTGTTGCTATGTGTTTCCATTCCATGATTAATGTGATTTGAAGAGAAGTAATAAAATGAGCTCTAACATGGAAAGTAAGCGTTTCCGGCCATATGTCCACATAACATATTTTCTTTCTTTGTGTGTGAGGAATGTTTCCTGAAAGTTTGGCCGTACCTTTTTGTAACACCCTGTATAGTTAAAGGCTACCCAACCATTGACCTTCGTCTGTGCGAATGCACACCGGTTGCCCGAACTCTTACGGGAATCGTGTGCGCGAGTAATGAGTGGGTGGGCAAATATCTATTAGGTACACTACGTATGTAGATTGTGGACAGTTGAGAATGTGGGTTTCATTGGAAGCGTGCAAGGGATGTCCCTGTAGTCGCGCTATCCGTCTGTGTCATCGGTGGCTCCGATGGATAGAGCGTCTGCCATGTAAGCTCGAGATCCCAGGTTCGAATCCCGCTCGAGGCACACATTTTCAACTGTCCCCATCGCGGTATATCAACAACACATGTCGGCAGCTGAGGGTTTCAATTAATTATCATTTATTACTGGCAATGCTTGTAATTGAAATCGGTTGGTGAAACGTCTTCAGTTCAGCTGGTGCAGATACTTTTCCACATCTGACTGTTGTAATACGTCGTACCGCGGCCACTTTCGCCAACTCGGAGCGAGTGGCCGAGGAGGAGGAGCGAGCGCCCAACACTGCAGTCATTCTGGAAGCGCTCAGCGGGAAGCCGTGGAGTGACAGTTGCGAAGGGCCTGTCTGGCAACGAGAAGCGCGCCGAGAACTGATGGACGCCTGCAGCCGTCAGGACGGAACGCCAAGAATGTAAGCACGGAAGCATCTGAGTTCTTCTGGCCCGGCGGCAGTCACTCTACTTGCCTTAGAAAGCAGGGATATGCCGACCATTCCAGCACCCCACGGGCACAGGGAGGAGCGTATAAAAAAAGCGCGGGAAATTGCCTCAGGGAAGCGTGTGAAAGATGTTTTACTCGTCGGTGGGGACATTCTGAAACGGTACAGTAGTTTCCGCTCCATAAGCAGCAGGTTTCGCTGCTCGCTCGCACCGGGAAATACAAACAGAGGAAATACAAACACGACGCGGCCGGTTGCGGGTGCAACAGAACCCAAGTGGACGGGTGGAAAGAAATGTGTCAAGCTTCATAATACGTATTTATATGCATCGTATATTATGCATTTCTTGTATGTGAATGTGAATCTGCACATGAACTTTCCTGATCCTCCTCAGACCTTTCCGTAAAGTGTGGCCAAATCTTAGTTGGGAAGTAGTTCTGTAGTATAGTAGTGCCAACCTTACTCCTGGGTAGGGGTTCAGAGAGACAGCACAGGCAGGTAAAAGTCAAAGACGTTCCAGTGTCACAAGATTTGGGGTGGAGAGGTTGGTCATGGCCAAGTGGTTCGACCACCCCCTCCACCGTGGCCAAGGAAAACTTCCAGATGCCCGCCATATTCTAGGAGTGTTACAGAAGACGGGTAAGTGAGCAGACGTGCCCTCAGTGCGTCTGTCTCAATGTTCACTCATGGAAGAGAGGTATTTGAATATTTGTACTAATTCTTTTATTTCCAGCTTTGTATTGAGTAAGGAAATGACTGTTCTCGTTTAATTCCGGAAATTTGACCCCCTGTGTTAATGTATCTGGTCCCCAGTTTGCCCATTATCCTCCTCACTTAGTGAATGTCCTATGTAAAATATTGGGATACTTTGGTGGTATACATTTGGCCAACGCAATTCCGTCTTGCCCGTAGAAATGTACGTGCAGATTACTATATAATGTACCCGAACTATAAGTTGTAAAATTATAATAACTGTAAACTGGAACAATTGCTGCAATCGCTGTAAAATCGAGTGATAATATTTAAAATAAATAGGTAATCAATTGTCATTAATCTTTAACATACCTTTAAAAAAAATCACATAGGAGTCCAGTTAAAGGAATTCATTTAAAAATAGAAGATATAGAATGCAGGGAACCACACATCAGCGTTTGAGCCCTCCAGCCCCTTGCCTAGTATCATACAGAAAGGGCATGCTTCTAGGTAGCGCTCTCAAGCTCCCCTCCCCAGTTATCCGTTGCGCAATTTTCATTCAGGGCTTGTCGACATAAACTTTCATCTGGCGTCCCTTGGCAAGGAGGCTGGACGGTAATCATTCAGTTCCTTATAAAACGGGGGCGCCGGCAGATTTTGAGACGGAACCGAAATATGAGTCTGTCCAGAGCTCACGCAGAGTGAGCATTTATAAAGACTTGTGTAGCTGGGCTCCCAACAACCTCGTAATGCGGTAAAACAGATTAAGAATGTGAATTTGTGAGAAATATGCCAATTAACGAGGCACACGCCAGCCCACGCCAGATAGGAAATTTCCACCCCACACGGAGAGGCGTCGCGATGAAACGGCGATCTGCCATAGGGCGGCATTGAAAATTTCGTCCGCAAATGACAACGCCGAAAGGAAGAATGTTTCGGAGAGGAATTGAGCTGAGAGATGGATGAGAAGCGAGAAGAGAGTCGTGCAGACACCGCCGAAACGTGAGCACATGGACGCTCTTCCATCCATCACCAATATCCGCCTTCCGACACTGTGACATCACAGCCTTGGCCACGCAACCGACAACGGGCAGACAACGCGGAGGTCGTACGTAGCTGGGCCTCGCAGCAAAACCGCGATTGCTGAGGGGGGCAGCCGACTGGCGCCGCACAGCTCCGAGGCAACGCGCCAAAACCGAACGATAACGAACAATGGAGAGATCGATTCGTCTCCTCCTCCTTCCCTTTGATAACTGAGTCGTGTCTACGCCCAGTCAAATCGGCCCCGAGATTTGTATTTTTGTTTCGGTTTGTGTAAACAGCACGAAAATAAATATGTTTCTTTCATGTTTTGATCACATAAGCAATCTTTTGCATTCATACGTGGACACCTTAATTTTGTACCCTTTGTGTTTGATTTCATTTAATAATTGATATCAATTAATTGTAAGCTCCTAACGTGGCACAATCTCATCAATCATCTGCTCGTCATTTCACGTCCGACAGCAGAGAGAAGAAGTCACAGTTCACCACATTTTTGCAGCCCAGACCTGAGTCGAAACAAGGCCCCCGGAGTAGACAACATTCCATTAGAACTACTGACAGCCTTGGGAGAGCCAGTCCTGACAAAACTCTACCATCTGGTGAGCAAGATGTATGAGACAGGCGAAATACCCTCAGACTTCAAGAAGAATATAATAATTCCAATCCCAAAGAAAGCAGGTGTTGACAGATGTGAAAATTACCGAACTATCAGTTTAATAAGTCACAGCTGCAAAATACTAACGCGAATTCTTTACAGACGAATGGAAAAACTGATAGAAGCCGACCTCGGGGAAGATCAGTTTGGATTCTGTAGAAATATTGGAACCCGCGAGGCTATACTGACCTTTCGACTTATGTTAGAAGAAAGATTAAGGAAAGGCAAGCCTACATTTCTAGCGTTTGTATAGAGAAAGCTTTTGACAATGTTGACTGGAATACTCTCTTTCAAATTCTGAAGGTGGCAGGGATAAAACACAGGGAGCGAAAGGCTATTTACAATTTGTACAGAAAGCAGATCGCAGTTATAAGAGTCGAGGGGCATGAAAGGAAAGCAGTAGTTGGGAAGGGAGTGAGACAGAGATGTAGCCTATCGCCGATGTTATTCAATCTGTATATTGCGCAAGGAATAAAGGAAACAAAAGAAAAATTCGGAGTAGCAATTAAAATCCATGGAGAAGAAATAAAAACTTTGAGGTTCGCTGATGACATTGTAATTCTGTCAGAGACAGCAAAGGACTTGGAAGAGCAGCTGAACGGAATGGACACTGTCTTGAAAGGAGGGTATAAGATGAACATCAACAAAAGCAAAACGAGATAATGGAATGTAGTCCAATTAAGTCGGGTGATGCTGAGGGAATTAGATTAGAAAATGAGACACTTAAGAAGTAGTAAAGGAGTTTTGCTATTTGGGGAGCAAAATAACAGATGATGGTCGAAGTAGAGAGGATACAAAATGTAGACTGGCAATAACAAGGAAAGCGTTTCTGAAGAAGAGAAATTTGTTAACATCAAGTATAGATTTAAGTGTCAGGAAGTATTTTCTGAAAGTATTCATATGGAGTGTAGCCATGTATGGAAGTGAAACGTGGACGATAAATAGTTTGGACAAGAAGAGAATAGAAGGTTTCGAAATGTGGTGCTACAGAAGAATGCTGAAGATTAGATGGGTAGATCACATAACTAATGAGAAGGTATTGAATAGAATTGGGGAGAAGAGGAGCTTGTGGCACAACTTGACTAGAAGAAGGGATCAGTTGGTAGGACATGTTCTGAGACATCGAGGGATCACCAATTTAGTATTGGAGGGCAGCGTGGAGGGTAAAAATCGTAGAGGGAGACCAAGAGATGAATACACTAAGCAGATTCAGAAGGATGTAGGCTGCAGTAGGTACTGGGAGGTGAAGAAGCTTGCACAGGATAGAGTAGCATGGAGAGCTGCATCAAACCAGTATCAGGACTGAAGACCACAACAACAACAACAACATCGTTGGGCGACCCGATTGGTAATTTTCATGGTATCTGATGTCACAAAACAATTTCTCGAGATCACTACATTTTGGCGCCCAGCATGGGGCGACCTGATTGGTAATTTTCGTGGTATCTGATATCACAAAATAAATTCTCGAGTTCATTACGTTGTACTTTACTAAAAGGAAACGGTTCTATACTCCAGATAAATCTCGCAGTCACACGATTCTAAAGTACTTAGGAATCAAAGTTACGAATAATTGAAATTGGAATGATCGCAGAAAATTTTGTGAGGAAAGCGAAACCGTTTTATTGGCAGAACACTTACAATATGCAACAGATCTACTAAAGAACCTGTCTACACTGTTATCCATCCTCTTCTGGAGTATTGGTGAACCGATCGGATCCATATCAGATAACATTGACGGATGCCATAGAGGAAGTTCAAAGAAGGGCAACTCGTTTTGTGTTATCAGGAAATAGGGCAAACATTATCTGAGGTGAATTTTAATCGAAGACGACAGAGTGCGCCGACGGCCGCGGCAAACAGCAACGGAGAGGGCGACTGAGTTCCGGTATTCCACCAGCGAGGGCGCAACTGGCGGGCAGTGTGGTTCATCTATTAAGTTTTCGACCCATGCGCAGAACAGTTACAGTACGCTATATATTGCGAAACGGAGGACGTTTTTCGCCAGTATGCGACGGCTCACCTGAAGATGACTGGCAGGTGCCCAGTTGAAATATCGTGCGAAGTATTGAACGACGATCGGATGCAATCCCGCAATTTGTTTGAACAGTTATCTGAGGTATCATACACGAGTCGGAGATGTAGGCATTAAAACAAAAGCTGTTTCGTTCTGGCGGGATTTTTCTGCCCTCATCCTAAGATTTACTGTCACTGCCAGGGCAGTAGCTCCAAACGCAGATGGGTACTCCATGTACAAAATGTTGTATAAATACATATACCTGTGCAACCGAGTGTCGTAATATAAAACTAACTGTTGAGTCTGTAATTCAGAACAGTAGTAACCTACATAAGAGGATAGCAATTACTTAATAAAAATTGGTAAACATTTTCTTATGAAATAGGAATCTTGAGTCACATAAATAATTCGAACGGATGACGTTCCAGTATGTCACATGGTCCCCCTTGTTTCGTGTGGCAGAACGAACAACTTTACAAGAGATCAGATAGTTCTGTCTACTGTGCATGCATGCCAAGTATATCCCATGTGGATGGTGTAACAGGTCCATGTGAACCTGCCTGTAGTTACAGATATGCACAGTTGGGGCGTTGACGCGCAGGTCTACAGTTTAGGCGCATCGTGAAATACGGACTACAGAGTTTCTTTCCTGAATAAGGTTTTGGCCGAAAGCTGATTTGTCAGTCTTTCCATCATGTGTGTCTGGATCTCAATGTTTAGTTTTCACAGTGAGTACCAATTTATCCTTTCCATAAAAATGTTTATATTCTGACATGGGATTTCCATTGTTTAAATAAATTCTGAATTTTTATTTCCACACGTCTACATTTTCCATGGATAATTTTATAATGGCTCCTTTCCCCATTTCACAGACAAGTAGAATATCGAATAGTATATGTTGTGGCACACACAAAGGCCTTTGAATAGTCGAGAAATATACCACAAACGTCTTTCTGTTAACCTAGTGATACAAAAACCAGACAGACAGCTGTTGTTCTGTAGATCTACCCTTCCTAAACCCATGCTGAGCATCTTTCTCCTATTTAATTAACTTTTCGCATCAGTTACATTTTGTTATTCTAGATAATGTAGGTGTGTGTAATAGTTGTTGGTCTGTAATTTCCTGCATTTTCCTGACTGCCATATTTTTGTACAAATATCACTCAACATTGTTCGCTTAAACGTAATTTAAATATTCCTTCTTCCATAGCTAAGATTGTAAGAAGAGCTGTAGGCTTTGCTAGCCACTGCAGACAGCATTTAAATAGTTGATTAGACATATTGTTTAGTCCCTCAGTAGATTGTCTTTAAACTGTGTTATTTTTACTGAGTCAGACAATGAGTAAACATTGTCTTGTGAGGAGTACTTTGTGTGCATTTTGTGACAGTAGACTTTCACATAATTAATTGGTTATAATGTTAGTTTAAGATGTCACTGGTTTACTGAGAGTCCACGATTTTCTTCCCATTATTCTTTATGGCTGTGTTCCCATTGTTCCTTGTGTCTACTCTTTCCTTGTGGGACTATACAGTCTGTGATATTAGTGGAACCCATTTTCTTCTGATTCAATTTGGTTTCATTGAACACTTTATTGGATGATCTCTTCTTGTCCCTATAGGTATCACAGTTTGCTTGTGTGTTTCATCCAAAAAGTGTTAACTGTAGCTTTTAGTTCTTCCTTCTTCCTCATTATGTGTTTTGTGTTATAGTGTGTGCTTTACTTACCATTTTTATTTCTGCTTACTACTGGACATGCAAGATTTATGTTGCAGGCCAATATTCTGCAAACTGATTATCATCCTCTGTTTCCTATTAAATAATCTTTGTAGTTTGCCTAGGCTTGCTGGGTTTGTCACAATTCATTAAAGCTGTTGTGTGGCCTTTCTGTCTTGTCTGGTACTTAAGTAAATACCCCATAATGATCAGCAGTGGCTCTGTTTAAGAACTATAACTCGGCTGTAAAGTGGTAAATTGATATTTACATGATCTGTCTCTCTGTAATTTTACTGCACCTTGTGGGGCCGTTATTTTAAGATCAATTTAACAGTCATCTTTCAGTGTGTTCATATTTTCATCACCTGTTGCCATTATGCAAGAGAATTCCCTGACAGTCCCTTGTGACACCGCTTCTAGCTCCTTTACCTGACTGACTGGTGATGTGTATAGCCCCGATGTGAAACACTTTCTTTTTTTCAGCATTATCAGTATTGCTGCTAATTCAAATTAAGTTTCTTTTCACTTGTCTACTGACCATGGAGTGCAATTCCTCCTTTCATGTGCTGTAGGTCTTCCACATTTCTATTCATATCTACATAAATTGGACACCTTTTCATAGTTATGTTTGTTATAAAATAATATTCATTTGCTATAATAGTAAAATTTGTTAGTTCTGCTGCTACTAGTACTGAAGTTTCATCTATTTTACTTCATGCATACTTTATACTGTAGTGCAAAATATTGACAGTAAAACATTTGTATTCCCCTCCCCCCTCCTGAGTCTGGCGCAGAAAACGTGGTCATTTATTTATTTATTTATTTATTGTTCCGTGGGACCACATTACGGAGAAGTCTCCATGGTCATGGAACGAGTCAATACATGAAATTATAACACGATTGTAGAAACAGATAAAATGAAATATAAGAAACATATTCAGGTGTAGATTGTAGAAACAGATAAAATGAAATATAAGAAACATATTCAGGCGACACGTCGTTAGTTTAAATAAAGAAAATCAAGAATGTAACACTGGAATTTGCTTAATTTTTTAGCTCTTCCAAAAGCTCCTCGGCAGAATAGGAGGAGTGAGCCATGAGGAAACTCTTCAGTTTAGACTTAAAAGCATTTGGGCTACTGCTAAGATTTTTGAGTTCTTGTGGTAGCTTATTGAAAATGGATGCAGCAGAATACTGCACTCCTTCCTGCACAAGAGTCAAGGAAGTGCATTCCACATGCAGATTTGATTTCTGCCTAGTATTAACTGAGTGAAAGCTGCTAACTCTTGGGAATAAGCTAATATTGCTAACAACAAACGACATTAAAGAAAATATATACTGTGAGGGCAATGTCAAAATTCCCAGGTTATTGAATAGGGGTCGACAAGAGGTTTTCGAACTTATACCACACATAGCTCGAACAGCCCGTTTTTGAGCCAAAAATACCCTTTTTGAATCAGAAGAATTACCCCAAAAAATAATACCATATGACATAAGCGTATGAAAATATGCGAAGTAGACTACTTTTCATGTTGAAATGTCACTTATTTCAGATACTGTTCTAATGGTAAATAAAGCGGCATTTAGTTTCTGAAAAAGATCCTGAACATGGGCTTTCCACAACAGCTTACTATCTATCCGTATGCCTAGGAACTTGAACTGTTCCGTCTCGCTTACAACAAGCCCATTCTGTCTGATTAAAATATCAGTTCTTGTTGAATTGTGAGTTAGAAACTGTAAAAACTGAGTCTTACTGTGATTTAGCATCAAATTATTTTCCACAAGCCACGAACTTATTTCATGAACAACATTATTTGATAATGTTTCAATATTACACACAAGATCATTCAGATGTTTGTGTTTCTTGGTTCTTTCTCCTCCTTCCCAGATTTCTTGTCATGTGCTCTGTGGATGACAGTGCTTTTTCTGGTGGGATCAGTGATGTCTTCTTCTGCAGGGCTGATGATGTTTCTCCTTCATTTTCATGAGTCTGTGGCGGTTCTCATGGGGATATTGACTGCTGTTTCTTTCATTGTTGACAGTGGGATTGGTCTGTGTGTTTATTTTCTTGGACAGCTTATACTTTCTGGCATTTCCTTGTACGAAACGTTTTTCTTTACTTTTTTATCATTATTGTGCAGCACATGTACCATGAAATGCTCCTTTTCTGAGCTTGTAGCTCCAGGAAAGAACATAGCTACATATCTTCTTGAACTTTCTGTTTGTACTGTTAGTCTTTATTTACACATCAGGCTTCATTTAGACCACGCCTCTGTGGAATGCTTACCAGAAAAAACACTTGCTGCACATGGGATTCTTTCTGAAGTTTCTTTTAGAACCCTGGTTGAATTGCTGTTTGGATTTTTATAGACACCTTTTTCTCCGCCATTAATGATGGTTGAATCCTTTTGATCCCTGTCTCACGGTTTTAGTGCTTCCTGTAGGACACCAAGCTTGTTAATGCCACTTCCTTTGTATTTGATTTTCAATGTAGCCATAACACTTGCAGAGCTTCTTAAATAGATATCTGAAACTATTTAATTTTGTCCCTTCTTATTCATATTTGATGACGCATTTTGCTGATACATGGTATTTTCTTGATTGTTTGCTTATCATGGTTTATAGGCGTATTGGGGAACTCGCCATGTAAATTATAGAGTAACGTATCATTCTTGGTACCTCTATGGTGATGTGGAAATCCGAGTGGTGTTAATAAGGTAAATAATTTGTGTAACTCTTTCTCCTCACCTTCATTGTTCACATCTTTATCCTATTATGTGTAACTAACAAGCCTCAACTGAAATACATAGCTAATTTTCATTATTAACTGGACTGAGTATTTTCTTGTGACAGTGGCTTCACTGCTGTTCACATGTGTCAGTATCCACTGAAGTCCCACAAAAAGGTGTATTGTGAACACTGTAATACATTGTTCATCACCATTCCAGGTCTATACCCTGTACTGCAACATTGTTCTATAAATTGATCTCATCTTTTAGTCAGATGATGCCATAAATGGTCCTCCTCAACTAGATTGAGTACCACCTCACTAGCTGTTAAATTTATTCATAAAACTTTCACCATTCTCCAGTAACAATGGTCTAAAAGCTATTTCTTACACATTCATAACGTTAATGAGATTTCAGACTGTGTAAATGGTTTTTCATTTTCCTAAGTGAATACTTGTTATACAAGATGGAATATGTATTTTCGGTACTGCATGGATGCTGCCGGTACCTTTCTAGATGTTGGTGCTTTCATTCTGCCACCCGCAATAATAAAGTGAAACAGTTGAAGTATTCTTTTTGAGAGTTTCTGTATAAAGTGATCAGTGTATTATGGTTATCTTATTCTGTAGAACCTTCAGAAATGATGTTACCAGCCTCTGCCAGTTTAGAGCCACTCCTGAAGGTCACTGACTGCTGACCTTGTGAAAGGCTGTTAATTGAACCAAGTTCCTGGATTCACATTGATGTTTCTGTTGTAGCTGTAATGACACTGATGATTAGTCATTTGCATCAGTAATCGTTAAGATTATCAGTGTGTTGTGTTCCTCTAAATCAGCTCTGTTTATTGAAGTGCCAGAGCCAAATTAACTTGGTTATCAGAAGCTTCATGTGGGGTTCAGCTCACTAATGTCTGCTTTTTCGTGGTTGTGGTGTCAGACCAATCCATAGTTCAGACCCAGGTATAGATAAGTTTGAAAGGTGAAAAAATTGTTGCACAGCCAACAAATCTGATATGGAAGTAATGATTGTGGTTATAAATTGCAAATTGGTTTGTAACATAGCTTGATGTCTACATTCATGCCATATCCAATGCACTGTTCATTATAAAAACTGAAACTGGCAGGTGAATTGAGAAAACCTGTATAGAGTAGAAGAAGAGTTCCCAAGAAGCATTTTGGTGGATGCATATACGTCATGCATAAACTCGAGGAGGGGTTGGAAATCACTTTCAACCCCTTGTAGGAAGAAATTGCAATTTATTTAAGGGCAATTTGTTAATAACATAAAATTTAGTATAACACTGTTCATACCCTCTGCAACAACTCACATTTTAGGTACTGTAATACTAGGTCCATTTTTTTCACTTTTGCTGTTTCTGCTACAAATGCACAGACAGATGAATGCGTTGGTGTAATATCCATATAAGTTAAATTTTGCATACTTCCAAGTAAAACACTAGTTTCTGAAATAGAAGAACTTCATTAACTGGTGTTGTCTTCATCCAACCTTATTTCGACTACCAACACAATTATAACTGCCTATTTATTGAATTGCAGAAATTGAACTGTATATTTTGCACCAAAAAGTTCTTTTTAATGTTCAAAAATTAAAGTAACAAAAACAAACAACTATTGGCAGTTGAAAGCTTACTGAATATTATGTGGCTTAAAATGAATTGGTACCCTAGTGGAATCATAAGTATGTATGGTACACAAGTTCATTATGCTTCTCTTTCTGACGATCTGTAAGTGGCATCAGTAACTGTTCAATCACAGATGACCTTGTCATATAATCCATGTCTGATGCTGGAAAGTTCTTGTCCAGCCTCGTGATCTGTTTCTGTTTGTTTGTCTGATTTAACTAGCAGAGGCACTTCCTAAACTTCCTTCTCAGGCAATGTAGCTGAGGCTTCCTAACTGATGAAATCATGATTGACGGGTTGTCATATTGACGCACTACAGCAAACTACATGCTTATTTGCAATGGAGTACTTACAGACCCTTTATGTTGGAGAAGTAAACTTCTCGTTATCAGCCATCTTAGTGTTAAGCTGATACAGCAGTTTTGAGGGAGATGAGAAGAGTAAAACTACAACTTGTGTGACATCAACTACAGTGAACTCCTTGGATGTATTTCACATGGCAGAATGACTTCTGTTTGTTGCAGTGACAGTGCGAGCTATTGACATGTCTGGATCTTGCCCCAAAGACCCAGTGTCAAAAACTCCATTCCCTGTGCTACTCTGAATTGGTTACATAGAGATGTCTCAATCTTGCATCTACATCTACATCCATACTCCGCAAGCCACCTGACGGTGTGTGGCGGAGTGTACCTTCAGTACCTCTATCGGTTCTCCCTTCTATTCCAGTCTCGTATTGTTCGTGGAAAGGAGGATTGTCGGTATACCTCTGTGTGGGTTCTAATCTCTCTGATTTTATCCTCATGGTCTCTTCGCGAGATATACGTAGGAGGGAGCAATATACTGCTTGACTCTTCGGTGAAGGTATGTTCTCGAAACTTTGACAAAATCCCGTACCGAGCTACTGAGCGTCTCTCCTGCAGAGTCTTCCACTGGAGTTTATCTATCATCTCCGTAACGCTTTCGCGATTACTAAATGATCCTGTAACGAAGCGCGCTGCTCTCCGTTGGATCTTCTCTATGACTTGTATCAACCCTATCTGGTACGGATCCCACACTGCTGAGCAGTATTCAAGCAGTGGGTGAACAAGCGTACTGTACGCTACTTCCTTTGTTTTCGGATTGCATTTCCTTAGGATTCTTCCAATGAATCTCAGTCTGGCATCTGCTTTACCGACGATCAACATTATATGATCATTCCATTTTAAATCACTCCTAATGCGTACTCCCAGATAATTTATGGTATTAACTGCTTCCAGTTGCTGACCTGCTATTTTGTAGCTAAATGATAAAGTATCTATCTTTGTGTGTATTCGCAGCACATTACACTTGTCTACATTGAGATTCAATTGCCATTCCCTGCACCATGCGTCAATTCGCTGCAGATCCTCCTGCATTTCAGTACAATTTTCCATTGTTACAACCTCTCGATACACCACAGCATCGTCTGCAAAAAGCCTCAGTGAACTTCCGATGTCATCCACCAGGTCATTTATGTATATTGTGAATAGCAACGGTCCTATGACACTCCCCTGCGGCACACCTGAAATCACTCTTACTTCGGAAGACTTCTCTCCATTGAGAATAACATGCTGCGTCCTGTTATCTAGGAACTCCTCAACCCAATCACACAATTGATCTGATAGTCCATATGCTCTTACTTCGTTCATTAAACGATAGTGGGGAACTGTATCGAACGCCTTGCGATGTGATGGAGCGATTTTCCAACAATGTAGTGGTACTAAAATTGTATTTTTGGCCAAAACTGTATGTTGCTGGCTAATGCACTAATGCCTTCATGGAAAGGGAACTATTAAATTTCAGAGGCAAGTGCTATTAAGGTCTGAATACATTACGTTTATAACAGGTTGCAAAGAAACAGTTTGAAAGAGCTTTTAGATTATGTAAGCAAATTGTAATTAAAATGTATGGTATGGTACTCAAATATTGAGGTATACAGTCATAATTTGCTAAATGCTGGTTATTAAGCATATTATGCTACTTCAATTCTTGTGATACAAATTTGACTTGATCCATAAAATGTATGTTGTGTATGGATCCAATGAAAAATAAATAAAGCAAATAAGCTACTGTGTCTGCCATGAGAAGAAATGCTCCTGAAAGCAGCATTGGTATCTTTGTCTGTCTGAGTATATAATTTTGCTGACAGGATCCAGATCCATTGCAATCAAGAAGCTAGGTGCAGCTAGAAGTACACACTCCTTGTGATAGGAGACAATGTAGCCAATGTGGATGGCTCATTATTGCTGTGACCGATAAATAACAAGTCTTTTTGATGATGATTACACGTTGATGAAATGATTAGCAAGCATAACTTGATAAACAATAATGTTATTGCAGTGAATACTAAAAGAATTTTCACAAAATTTCTTGGCCATAGTTTGTTGGTGACCATTCATGCAGACAGCTTGTTGCTTGTCATGTCACCACAAAATATCCTTACCCTCCTATCCCCTTTCCTGTTCCCACTACAGCACTGAACAGCACTCTTCCACAAGTGCGCACAGTCTTCTTTCTTCTCCTTTCCTGCTGCCCCTGCCCCACCCTGCCCTGCTCCTCATCTAACCTCCTGACTGCACCTAGTTGCTCTGCCTTTTCCCCCAACTCATTCTGGTTGTTCAGTCCCAATGAAGACCTTACTTGTTTCTTTTTCTTGTGCTTCTCTGTGACTCGCCTCTACTATAAGGTGAGTAGCAACATCCTTTCCATAAAATTTTCAATATACCATCCTGGATTTTGCATTGTTAAATACAGATAAGCAGCTCATTACCTCAAAAATTATTTCTGGCTCGTCTTGATAAATGGTAGGGGTAGGCAAGAGGTGTCAGTCTTTACAAAAGAAACATTATCTGCTCTGAAGTTGCCTACATGTTCCAGTCTTGAGATTACAAATATTGTGTATGTGAAATCCACTTAGCCTGGAAAATTTCACACTGATCTTTTTGAAGACCACTTTGGAAAGCAGACAATTGGCTGGGTCACATTGACATGTATCGATCAGGCAATTTTTAAAGATCTTAAAGAAACCTGTGATAGGTAGACCAACCAAAGTAAATTATTTCTGTGTTTCATAACCATAGAAGGGTATACACACCATTTCTCACTGTTCTGCCTCTGTGTATCAGATTTTGACATTAATAGTGTTAACAGCTACTTACCATTGATCATGTACCTCAGTGGCTGCAAGAAAACTGAAATGCAATGTGTGCTAGAATAGTCCAGTTTTTCACAAAGTCATGAATTGCGAGGAGTTTGTTACGCATATAAGATACTCAGATAGAAGTAGCTTACTTGACATAAGGCCATTTGTCATTAAGGTCGCAATGTAGGCTACAGCTATATCTCTTTTTCAAACTTGTTCATTTTTATTCTGAAAAGCCGATATTGCAGGAGTATAACCAAACACAAGTGCTGAGGGATTGATATTGTGTAATTTGTCATCAAATTTTGAGCAGCCTAATTCGTGTGACAACCAAATGATTGAAAACATTCTGAAAACTATTCTGTGTTGCAACAAATTTGTTACTTGTGTAATAAAAAATACACACCAGGCATTCAGTCAAAAGGTAGCAAGAAGAGAAAGCTGGAAAGTTTAAAAAGTGACAATCCTTCTTAATATGTCTATTCCAGTAGCATTGCTACAGAACTGAAACACTTTCAGTATCAGTGCAGCAAACTGCGATGTGAAGAGAGCAGATTGTAGAAAGGATCAGTTTGCATGATTGGTTGTCTTATAGTACTGGGTTGTGAATAATTTTCTAGTTTTGACTTTACTCATTCATACATAAATACCACAACTCTAAAGACGAATACATCTTTGTTTTTCTTCTGTTTGTTCTTATAGCACTTGACCTATTGCATTGAAGCTGATAAGCTTTAATGAGTTGAGCTCATGCCTTCAAAAGTTTGTTTGGATAACAATGTGTAGGTACATGGTGCAAAACGCCCTGGATGTCGTAAAGTTAAAATTTATGAAAGAACAAAAGAATGAAAGAGTGATTATGACAGAAGCAATGATTATGTACGTCAGCAAAGCCATTAATTATGAGTGGTCAGTAAGGAGAAGCCAAATGAACAAAAAACATCATTAACTTTTCTTTGTGAATTTTTTTTGTTTCAGTCCCTCATATGCAGGATTGCTTCAATGTTTTGCTCGAAGTAAGATGTGCAATGAGTGCTTTGTATTATATGTGATTCTGAACAAGAGAAGACTTAATAACAGCATTAACTACTTTTATTGAAGTGAAATGGAGTGAAGCTGGGAGGATTTCCTTCATCTTTAGGCACTGGTGTCTTTGGAGTCAGCTGCCTGCATCTACAATTGAAATGAAATGTGAGAGAAATCCACGGTCCTATTTTGTAAGATAAACAGAAGTGTAAGAGCTTTCAGAAGATGACATAATTCAAAGAAATAAATAAAAAAAAAGGATGCAAGGTAAAGTGAAGGAAGACTAGCACAGTTTCGTAGACATAGATCATTTACTGATAATGCAATTGTACTATCCATTAATTTTTTCCCTTTATATTACTGTTATAATAAAACTGGTGAGATAAGTGCCACTACTTCAGGCTATCAGTTGTAAGTAGGTGTTGTTAACTATTGTTATAGAAATAGACTGCTATGACGTTGTTGTTGTTGTTGTTGTTGTTGTTGTTGTCATTGTCTTCAGTCCTGAGAATGGTTTGATGCAGCTCTCCATGCTACTCCATCCTGTGCAAGCTTCTTCATCTCCCAGTACCTACTGCAACCTACATCCTTCCGAATCTCCTTAGTGTACTCATCTCTTGGTCTCCCTCTACGATTTTTAC
Source organism: Schistocerca serialis cubense (assembly GCF_023864345.2). Classification (NCBI taxonomy): domain Eukaryota; kingdom Metazoa; phylum Arthropoda; class Insecta; order Orthoptera; family Acrididae; genus Schistocerca; species Schistocerca serialis. Next base: position 69,947,929 of record NC_064647.1, read on the forward strand.
CCTCCACGCTGCCCTCCAATACTAAATTGGTGATCCCTCGATGTCTCACAACAGGTCCTACCAACCGATCCCTTCTTCTAGTCAAGTTGTGCCACAAGCTCCACTTCTCCCCAGTCCTATTCAATACCTCCTCATTAGTTACATGATCTACCCATCCAATCTTCAGCATTCTTCTGTAGCACCACATTTCGAAAGCTTCTATTCTCTTCTTGTCTAAGCTATTCATCGTCCATGTTTCACTTCCATACATGGCTACACTCCATACAAATACTTTCAGAAACGACTTCCTGACACTTAAATCTATACTCAATGTTAACAAACTTCTCTTCTTCAGAAACACTTTCCTTGCCATTACCAGTCTACATTTTATATCCTCTCTACTTCAACCATCATCAGTTATTTTGCTCCCCAAGTAGCAAAACTCCTTTACTACTTTAAGTGTCTCATTTCCTAATCTAATTCCCTCAGCATCACCCGACTTAATTCGACTACATTCCATTATCTCGTTTTGATTTTGTTGATGTTCATCTTATACCCTCCTTTCAAGACACTGTCCATTCCATTCAACTGCTCTTCAAAGCCCTTTGCTGTCTCTGACAGAATTACAATGTCATCGGCGAACATCAAAGCTCGCGGTATTTTACCCCTGCCACCTTCAGAATGTGAAAGAGAGTATTCCAGTCAACATTGTCAAAAGCTTTCTCTAAGTCTACAAATGCTAGAAACGTAGCTTTGCCTTTCCTTAATCTTTCTTCTAAGATAAGTCGTAGGGTCAGTATTGCCTCACGTGTTCCAATATTTTTATGGAATCCAAACTGATCTTCCCCGAGGTCGGCTTATACTAGGTTTTTCAATTCGTCCGTAAAGAATTTGCGTTAGTATTTTGCAGCAGTGACTTATTAAACTGATAGTTCAGTAATTTTCACATCTGTCAACATCTACTTTCTTTGGGATTGGAATTATTACATTCTTCTTGAAATCTGAGGGTATTTCACCTGTCTCGTACATCTTGCTCACCAAATGGTAGAGTTTTGTCAGGACTGGCTCTCCCAAGGCCATCAGTAGTTCTAATGGAATGTTGTCTACTCCCGGGGCCTTGTTTAGACTCAGGTCTTTCAGTGCTCTGTCAAACTCTTCACGCAGTATCATATCTCCCATTTCATCTTCAGCTACGTCCTTTTCCATTTCCATAGTATTGTCCTTAAGAACATCGTGCTTATATAGACCCTCTATATACTCCTTCCACCTTTCTGCTTTCCCTTCTTTGCTTAGAACTGGGTGTCCATCTGAGCTCTTGATATTCATACAAGTGGTTCTCTTTTCTCCAAAGGTCTCTTTATTTTTCCTGTAGGCAGTATCTATCTTACCCCCAGTGAGATCAACCTCTACATCCTTACATTTGTCCTCTAGCCATCCCTGCTTAGCCATTTTGCACTTCCTGTCGACCTCATTTTTGAGATGTTTGTATTCCTTTTTGCCTGCTTCATTTTCTGTCTTTTTATATATTCTCCTTTCATCAATTAAATTCAATATTTCTTCTGTTACCCAAGGATTTCTACTAGCCCTCGTCTTTTTACATATTTGATCCTCTGCTGTCTTCACTACTTCATCCCTCAAAGCTACCCATTCTTCTTCTACTGTATTTCTTTCCCGCATTCCTGTCAATTGTTCCCTTATGCTCTCCCTGAAACTCTGTACAACCTCTGGTTTAGTCAGTTTATCCAGGTCCCATCTCCTTAAATTCCCACCTTTTTGCAGTTTCTTCAGTTTTAATCTACAGTCCATAACTAATAGATTGTGGTCAGAGTCCACATCTGCCCCTGGAAATGTCTTACAATTTAAAACCTGGTTCCTAAATCTGTCTTACCATTATATAATCTATCTGAAACCTGTCAGTATCTCCAGGCTTCTTCCATGTACCTGTATGACATTGTTATTAGTCACAAAGACTAATCATCTGTATTTTCTGTTTACATCAATCACAATGGGGAGCAAGTAAAGCAAGAAGGAAGAAAATTTTGGAGAGAAATAAGAATTGGACCCAGGTTATGTAAAATTTTCCATAGTAAGCTATTTTGTTCGATGCAGCAAAGATAGGATGGCTTTGCATGTTGCATCTATACTTAGGCTTGGTAGCGTCTCTTTTGATGTAGATACATAGCTTTTCCTTATTATTCCCTTCATTGAATTTTACTGTGCAAAATGTACCGGAATTTTCCAGTGTGATACACATTGTCAGTAAAACATTAATAATTGCGACGCAATAGTTTGCATATCATAATAGATGTAAAACAGGCTTTGACAGTTTGTAAATTACAATTAAGTGTAATGTAATACAATAAAACTAGAACAAAAACAAGTATTTGCGAGTCACAGTCTCACAGAAGTTGAACGACTTAGCCAAGAATTTTCACACTTAAATTGACAAAATATTGAATGATACAAAAGACAAGCAAAGCTTGAAATACTTTATGAAGTTAAGGATAACATTACGGATTTACAACAGAAGATGGATTCTTTTAATGACCATCATGACTAGTAGAGCAACAGATAAAGAAAATCGCAGATGTGAAGACAGATATCAAAGCAACAGAAAATGAGTTGTGTTAGATAGTAAAAAAGTTTGCCATGTTGTTAAACAAAATAAACAACTATGAAGGTGTACCTCTAACTTATAACATTCTTAACTACTCGTAATAGTGGGGTTGTTTGTAGTTACTGATGATGTGTCGCAGTCGACGTCCTGAGTACATTGACAGTCACTGTAAATTAACTACTGGAGAGTTAATTTGGTTTAATCTTGTGTTAAGTTTCATGATTTTTATTATACTTTCAAAACAAAATCAAGGTATTACTGCATTAGCCTACAATACAAAAGGAGCAGCTACATGCTATAAATAACGGGTCATGAGCTTTCAATTTTAGTCTACATTGATACCCTTTTACTCTCCCTGGTTTTATATCAAATGTCATTATAATCCCACAAAACAATTTCAAGCTCTCTTCTGTTCTCTGCATTAAGGCTTTGTTTCAGATACCTTTTTAGCTACTAATTTACGGTAATAATTAACACTACCCTCATCAATCCTAAATTCTTCCCCTTCCTCACAATAACCATCACTGTTAGTCTCTTGCATCCCTCTAATCAGAGTACTTTGACCATGATCTTCCAATACAATACTCATTTCACTGTGAATTCCACTTTTTGGTTCTACAAATGTTATTTTCATGTCACCCCAGATAAAATTTACTTTAGCCTCAACAATCCAGTTCATACCTGGTATCAAGTTTTCTTTCAAATCATCAATTACTAAGCATCCTTGTATAATTTGTACATCATTAATCTTAAATTCAATTAAGACTTGTCTAGTAATCAACTTACTGCTTTTTTTCTGTTGCCCCCTTTCATTCTTACTCCTATTACTGGAAATTCTGTAAAATTTTTATTATTTTTGATTCTGCCTCTTAGCTTTCTCGATATTCCTGTAATTGGGCTGCCTGTATCCAGAAGACAGATTCTTATCCAATAATTAATCTGTACTAGAATATATGGACTTCCAAATTCTTTACTCATTTCATTGACCCCATTTTCAAATAACAAATCCTATTCTATGTCCTGAAAACTCGTCCCTTTATATCCGTCACTAGCTTTCATTACAGATTCTACACATTTACTAATCCTATTACCACCTGGAGACTGTTCCATATTTTTCATGACAATTTTATCATCTGAGTACACACTTCGACAAATTTCACTTAAGACCTTACACTTTCGATCACCTTACTGACATTTGTTACAATAGTCATTGACTACACTTAGTACTCTATCACTAATTAGAACTTCTTTTCCATTTTCACAAACACATTCAGACACATCATCACTAACATCAACTGGTAACATTGATCTATCAGGCACTGCTCTACTGGTTTCTAGCTCATTACTCGAACACACATCTCAATTTGCAGAATCATTCAGCATCAAATCATCAACTTTAACTTCTACATATACCATCCCAACTAATTCTATAAGTAATATAGCATCATCATTATCGTCATCATCAGAAACATTATCATCACACTTAATATTATTTTCAACATCAAACAATTTCACTCTTCACACACTTCTTCAACAACCTCGACACTGTGACTACTCTGGTCTACCACATCCTAATTTTCCCTTCCCCGGCGGGTCTGGGGGTTAGAATAAGCCTGAGGTATTCCTGCTAGTCGTAAGAGGCGACTAAAAGGAGTCTCTCCCTCTCAAGGGGGTAGTTTGCACCTGCATCCGGAGACGGACGGTTCCACAACTTATAATTGTGGTCATTTTGGTTTTTCACTTATTCTGGTTTCTTCCTTCCTCTTCTTTCCTACCTGTGCGTGCCTGAAGGCCGATCCATGCATTCCCACGTGTAGCCAGTGACAGGGTAACGCGTAATTCCCCACCCTGGGTAGACAAGTAAGGCACGCACATACCCTGGTAAAGGCCAGGCCCAGGGAGGGGTGATTGCCTGAGCTGATACCTTCCAACCATGCCGATTGGTCCCTCCGTCCGTTTCGCGGGAGGTGTGACCTTAGGTGTAAACATTCACCTATGGCGGGAGTGCCCTCTGAGAGGGTCCCCACAAGGAAGGAGCGCGCCATCGGAGACACTGGCAATCATGGGGGATTCCTCCACAATGGATTTCTCTTCTTCTTCTCTCTCAACTTCTGCTCAAAAACGGAAACTTGATCAGCCACCAGTGACAAAAGTACTACTGCCTGCCCCAAAGTTCCTCATAGTTTCTCGATCTGAAGACGGAAAGGATTTTTCATCTGTAAACCCTTTCGTTATCCAGAAGGACGTAGATGCCATAGCCGGATCTGTCAAGTCTTGTACCAGGATGCGTAACGGTACCTTGTTGTTACAAACTAAGAGCGCCTTTCAGGCACCAAAACTGCTTTGGGCCACACTCCTGTACCTGTTCCCTGTCCGGGTGGAGGCTCACCGCACTTTGAATTCATCACATGGTGTGGTATATACTAGATCAATCGATGGATTGACTGATGAGGAGATTCAGTCTTTCCTCACTGAGCAGGGCGTGACGACTGTCCATAGGGTCATGAAAAAGGTCAACAATGACCTTGTACCGACCCAGACGCTTTTCTTGACCTTTGATAGTGTTCAGCTGTTGTCATGCATCAAAGCGGGCCACGAGGTTATTTCTGTTCGCCCCTATGTCCCGACACCTACGCGCTGCTACCAGTGTCAGCGTTTTAATCACACTCGCCAGTCTTGTTCTAATGTGGCTCAATGGGTCACTTGTGGCAGGGACGCCCATGAGGGTGACTGTCCACCTCAGTCTCCTCGTTGCGTGAACTGTCAGGGTGACCATGCAGTGTCCTCCCGCGACTGTCCCATCTACAAGGATGAACGCTGTATACAGGAAATTCGGGTCAAAGAGAAAGTGTCCACCTCGGCTGCTCGCAAGCTATTTGCTAGTAGGAAGCCCACGCTGCTCCCAGTGGGGAAATACAGTACTGTCTTCACCTCTCCTCGGACTACCAGGGAGGTGGCGATGCAGACATGCGATCTGACCTTCAGCACTACAGTCGTCCATTTGGCCAGTGCTAGGACATCTCCTCTTCCTCACAACACCCCTAAGACACAAGCACCTTCATCAGCTTCTGCCAAGACTAAGACCCAGAAGTCAGATGCACGGGCCTTCAAGAAGGAACCGTCCCGTGCATACTTCCTACGTACCTCGAACTCCCAACCATCAACCAGTCCTTCCACTAAATGACCTTCCAAGAAGGCTCATAGGAAGCAAAGTTCTCCTTCCCCGCCACGGCGCGTTTCTTCTCTTGCGGCACCCAGCCATTGCCGCCCCAGACCATCATCTGTTTCGCTTGGCCGCACTGTTGGTACCCGAACATCTGGCCGTTCATTGGCGGAGGAAGCTCCCCCTCCCTGCTATTTTAACAAGATGGCCGACGAACCTATTGAACCAATGGACGATGACTCTCCACCTATTGATAGCAGCGGTAGTGCTCGCTCGAAGCCAGGCCCTCAGCAGCCTTTGAGGTGACCCCTTCTTGCTTCTCCTTTTTCTTTTTCTTCTCATGATGGCACTTCTTCATTGGAATATTCACGGCATAGACACCTGTTGGAGGGCGGGCATTCTCCGCACCCTCCATACGTGGGGCCTTCGCGGTCGCCTCCCTCTTTTTATTCGTGCCTTTTTCATGGATCGACGGTTCAGGGTACATGTGGGTTCTGTCCTGTCCGATGCCTTTCGCCAGGAGAATGGGGTGCCACAGGGCTCAGTTTTGAGTGTCGCTCTCTTCGCCATAGCGATCAATCCAATAATGGATTGCCTCCCAGCTGATGTATCAGGCTCCCTTTTCATGGATGATTTTACCATCTACTGCAGCACGCAGAGTACATGTTTCCTGGAGCGCTGTCTTCAGCATTGTCTTGCCCATCTTTACTCCTGGAGTGTCGCCAATGGCTTCCATTTTTCTGCCAAAAAGACGGTTTTTATTAACTTCTGGTGCTACAAACAGTTTCTCCCACCGTCCATACATCTCGGTCCCGTTGCTCTCCCATTCGTGGAGACAACAAAATTTTTTAGATCTTAGATTTGACAGGAAACTTAGCTGGTCTCCACATGTGTCATATTTGGCTGTCCGTTGTACCCGTTCTCTAAATGTCCTCCATGTTCTCAGCGGTAAGTCGTGGGGAGCAGATTGAATCATCCTACTTCGCCCATATCGGTCAATCGTCCGCTCAAAGCTGGATTATGGGAGCTTTGTATACTCCTCTGGATGGCCATCCATCTTACGCCGCCTCAACTGTATACAACATTGGGGTTTACGTCTTGCGATCGGAGTGTTCTATACTAGTCCCGTCAAGTCTTCATGCTGAAGCCAGTGAATTGCCACTAACCAACCGGCGCGATATACTGCTTTGTTGGTATGCCTGTTGGCTATTGTCAATGCCCGACCACCCGTCTTATCATTCCTATTTTGACGACTCTCTTGACCGTCAATACGGGTTGTATGTCTCTGCCCTGCTACCCCCTGGAGTTCGCTTTCGTCGCCTCCTTCAGCACCTTGATTTTTTACTCCCTGCAACCTTTCGAGTGGGCGAGAGCCAAATGCCACCTTGGCTCCAGGCTCAGGTTCGCGTTCACCTTGACGTTAGCTCGCTTCCAGAGGAGGTTACCCCAGCTTCGGAATACAACTCCCAGTTTGTCAAACTTCATTCGAAGTTCTTTAATATGATCTTCATTTATACAGATGGCTCTAAGACCAATGACAGTGTTGGGGTGTTCTTTTATTGTCGGGGCACACGGTTACAAATACCGGCTCCATGGCCATTGTTCGTTCTTCACAGCTGAGCGATTTGCCGTCTACCAGGCTGGTCTTTACATCTGCCACCATCAACATTCTGCTTATGTCATATGCTCTGATTCCCTGAGCGCCATCCAGAGCCTCAGTGATCCGTATCCGGTTCACACTTTTGTGCACCGGATCCAACGCTCTCTTCAGCAGCTGGCGGACGACGGTTCTCCGGTTACCTTTATGTGGGTTCCTGGCCATGTTGGCATCCCTGGGAACGAAGCTGCAGACACCGCGGCCAAGGCTGCGGTCCTCCAGCCTCGGACAGCTTCTTGTTGTGTCCCTTCCTCAGATTGTAGCAGGGTCATTTGTCAACGCATTTTATTGCTGTGGCATGCCGATTGGGCTACACTTATGAACAACAAGCTTCGGGCCTTGAAACCTCTTCCCACGGCTTGGACGACCTCTTCATGCCCTTCTCGGCAGGAGGAGGTTGTTTTGCCCAGTTACGAATTGGACACTGCCGGTTCAGCCATCGCCATCTGCTGACGGCTGCGCCGGCGCCATTCTGCCCATGTGGGCAATTGCTGACGGTATGCCACATTTTAACGTCCTGTCCGAATTTTAATACACTGCGCGTTGATCTTGGCCTGCCATGTAGTCTGGATGCCATTTTAGCGGATGACTCAGGAGCAGCTGCTCGCATTCTTCGTTTTATCCACTTGTCAAACCTGTCTATGGACATTTGATTATGCTATTTTTTAGTCCTATGCCTGTTAATGTCTTTTAAGGTGTTGTCCCTTTTAGTTGCTGTTTTAACCTTGTGCCTCGCGGTGCATTCCTAACTTAGTCTGCGCGCTAATGACCACTGTAGTTGTGCGCCCTAAAACCACAAAAAAGAAAATCCTAATTTTCCTGCCTATTATCTACTGCAATTTCATCTGGAATTACTCTGTCATTCTCATTTCCATTACCAAGCACATGAACATCAGCTTCCACACATACAGGACATTTCAGTCACTCAACATTCTCACTAAACCAAACTCATTGGATCTGTTCTCATCACTATCAGCAACTACTACTGCATTACTACTGTTAAGGAAATTTGTCAAAGTGTTTACTTCTAATTCAGATTTTTCACGCTTTTGTTCATCTTTGTTTTCAGATAAAAAATTTCCCAAAATTCCCTATCAAATTTAATTCTATTCACTTCAGGTTGTATTCTGGGTACAAAATTTTGGTATGTCGTATTTGTTCTGCCCTTCCCTGTCTGAAATAACTGCAGTGTGCCTGATTGTAATTCCAATGTCTATTTGCCCCATTTCGCCAGGCTCCGAAAGGGGCAGGTCTTAGTTTACGAAATCTTTTCTTCTATTTTCAATATTGTTGCTATTGTTTCTCTGATTTTGCCCCCACTGCCTATTTCTTGGTTCGAAATTCCTGTTCTCAGGTCTCTGCATATCATTCCTTTCCCCATTTCTTCTGTCACCATTTCTGAATCTGCCTTTGAAATTATCATTGAAAGCTCTGTTATTGTTACGTCTGCTATCATTAGGTCTGTCATTAAATCTGTCATTTCTCTCCCATGCTAAATCCAGTTTATCTATATATCTAAGAAATTGTTCAATTCTATCATCAGGTCTGTATACAAGACTCCACTGTACCCTGCTCAGCAATCTACGTTTTAATGCATCTATTTGGACCATTTCATCGAGTGGTTTATCAAGATGTACTAAAGTTCTTAACTGTTGTCCACAAAAGGTTTTCATGTGTCCACTATCCGGTTTGAAATTTGGCCCATTCAAAAATTCTGACTTAATTCTGGCTTGTTTAGTTTATGAGCAGAATTTGTTCATGAAATCTCGTTCTACTTCATTAGACGACATTTCGGGTTAGATTGCTTGGTTCACCCATGTAAAAACTTTAAAAAAAAATTTAATTTTCAGATTATCGCTCATTTTATCATTGAAATTGTCTTTTATCTGGTACATGAAATCAACTGGATGTACATTGCCCTCCCCTCAAAATGTTTTTATGTTAACATTGTTCGACATTGGACTGTAACTACAGAAAGATTTCACAGCAACGGAATCTTCTATTTCTTGAAATTTAGATTTGAAGTTGGAAATTTCGCCTAAACAAGTACCTTCATCTTCTAACTCTGTGAAATTCTCATTTGCTATTTTAGTGAAATTTTGGTCAGTTTCTGTGAACTTCTTTAAGAAATCTTTGTTGAGCTTTTCCAATTTTAACACTTCTACAGTAGCAACTTTTTCGAAATTTTCCACGGAATCTAGCCTCTCTTTGAATTTTTGGTATTTCTGTTTTAAGGTAAAACAATTTTCCCTGCTATAGTCGACACATTCTTGGTATTCTCGTCTACTTTTTCTCAACATCTCTCTAAACTCTTTTGTCTCGCAAATCTGGGTTCCATACTTGTCTAATTTTTATCGATTGCATCAGCCTTTTGATCAAGAGTGATTCTATGCTCGTCAATTGACCATTTTTGTTCATCAAACGATTTTTCAATTGTCTTTTTCTGTTCTTCGATTGATCTTTTTATCTTCCATAAGTTGAACTACCCTATCCAAGGCTAATACATTAAGTTCAAATCCACGAAAGGGTGAGCATCCACTACTGTGATCACTCTCCTCTTCGAATTCATTGTCTCGATCAACTTCATTGTTATCAATAATATCTACACTGTTTTGCAATTTTCCATTACCCTCCCCATTATTCTCAACTTCCCTATTGTTGTTAACCTCCCTATTGTCCTCCATAATGACAATGCAGGCGAAAAACAATTTCAAAAAGCAAAAATTCAAATAATTTTTGTACCTACAGTTCTTCCTCCAACTTGTGATTTCACATAAGTATCATTATGTCCTTTGTAGTGTTATTCACTTTCTTCTTTGTACTGGTCTCAAAAAATGGACTATTATTTCAACAAGCGGGCCAACTCTGAAACAAAATACAAGATTAGTTTACAGAATTACACTGTATCCCAACTCCTCCACCAGTTATAACATTCTTAACTACTCGTAATAATGGGGTTGTTCATAGTTACTCACTCATCATCTGCCGCAGTCGACGTCCTGAGTACAATGACAGTCACTGTAAATTAACTACTGGAGAGTTAATTTAGTTCAATCCTGCGTTAAGTTTCATCGTTTTTATTATACTTTCAAAGCAAAATCAAAGTATTACTGCATTAGCCTACAATACTTAAAATACAAAAGGAACAGCTACATGCTCATTGCTCAAAAACCAAAACCAGACTGACCTACATTGCCAACATGTCTGTAACTATTCATACTTTCTTAACAAACCCAAACAATCCTCAGAATTGTTTAAAATGATTATTTGATTAATTAACAAATAAAACTCTCATCCTAAAACAAATGACACATTTCAGTGATTACCTAGATTCTTCTATATTATTCACATAAATGAATTCTAGTCCATAAATTAATTGTATTGTGTATGAACACTTACGTATCAAATGTTAACAATATACTTGCTATATTAACTAACTACAGAAGAATCATATCATATACAAAATGTTCCTACCAATTAACGGACGTCTACACATTAGTCAGTAACCGACTGTAAGTTATACATAGATGTAGTAGGAAAAACTATTCAGAAAAAATAAAATAAAATGAAATAGTGAGCAAGGTAAATATTAACCATTAACCTATGAGCCATGGAAAGTAGGATCAGCAATCTTTTAGAAGAAAATATTACCACATCTTGCAATATGCATGTAAATAAGGCACAGGCTAGGAAACACACCACAAACAATTGGTACTTATTCACAAATTAAGTCATATAGCAGGTACCTGTGACACTTGTACAGTGCAAAATGTAAACTTACCCTGCGGGTCCGGGGTAAGAATAGGCCCGAGGTATTCCTGCCTGTCGTAAGAGGCGACTAAAAGGAGTTTCAACCGTTTTGGCCTTCCATGTAACGGTCCCCCTTGGGGTTTGACCTCCATTTTTCAAAATTCTACAGATGTACGAGCCTTTTAGGGAAGGACACCTTACATGGCGTACCACTGGTCATAAGTGCACTAAGACCTTGGCACTCAGCATTGCACCGGCGTTGTAACCATACCCACTATTCCTCAAATTGGGCCTAAACGCCTGATGGGTTGTCCAAGTTACGCCCATAGTGCATCTCCATCTGCACCAGCGATCATGATGGACTTTTCATGCCACCAGAAATCCAGCACGGTAGCCAGCCCGTTGTGGTGGGGTCATCATGTACCCTCTAGGTTGTAGCCCCCTGACAACACAGGGATCGTACTGCCGATACCTGAGCTGCACCCTCCCCACGTCGGCCAAGGAGTAGATGCCCGTCTCCTTGGGGCATCAGGACTCTCGGCAATGGTCATCCTGCCAGGTGGCCCTTGCTGCGGCTGGGTGGCGCCCGTGGGGAGAGCCCCTGGTCGGAGTGGGTGGTATCGGGTTGGACGTTTCGCAGATGAAACGTCAACATGTATCAGATCGCTCTGCGGCCGAGTCTTTCAAAAGAAAAGGTACCGTTTCTAGTTCTGGTTCTCCTGCCCTTTCCCCCTTGGCCACTCCATGGGAGGAGGGACAGGCCCGCCGGCTTGGGGCGAAGTACTTCCCCCGCTATTTGGTCTGTTCTCGAACCGATGGGGGGACGTTCGCCACCTCCAAGCCCATGTTCTTTGTTCAGCACATTGAGGACGTCTTCGGGAAAATCGAGGCTCTCAGCAAGATGCGTTCAGGGTCCGTCCTTATCAAGACCACCTCCGCCACACAGTCGGCGGCGCTCCAGGCGTGCGACCGCCTAGGGGACATCCCAGTATCCATTGTCCCACATCTGGCACTAAATAGGACGCAGGGGGTTATTTTTCATCGTGACCTCCTGCTACAATCTGATGAGGAGCTCAGGGCCAACCATGAGCGCCGAGGCGTGCATTTCGTCCGGCGAGTCCAGCGCGGCCCCAAAGACCGTCGCATCGACACCGGGGCCTTTATCCTTGCCTTCGAGGGGGACATTCTCCCGGAGAAGGTAAAGGTGATGTGCTACCGGTGTGACGTGCGACCTTACGTCCCGCCTCCTATGCGCTGTTTTAGGTGTTTGCGCTTTGGGCACATGTCATCACGGTGTGAGGCTGAGCCCCTTTGTGGCGATTGTGGACGTCCTCTTCGTGAGGAACATACATGCACCCCACCACCTCGGTGCGTTAATTGTCCTGGCGTCCACTCGCCTAGATCCTCAGACTGCCCCGCATATCAGAAGGAGAAGAAGATACAAGAAATCAAAACTTTGGATCGGCTCTCTTATTCTGAGGCCCGGAAGAAGTACGACCGCCTCCATCCCATGCCATTGACCACCTCGTTTGCCTCAGTTGTGTCCACTCCTTCCGCGGTATCCTCACCCCTATCCTGTCCCCCCTCCGCCTCCTCCGCCCATCAGGGGGCTCTGCCTCCGCGTCCCAAATCCCTCCCTTCCAAATCCTCCTCCCCCGTGGCCCCCACCCCCTCTGCCCCAGGTGCCACCCTTCCTCCTCCTCCTCCTCCCCCCACGCCACCTGAGAAGCGATCCTCTTCTCAGGCGTCCATCGGGGAAACGTTCCGGACCCCACCTTCCGAGGTCCGGCGTTCCAAAACGGACCCCGCGCGTGAGGACCTTCTTCGGGTCCAGCCCACCATCCTTGTGCTTCCTCGGCCTTCCAAGAAGGCCTCCAAGAAGAAGTCTCTATCCCCCTCTCCACCACGGCGCGTTTCGTCTGACGCTCCATCCGTGAGTCGCTGCTCCCGGCCGTCCTCAGTTTCGCCGGGACGCTCTGCTGCCAGGCGCTCCGCCGGCCTTTCGTCGGCAAATGGTGCGGCCCGTCCTACACAACCAGGGACAGCGGCCGCAGCTGGCGACGAGTCGATGGAACTGGATCCGCCTCCCGTCGGTTGTAGCGTAGTTTCCTCGCAACCTGGCCCTCCGTGGCCGTCGAGGTGACCAGCTCTTCCCCCGTCTCGTTCCCCCAACCTTTTGACTAGCAATGGCGTTGTTTCATTGGAACATAAGAGGTATTCGATCTAATCGGGAGGAATTACAACTGCTCCTCCGCCTGCACTGTCCACTCGTCCTTGGTCTCCAGGAAACCAAGTTGCGCCCGACTGACCGTATTGCCTTTACCCACTATACCTCGGAGCCGTATGACCTCACCTCTGTGGACGGTATCCCAGCTCATGGTGGGGTCATGTTGCTCGTTCGGGACGATGTTTATTACCATCCCATCCCACTGACCACCCCACTCCAAGCAATAGCTGTCCGCATTACTCTTTCTGCTTTTACTTTTTCAGTTTGTACCATTTACACTCCACCATCATCTGCTGTTAGTCGGGCTGACATGATGCACCTGATCGTTCAGCTTCCCCCACCGTTTTTATTGTTTAGCGACTTCAATGCCCATCATCCCCTTTGGGGCTCTCCTGCGTCCTGTCCAAGAGGCTCACTCTTGGCGGATGTCTTCAACCATCTCAATCTTGTCTGCCTCAATACCGACGCCCCGACTTTCCTTTTGGACTCTACTCATACCTACTCCCACTTGGACCTCTCGATCCGTTCTGCCACTCTTGCCCGTCGGTTTGAGTGGTATGTCCTTTCTCACACCTATTCGAGCAACCACTTCCCCTGTGTCGTTCGTCTCCTGCACCACACCCCATCCCCACGTCCTTCGAGCTGGAACATACTGAAAGCTGACTGGGGACTGTACTCCTCCCTGGCGACCTTTCCGGATCACGATTTTCCCAGTTGTGACAGTCAGGTCGAATACCTCACGGCTGTTATCATCAATGCTGCCGAACGTTCCATTCCTCGTACTACTTCTTCACGTCGCGTTTCCGTCCCCTGGTAGAACGAGGCTTGTAGGGATGCTATCCGTGCTCGACGACGTGCTTTACGCACCTTTCGCCGCCATCCTACGTTGGCGAATTGTATAGAATACAAACGACTCCGAGCGCAATGCCGTAGAGTCATCAAAGACAGCAAAAAAGCTTGTTGGGCCTCTTTCACCAGCTCCTTTAACAGTTTCACTCCCTCTTCTGTCGTTTGGGGTAGCCTGCGCCGGCTGTCGGGCATTAAGGCCCACTCCTCGGTACCTGGCCTGACCTCAGGTAATGAGGTCCTTGTTGATCCTGTGGCTGTCTCCAACGCCTTTGGCCGCTTTTTCGCGGAGGTTTCAAGCTCCGCCCATTACCATCCTGCCTTCCTTCCCAGGAAAGAGGCAGAAGAGGCTCGGCGACCTTCCTTCCACTCGCTGAATCTGGAAACTTATAATGCCCCCTTTACTATGCGGGAACTCGAACGTGCGCTTGCACTGTCCCGGTCCTCTGCTCCGGGGCCAGATGCCATTCACGTTCAGATGCTGGCACACCTTTCTCCGGCGGGCAAAAGCTTCCTTCTTCATACCTACAATTGCGTCTGGACCGAAGGTCAAGTCCCCATGCGTTGGCGTGACGCCGTTGTTGTTCCTATACCCAAACCTGGGAAGGATAGACACCTTCCTTCTAGTTACCGCCCCATTTCTCTTACAAGCTGTGTCTGTAAGGTGATGGAGCGCATGGTTAATGCTCGGTTAGTCTGGATTCTTGAATCTCGACGACTACTTACTAATGTCCAATGCGGCTTTCGTCGCCGCCGCTCCGCTGTTGACCACCTTGTGACCTTGTCGACATTCATCATGAACAACTTTTTGCGAAGGCGCCAAACGGTAGCCGTGTTCTTCGACTTGGAGAAGGCTTATGATACCTGTTGGAGAGGAGGTATCCTCCGCACTATGCACAGGTGGGGCCTACGCGGTCGCCTGCCCCTTTTTATTGATTCCTTTTTAACGGATCGAAAGTTTAGGGTACGTGTGGGTTCCGTATTGTCCGACGTCTTCCTCCAGGAGAACAGAGTACCTCAGGGCTCCGTCTTGAGCGTAGCCCTTTTTGCCATCGCGATCAATCCAATTATGGATTGCATTCCACCTAATGTCTCAGGCTCTCTCTTTGTCGATGACTTCGCGATCTACTGCAGTGCCCAGAGAACATGCCTCCTGGAGTGCTGCCTTCAGCGTTGTCTAGACAGCCTCTACTCATGGAGCGTGGCAAATGGCTTCCGGTTCTCTGAAGAGAAGACAGTTTGTATCAACTTTTGGCGATATCAAGCGTTCCTTCCGTCATCCTTACATCTCGGTCCCGTTGTTCTCCCATTCGTGGACACAACTAAGTTTCTAGGGCTCACGTTGGACAGGAAACTGTGTTGGTCTCCACATGTCTCTTATTTGGCGGCCCGTTGTACACGTTCCCTTAATGTCCTAAGAGTTCTTAGCGGTTCATCTTGGGGAGCGGATCGCACTGTCCTGCTTCGCTTGTATCGGTCCATAGTCCGATCGAAGCTGGATTATGGGAGCTTCGTCTCCTCGTCCGCTCGGCCGTCCCTCTTACGCCGGCTCAACTCCATCCACCATCGGGGGATACGTCTTGCGACCGGAGCCTTCTACACTAGTCCTGTGGAGAGTCTTTATGCTGAAGCTGCCGAGTTACCATTGACCTACCGGCGCGACGTACTGCTGTGTTGGTATGCCTGCCGGCTGTTGTCTATGCCCGACCACCCCTCTTACGAGTCCTTCTTCGCCGATTCTCTCGACCGTGAGTACGGGTTGTATGTGTCTGCCCTGCTGCCCCCCCGGAGTCCGCTTCCGTCGCCTGCTTCGACAATTGGATTTTGCCCTCCCTACCACCTTCAGAGAGGGTGAGAGCCCGACACCACCTTGGCTCCAGGCTCCGGTTCCTATTTATCTCGACCTCAGCTCACTCCCGAAGGAGGGTACTCCGGCTGCAGTGTATTGCTCACGGTTTGTCGAACTTCGTGCTCGACTTGCCGGTCACACCTTTATTTACACCGATGGCTCCAAAACTGACGATGGTGTCGGCTGTGCCTTTGTCGTCGGGGCCGCCACCTTTAAATACCGGCTCCTCGACCAATGTTCCAGCTTTACTGCCGAGCTTTTTGCTCTCCATCAGGCCGTTCAGTATGCCCGCCGCCACCGCCATTCATCGTATGTACTCTGCTCTGACTCACTCAGTGCTCTTCAGAGCCTTGGAGCTCCCTATCCGGTCCATCCCTTGATTCAACAGATACAGCAGTCCCTCCATTCTTTCGCTAATAATGGTGGTTCTGTCAGCTTTCTGTGGGTTCCCGGACATGTAGGAGTGCCTGGGAATGAGGCTGCGGATGCTGCAGCCAAGGCTGCAGTCCTCCTGCCTCGGCCAGCCTCCCATTGTGTCCCGTCATCTGACGTTCGTGGGGATGTATGTAAGAGGCTTGTGTCGTTGTGGTGGGATGCTTGGTCATCCCTCCAAGGAAACAAGCTCTGGGCAGTAAAACCGCTCCCAACTGCTTGGACAACATCCTCCCGACCATCTCGGCGCGAGGAGGTCCTTCTGACCAGGTTGCGGATTGGGCATTGCCGGTTTAGCCACCATTACCTGCTCTCCGGTGATCCAGCCCCGCAGTGCCCTTGTGGTCAGGCATTAACAGAGCGCCATGTTTTATTGTCGTGTCCCCGTTTTAGTCAATTTCGTGTTATCCTGTCCCTGCCATCTACTTTACCAGATGTTTTAGCTGATGACGCTCGAGCAGCTGCTCGTATTCTGCATTTTATAACTTTAACTGGCTTGTCCAAAGACATTTAACCTTTTTACTTATTTTATCTGCATCTTTGTCAGGTACTTCTGGTGTCCCCCATCCCCTTGAGTTTTAGCAGCTTCCATTTGCTCTAACACCAGTGACTGGGCGCTAATGACCTCAGCAGTTGAGCGCCCTTAAACCCTACCAAAAAAAAAAAAAAAACTCCAACACCTGAGCAATCACCAACCAGAATTACAGGTAACTACAATAGCACCATAAATATGACTGAAAATGCCACGTCTATCAACAATTTTTGCAGATGAAGGTTTGCTGAGACAGACAGTTTCCTACATTCACTACCAAAGGTAAAAGAAAGAATCGGGTAGTATTTATCAGTGCTTTTTTTCTGTATTTCCATGCAACTGGACAGAAGCACAGAAAATCAGATTTGTTGTGGGGTATACATGAGGTTATTTACTTTGATGGGAAACTGAAATAGCCAAATGTTGCAGCACTTGCATACAATTTGAATGAGCTTTCCTTCACAAATACTGGTCTGAGGCAGTACAAGACAGACTCAGACACAAGGTTGTCAACCCCGTATCATTCATTGGCAAACAAGGTGGTCTACACGAATACTTTGAACAATACCTGAGCAAGACACACTACTGGATGAACCCAATATCACAGGTAGCCACATTAAAAATTCTGAAGTTGTTTACCATGGCACATTAGAGAAAAATTAGTCACAATGCCAGAGCATGACACTGCATATTTTCTATCAGTGCTTGATTCTATTATCCTCTTAATATATCAAGGAAGACCTGTTCTGAATAGAGTAACAGAAAATCGCGCACAACAGCATAGCTTACATAAATCTGGCCATGGAACGTGATCTAAACACACAGCAGTGATGGTACGCATAACAGTACAGTTACATACCCAGAAGTAATGAATACGGGAATGGAAAATACAAAAGATTTAAAAGAATTTTTGAAAACAGGACTAATTTCAATACATGGTCAAATTAAAATTCACCACCACAACATCATACGCTGAATACAAACAGAAACAGTCAGCCACAGCAGTGGCCGACATGCGACAACGAGATGCCTTATGCTGTACAACAGCCAACTTATGGACAGCTAACAAGGAAACCTCCCCATCGCACCCCCTTCAGATTTAGTTATAAATTGACACAGTGGATAGGCCTTGAAAAACTGAATACAAATCAATCGAGAAAACAGGAAGAAGTTGTGTGGAACTATGAAAAAATAAGGAAAATATACAAACTGAGTAGTCCATGCGCAAGATATGCAACATCAAGGACAATGTAGGCTGAGGAGCGCCGTGGTCTTGTGGTTAGCGTGAGTAGCTGTGGAATGATAGGTCCTTGGTTTGAGTCTTCCCTTGAATGAAAATTTTACTTTCTTTATTTTCGCAAAGTTACGATCTGTCCGTTCATTCATTGACGTCTCTGTTCACTGTAATAAGTTTAGTGTCTGTGTTTTGCGACCGAACCGCAAAACCGTGCGATTAGAAGATGAAAGGATGTGCCTCTCCAATAGGAACCGAAAACATTTGTTTGCAAGGTCGTAGGTCAACCGATTCCTCCACAGGAAAACACGTCTGATATATTCTATACGATACTGGTGACGGCATGTGCGTCACATGACAGGAATATGTTGTCTACCCACCTAACTTGCACACTTGGCGAATGGGTAAAAAGATTCTTCTACCTTGCCCGATTTAGGTTTTCTTGTGGATATGATAATCACTCCCAAAAAAGTGATGAAAACATGAGTTTGTCACATAAACTGCAACAAATGAATGCAACAGTTCCACAGTCGCACTATTTTCCCTGTGGTCTGTCAAAACATATGTTTTTTACGTTTTCAAATGTTTCCGTGTGTAGACCGCCAAATCCTGCATATGTCCAAGCAAATCTGAACATGTTTTGGAATTTTGGAGAGCGAAGTTCATTATGTGTGAGTGCCTAAACTTTGATAATTGTCTGAAAATAAAAAATTAAACTTTTCACTCAAGAGAAGACTTGAACCAAGGACCTCTTGTTCCGCAGCTGCTCACGCTAACCACGAGACCACGGCGCTCGTATGGTCACACTCTCCTTGATGTTACCTGCCTTGCGCATGGACTACTCAGTTTGTATATTTTGCTTATTTTTTTCATAGTTCCACACAACTTATTCCTGTTTTCTCGATTGATTTGTGTTCAGTTTTTCAAGGCCTATCCCTGTACCAACTTATAACTAAATCTGAGGGGGGTGCGATGGGGAGGTTCCCTTGTAAGTAACGGCACAGCAGTTTCTACTAGTAACACGAGCACTCACAAAGAAATGTCATGAGCAGCCAACAACACAAACTGGCACTCCAGGTAATGAAGTGAGTCACAGTAAGCTGTCGGGAAACCCCAACAGGTCATTGTGAAGCACCAGCTATTGACTTCTGCTAAGGAAAACTACAAACGTGTTTCATAAGATTTGACGAATGAGGCGACGTCAAGGATGATCTGTATCAGCACGAGTTAGACACAATGAATAATATGCAGGAAGAACAAGTACAAGCAATTATTAAGCTGAAAATATTTAATATTGACGCACAGTTAATTTTAGATACAGTTTCATATACAAACTTAATGTGAAAATCATTTTTCTGTGAATCGAAGAAGAGAGGCAAATTTCCAACCTACCCTGTCCAAAATTGCAAGGTGCAAACTGTTACGGGCACTAAGAATAAATTGCTGACACATCAGGCACTTATTCCATTACAAATTGAACATTTTACAGACAAGTGCAACTTCCCTATAATTCACAAGCTTATAGTTGTCATATTGGCACAGACATGTTTAGAACATACAAAACACAGATTGACATAGGTAATGGTAAGTGCCACATTTATGTAAAGGATTAGAGTTTTTGCTGTTGATTTAGTGAAAACACCTGAGGAAAGTAACAAATGTGATAGTACAATATTCATTTCCAACAGTGAATTTCACAAATTTGATCCTGGACGAGAAGCAAACACTGATGTTAGGAACGAAATGGTAGAGCAGTCACTATGTGAATCACAGATACTAAATGTTGTGCAGTGACAAGAACTTTCAGATTTGTTGTTCAAGTATGCAGATGTTTTAAGTAAGAAGCCTGGAGTAATCAAACACTATGCATATAAATTTGAAGTTTATCCACATGAAACATTTTGTGTAATGTCATATCCTATTCCATGGACAAAACGAGAGGCAGTAAGGGAAGAGATCAATCGGATGATTAAATGGGTAATTATATACTCTTCATTTTCACCATATTGGAGTCCTATATTACCAGTAATTAAATCAGATGGATCTGTAAGGTTAGTCCTCGATGCTAGAGGTATCAATAAGATTTTAGTAACAGTGTGTATGGGACCAGACATCTTGGACAAATAGCTTTTAAAGTATTACAATACAAAATACTATAGTATACCGTAATCGACCTCAAGGTGTCCTACAGGCAAACAAAGCTCCACAAAGAAAGTCGAGAAGATACAGCATTTGTTCGTGGTGGCAGGAGGTATGAATTCTATGTTCTACCTTTTGGACTGAACATCAGTGCAGGCATGTTTATATTGGCACTGGACAAGGTCTTAGTACCAGAATTGCTTAGCAAAGTCACTGTTTATGTAGACAACATGCTAACAGCCGCACCCACTAGGTTAGAATATATCAGGCTGACTGAACAGGTAGCTGAATGATTGGCAGATTATGGAGTAACAGCCAATTTAAGAAAGTCTAATTTTGGTAAGGAACAAGTCACATTTTTAGGACATGTTGTGTCAGAACAAGCTGTATTACTTGACCTGAAAAAAACTTCATGCCATATGCAATTGTCCAGCTCCAAGGAATAAAAAACAACTAAAAGCTTATTTAGGACTAGTATCCTGGCCTTGGGTATGGGATGATAAGTGTCAGGAGGAATTTAATAACATCAAACAGGCATTAACTAATGCAAACACTCTTAGTAACCCTCACATGGCCAATAATTTTTATCTATGCACAGATGCATCATCTCAGGGACTGGGGGCATGCTTGTTCCAGTTTTTAGAAGGTGAATATTTTTTGTAGGGTACAAATACCAAAGTATGCTGTGATAAAAAGTCACTGTCATTTCTTTTAACATGTAAACAATTGTACCAATGGTTAGCTACATGGTGTCTACTAGGTGGTGTCTATATTTTACAAGAATTCGGTTTCAGGATCATTTATATTAAAGGATGTTGATGCAGATGCCTAGGTTACCACAAGATTTTGAGGAATTTAGTGAATTAACAGAGCAAGATAAAGAAATTAAAAATGTTATAAAGGCAAGGTACAACACAACCATATGATTACCACAAGTTTTGTAAGCAAATGAAAATTATACAACGGCAAGATTGCGGATGGAGTAAAATCATGCAAAACCTTAAGCAAGATGAAGGTGGGAAGGTAAGTAAATGGTATTAGCAATACAAGGAGCAGACAAACGAACAAAGAACATCATTCACTTTTCTTTTTACATGATTTTATTTCACTCTCTCATATGTAGAACATATGTATCAATAATTACAGATTTCTGTAGTTGTATATATACGTTTGGACGTAGCTGTATTGCGTTGGTGTACTGGTGGATATTGTGTGGTATTACTCCTGTAGTTGATAGTATGCTACAATGTCACCTTTATCCTGATGCCACATGTCCTTGACTTCCTCAGCCAGTTGGATGTATTTTTCAATTTTTTCTATTTTCTTCTGTATATTTGTTGTATTGGGTATGGATACTTCGATTAGTTGTGTTAATTTCTTCTTTTTATTGGTGAGTATGATGTCAGGTTTGTTATGTGGTGGTGTTTTATCTGTTATAATGGTTCTGTTCCAGTATAATTTGTATTCATCATTCTCCAGTACTTTTTGTAGTGCATACTTGTATGTGGGAATGTGTTGTTTTATTAGTTTATGTCGTATGGCAAGTCGTTATATTATTTTTGCTACATTGTCATGTATTCTGGGGTATCGTGTATTTGCTAGTATTGTACACCTGCTTGTGATGTGATCTACTGTTTCTATTTGTTTGCAAAGTCTGCATGTATCTGTTGTGGTATTGGGATCTTTAATAATATGCTTGCCGTAATATCTGGTGTTTATTGTTTGATCCTGTATTGCAATCATGAATCCTTCTGTCTCACCGTATATATTGCCTTTTCTCATCCAGGTGTTGGATGCGTCTTGATCGATGTGTGGCTGTGTTAGATGATACGGGTGCTTGCCATGTAGTGTTTTCTTTTTCCAATTTACTTTCTTCGTATCTGTTGATGTTATGTGATCTAAAGGGTTGTAGAAGTGGTTATGATATTGCAGTGGTGTAGCTGATGTATTTATATGAGTGATTGCTTTGTGTATTTTGCTAGTTTCCGCTTGTTCTAGAAAGAATTTTCTTAAATTGTCTACCTGTCCATAATGTAGGTTTTTTTATATCGATAAATCCCCTTCCTCCTTCCTTTCTGCTTAATGTGACTCTTGCTGTTGCTGTATGTATGTGATGTATTCTATATTTGTGGCATTGTGATCGTGTAAGTGTATTGAGTGCTTCTAGGTCTGTGTTACTCCATTTCACTACTCCAAATGAGTAGGTCAATATTGGTATAGCATAAATATTTATAGCTTTTGTCTTGTTTCTTGCTGTCAGTTCCGTTTTCAGTATTTTTGTTAGTCTTTGTCTATTTTTTCTTTTAGTTCTTCTTCAAATACTAGTATTATCTATTCCTATTTTTTGTCTGTATTCTTGATATTTATAGGCATCTGTTTTTTCCATCGCTTCTATGCAGTCGCTCTGGTTATCCAATATGTAATCTTCTTGTTTAGTGTGTTTTCCCTTGACAATGCTATTTTTCTTACATTTGTCTGTTCCAAAAGCCATATTTATATCATTGCTGAATACTTCTGTTATCTTTAGTAATTGGTTGAGTTGTTGATTTGTTGCTGCCAGTAGTTCTAGATCATCCATGTATAGCAAATGTGTGATTTTGTGTTGGTATGTTCCAGTAATATTGTATCCATAATTTGTATTATTTAGCATGTTGGATAGTGGGTTCAGAGCAAGGCAGAACCAGAAAGGACTTAATGAGTCTCCTTGGTATATTCCACGCTTGATCTGTATTGGCTGTGATGTGATATTATTTGAATTTGTTTGGATATTAAGTGTGGTTTTCCAATTTTTCATTACTATGTTTAGGAACTGTATCAATTTAGGATCTACTTTGTATATTTCCAATATTTGTAGTAACCATGAGTGGGGTACACTATCAAATGCTTTTTGGTAATTAATGTATGTGTAGTGTAGCGACCTTTGTTTAGTTTTAGCTTGATATGTCACCTCTGCATCTATTATCAGTTGCTCTTTACATCCACGTGCTCCTTTGCAACAGGCTTTTTGTTCTTTATTTATAATTTTGTTCTGTGTTGTATGTGTCATTAATTTCTGTGTAATGTCTGAAGTTAGTATTTTGTATATTGTTGGTAGGCATGTTATGGGGTGATATTTAGCTGGGTTTGCTGTGTCTGCTTAATCTTTTGGTTTCAGATAAGTTATTCCATGTGTAAGTGTATCAGGGAATGTGTATGGTTCTGCAATGTAACTGTTAAATAATTTATGATATGAATATAATAGAGGGAAACATTCCATGTGGGAAAAATATATCTAAAACAAAGATGATGTAACTTACCTAATGAAAGTGCTGGCAGGTTGATAGACACACAAACATACACACAAAATTCAAGCTTTCGCAACCAATGGTTGCTTCATCAGGAAAGAGGGAAGGAGAGGGAAAGACGAAAGGATGTGGGTTTTAAAGCAAGGTTCGGTCTTTGGTCCTCCACTGTTCTTAATATATATTAATGACTTGCCATTCTATATTCATGAAGATGCAAAGCTGGTACTTCTTGCCGATGATACAAGTATAGCTATCACATCCGACAGACAAGAATTAACTGGTGAATTGTAAACGATGTTTTTCAGAAAATGATTAAGTGGTTCTCTGCAAATGGGCTCTCATTAAACTTTGACAAAACACAGTATATACAGTTCCACACAGTAAATGGAATGACCCCATTAATAAATATAGACTTCGACCAGAAATCGGTAGCTAAGGTAGACTATTCAAAATTTCTAGGTGTATGCATTGATGAGGGGTTGAACGGGAAAAAACACACTGAGGATCCGCTGAAACGTTTGAGTTCAGCTGCTTATGCTATTAGGATCACTGCAAATTTTGGCGATATACATCTGAGTAAATTAGCTTACCATGCCTATTTTCATTCTCTGCTTTCGTATGACATCATATCCGGGGGTAACTCATCATTGAGTAAAAGAGTGTTCATTGCACAAAAGCCTGTAATCAGAATAATTGCTGGAGCTCATCCAAGATCATCTTGCAGACACTTACTTAAAGAGCTAGAAATCTTCACTGTAGCCTCACAATATATATATTCACTTATGAAATTTGTTATTAACAATCTGAACAAATAGAAAAGTAATAGCAGTGTACATGGCTACAACCATAGGAGAAAGGATGATCTTCACTACTCAAGGTTAAATCTAACTTTGGCTCAGAAGGGGATAAATTATGCTGCCACAAAAGTCTTTGGTCACTTACCTAATAGCATCAAAAGCCTGACAGATAGCCATATAGCATTTAAAAGGAAATTAAAAAAATCTCTTAATGGCAACGCCTTCTACTCATTAGATGAATTTTTGGATATAGTAAGTGGGTAATTTCCCAACCCACCAAAAAAAAAGAATATTGAGTGTCATGTAACATATTGTCTAATGTAATATCTCATATAGACACCTTTTATTAACCTGACACGTTCCACATGATTACGAAGTGTCGTATTCATGATCTATGGAACAAGTACTAATCTAATCTAATCTCTAATCTAAAAGGAACAGAGAGATTTGAGGAAGGACAAGAAAAATGGATGGTGAGTGGAAAGGAGGCATAGTGAAATAAAGTGGGAGTAAATGGATGTGAAGTCTAGGAGGTTGTTGGGATCTGAGTATGGTTGGATGGTGAGGTAATGAAAAAAACCATATTTGTGTTTCTTGAATAGTTTTTGCGTATTACTTGTTTATTACACATTTCTTTTCGGAACAACAAGAATATTGCAAAATATTTGAGATCATCCTAAAACATTCAGGAAATGTAAAAATGTGAAATAGAGCTGTGGAATTTCCATTTGGTCACTGCCAATTATATATACTGGCAAAAATGTGTAATATTTGTTTGGCAGTGGTATGATCTCACTCCATGACACTTCCCCAATAACTGAAAACAGAGGGATGTTCTTCACTGATAATGTAACACAAAATGGTGCCATTTCAAAGGAAGTATTGCATGCTCTTATATTTTGTAGAAAATGTTCTGACTTGGGATTCGGTGGTATCATAATGGAATGATCCATCTGCCAAACCATAATCTCCACATCTCCTTTTGATTTCTCATACATTAATATTCTGCTCCTGTAATTGGGAATGATGCCTTTCATGAACTTAACTCATTGTAACTATACATATTTTGTTTCATAATGTTGTTTCTTCAGCAGTTTCTCTGTGTCAGCTTGCTGAGTGTCTCACTTGATCCTCTTTCCTAATTTCATTTTGTTCATCTGTTTTCTCTCAGCCTGTTCATTCTCTTAGGTTGTGAAGCTAAACACACTTCTCATTCCTGATTAGTTTACTTTCTACACTGCTCTGTTTCTTTCTTGTCAGTTCACCCCAAGTATCTTCACTGTTACATATCAGCATCCGGATAAATGTTAATCTTGCATAACACACTAAAATGCCACTTTCTACACAGTTCACTATCTTAAACAATCCACTTCCACTTAACATTATTTCATTTTCACTCTCCCTTGATTGACCCCCAACAGATATCCAAAAACACAGTGAGAGGATACAAGATTTTCTGTGGTGTTCTCAGTAATAATCCTGAGTAAAATTACTGGACCGATCAGAAAGTCCCTTGCCATCATAGATCATAGTACATAAATGAACAACCATCACAAACTTCATGTTAGTGAGAAGAGGGGTATCATCATTGTCTTGAGAAATAAAGTCACTTCTACCTGAAATGATGGTTTCTTTGGATATTCGCACCATCCATGATTATACAAGAGGGATAGAAAAAAAAAATGGTTCAACAATAGGAGGCCAAACTTCTGGATATCACAAGGGGTGTAGTGCAAATTGTTAGTCAAGTGGTATTTTGTATGATCCACTCTATACGCATATGCCACGATATATGTTATAGCTGGAAAAGACTTAGCCACACTCAAGTATCAAAGTGAAAATCACCTTGGAGCAGACAGTACAAAGTTAGTTATGAAGACACTGTTAGTATTCTCTTCTCTTGTGTAGTAAAGATGACAATAATCGTGCTTCTAATGAACTTGTGATTGTTCGCGCACACTATTGCCGCATGCAGTGTAGTGCTCAATGCCCAAGGTGCCATTTTCTGCTGTCCTCTTTAATGTAAATTGTGTAATACTATAATAAAAGATTCTCAACAAACAAGAAAAAAATTCTTAGTTGGCAAAAGAAGGCAATCAGGTACAATTCTAGACTGAAAATTGAAGAATTGTACACCATACTAAAAAAACAAAAAGAGTACAAAATAGTAATGTCCCTCTTTATTCTAAATTGTTCAATACAAACATAGGGAGGGAACAGCATCATGAACAATGACAGTTCATCAACATCAGAGGAATTAAAAGCAGCAGACAGACATCCCAGCTGCCAGACTTGGTTACATCACTTAGGTTTAGAGTTACTAATACTTAACAGGCTGCTAGCACATGTGTGAGGTCTGACACTATACACAAAACACCACAAAGAACTGGCTTAGACAGCAGGCATTTCATTCAATGCAAGAATTTTATATTGGTCCACAAAATAATATTGAGTACTAATGTTGTGTTAGATATGTTGTATGTTTATATATGTATGAGTTCATCGATAATACTGTAATCATTGGCAGACACTTTAATCACCCAATAATTAATTGAGAAAATTACAGTTTAATTAGTGGTGTGCATGATATGATGTCCTGTGAAATTTTACTAGATGCCTTCTCTGAAACCTACTGAGAAAAGATGGTTTGGAACCCCACTCATCATGCCAATATATTGGATCTAATGGCAACAAGTAGATCTGACCTCTTTGATGATATTCACATCAAAAATTGTATCAGTGACTGTGATGCGCTTGTGGCAACAATGATTACCAAAGAACAAAGAACAACTAAAACAAGCAGAAAGATTTATGTATGTCCTGTAAACTACATAAAAGATCAGAAGGAAACAGAGATTAATGCATAATAGGTGAAAAACAAAGCCTAGGGCTATAGATAGTGAGATACGGAATGAAACGTATTTGGCTGTGTAGAGGGCAATGTGTGAAGCCTTCACTGCCATAGCAGAATAGTGACCTGTGATCTTTCACAGAATCCAAAGAAATTCTGGTCATATGTAAAGGCTGTTAGTGGCACCAAAGTTAGTGTCGAGTTGCTAGTGAATGAGACAGGAACTGAAACTGAGGGAAGAAAAGCAAAAGCTGAAACACTTAACTCTGTATGCGAATGTTCCTGTACAAAAGAAATCCCAGAAGAATTACCCCAGTATAATCCTAGCACCAATGAAAAGAGGAGTGAAATAAGTATTAGTGTCAGTGATGTCGAGAAAAAGCTGAAATCATTAAGAATGAACAAGGATCCTGGGCTCAATGGAATCCCTGTTGGATTCCATACTGAATTTTCAGATTATTTCCTGCCCCCCCCCCCCCCCCCCCCCCACTGCCACAACACCTCTCTTCCAACTATAATCTATTGCAGATCACTCAAACAAGGAACAGTGCCCCCTGTTTCTGGAAAAATGCACTGGGCATACCCATGTACAAGAAGGGAGGTAAAAGTGATTTACAATACTACCATCCAGTATCCTTGACATCAATTTGTTGTAGAATCTTTGAATATATTTGAAGCTCAAACATAATGAGATATCTTGAACATGATGATCCCCTCAATGTAACCAGCAAGTATTCCTGAAATATTAACCATGTGAGACCCTACTCACACTTTCTCCAATGACATACTAAAAGCTTTCTGTCAAGGCAATCAGGTAGATGCAGTATTTGTTGACATCTGAAAAGCATTTCACTCAGTACCATATATATACTTATTGCCAAAAGTATGATCATATGGGGTATCAAGTGATTTTTGTGACTGGATTGAGGACTTTTTGGTAGGGAGGATGCAGCATGCTGATTTGGGTGGAGAGTCATCCTATGAGTATAATATCAATGATTCACTGCTGGAGTCAGCCTAAAGTTCCAAAAACTGGCTTTAAATTATTACTCTAGGGACATATTACAAACTCCTACATATTGCTCACATAGGGATTGTGAAGACAGGATTAGAATAATTACTGCACACACAGAGGCATTCAAACAGTATTCTTCCCACACTCTGCATGTTAACGGAACAGGAAGAAATGGTAATAACTGGTAAACTGGACATATCCTCTACTGTGGACCCCATTATGCTTTGCAGAGATGTAGGTGTAATGTACTGTTACAATATGAAATTATACTGTGATGATAAGGGTTTTGAATATTCATTTCCCTGGTGTGCAAGATACACAAGACAGACTTCAAGAAGACTACAATAATTTCAGTTCTAAAGCATTCAGATGCTGACAAGTGTTAATATTACTGAACTAAGAGTTTAATAAGTAATTTTTGGAAAATATTGATGCAGGTTATTTACAGAAGAATAGAAAAACTGATGGAAGCCGACCTTCAGCAAGGTCAGTGTGGGTTTTGGAGAAGTGTAGGAACCATGTGAGACCATACCAGCTCTACAAATTGTCTAAAAAGACAGGTTAGAGAAAGGAAAACATACATTTATAGCATTTGTGGAGTTCGGGAAAGCTTTTGACAATGTTGACTTCAATACACTCTTCGGTATTTTGAATGTAACAGAGATAACATACAGAAAGCTATGAGTCTTAGGACATGAAAGAGCAGCAGTGGTTGAGCAGTGGTTGAGAAGGGGGTGAGACAGCATTGTATCCTATCCTGTATGTTGTTCAGTTTGTACTTTGAGCAAGGGGTATAGGGAAGCAACAAGAAATTTGGAGATGGAATTGCAGTATTGAACTTTCCATGCAGATCTTATGAACTATGAGGGTTGATCCTGAAGTAACGTTCCCAAAGATCTCCAACTGCACTGGAGGGTGCTAGGAAAAACTGTCAACACTGCTGTGTGCAGCTGTACCGGCTCAGGAGCTGTCAGCAAAGGTGGTGCCCACCATTGATTCCTGCAAGTGCAATATTCATTCATAATTCGCTTATGCACATGTAAGGGACTCCATGCATGGATATTCATCATCAGTTGACGCAAGTGTATGGTGATAAGTGTATGTCTGTTCAATGCATTTGAAAGTAGTGCATGGAGTTTAGTGCCAGTCAGGAGGTGGTGCACAATGAAGAAGAAAGTGGAAGAGCTTCAGCTTCTGAGGCAGTTATCAAGATGGTCCAACGCAAAATACTTCAAAATGGGAGGTTCACCATCTGTTAACCTTTTGCTGACACTCCTGGGAGTTCATACGGACAGTTGAAAAGCTTTGATGGAAAAATTGGGGTATCACAATTGTTGCCCTCTATGGGTACCCTGTGTTCTGACAGCAGAACTCAAGGATGTATGACTTTGCTGTGCTGGCCCGTTTCTTCAACAGTGTCAAGAAGATAAGGACGGATTTTTGGACTCCATAGGCATGGAATACGAAATGTGGGTGCTTATTTCACCCCCAAAGCGATAGAAAAATCCAAACAGTGGCATCACTCAGGGTCAACAGTCGCAAAGAAGTTTAAACAAACTCCTCCTGCTGGGAAATTCATGACTGTCTTTTGGGATTGTAAGGGGATACTGGTGATGGATTTCAAGGAACGTGGGACAACAATCACTCGTACAGTTACATTGAA
The DNA here is from genome assembly GCF_023864345.2 of Schistocerca serialis cubense. Taxonomy (NCBI): domain Eukaryota; kingdom Metazoa; phylum Arthropoda; class Insecta; order Orthoptera; family Acrididae; genus Schistocerca; species Schistocerca serialis. Next base: position 69,977,964 of record NC_064647.1, read on the forward strand.
ACAGTAGGGAAACTCAGGCAAGCTATGCAGAACCACCAGAGAGGACAACTGGCAGAGGGTGCAATGTTGCTTCATGATAATGCCCGACCTCATGTCTCCCACCAAACCCAACAACATAAGACAAACTTTGGTTGGACTGTCATGCCCCACCCATCTTAGAGTGAAGACCACGTGCTTTGTGATTAACACTTATTCCCCAAGTTAAAGGAACATGTGGATGGCCACCACTTCTGGAGTGACAATGAAGTGAAAGAAGAGGTGAAATGCCTCAGCGGGTTGGTGGCAGTGTTCTATGGCATGGGGAATCAGAAATTGAAGCACCATCTACAAGAATAGAAAGAGTGGAATTTGTGTGGAAAAATAGAGCTAAAAAGTTTATTCTTTTGAACCGTGTAAATTTCTATGAAAATAATCAATGCTGTCTGTTTGTAAAAATGAAGGGAACCTTACCCTGCAATCAACCCTCATTACTTCAAGGGAGTGATTGTTAAGAACATTCCCTCTCTGGCTATCTTGTATTAATGGACTACTTTCTTTGTTATTAAAGTCACCACACTGCTTAACTGATTTCTCCTTTAGCTATTGCTCATGTAGATTTAATTTTATTATCTCAGGTGTTGATTTCAGTCAGTATACAGAGATTTTTGATCACTTTCTTGAGTACAGTATAGTGTTTCTCGCAATACAAAGTCATTCTACTTTATCATTTCAAACACTTTCCCTTGCTCATATTTTGATTCCTTTTATATCCAGGGCTTATCTGAACCATACTCTGTCATTTCATTGGGAAAGCAGCTGTTAGCGCTTGATCGGATCCAGTATATAAATACATTCAACTCACTGGAATTGATGTCTTTAACATTATATACATCTTTCTAAAGAATCTTTTGTAAGACTGCATAGAAACTTTCTGTTGTTTGGTCATTTATTTCTATGTTTTGTATGATACAATTTAGTATGACCAGTAGTGCATCATGGTCAGACAGATCATTCACTATTGGATAACATTTATGGCACTGATTAAATGTTTACTTAACAAAAATGTTGTACATTGTTATATTGCTTTTTTGTGTAATTCTGGTGGAAAGTTAACATTATAACTCACTTTCCGAGTAGTAAGCAATATTGTCTAATCATTCCTCTTATCTGAATGACCAGAAAAGTAATATTACTGTAATATACAAAGAGTGTCATTACAACACTGTATGAGCCTGAGTTATTTTAATTTTGAGGCCAGTCTCATTATGTTGTATTTAGGTTGGAATAACACATGTCTGTTTTCATTTTGGAACATGTAGTAACGGAATTTTAAGAGTAAGGCTTCTTTTGCTTAGATGTCTTTCTTGTGAAGTCTCCCTCTGCAGTTTCTTGAGCATTCCTGTGACACTCAAATGCTGCCCAAGCAAACATGAGACAAGCACAGCAACTCTTCTCTGAATTTTTCTGCCTCTACAGTTAATTAATTTAGGAAAAGTTCCCACAACAAGAAACAATATTCAAGTGATGGTTGAATGATGTGTTTATACATGACATCTTATTCTTCCCTCTCCCATTTTCACATACGTTTTCATTGAAATAACAATACCTGTGACATGATCTCTGTTGTAAAATTTAGAGAGAAAAACCTGTACAAGGTTATAGAACTCAGGAAAATTTGGCTGGCTGACAGTTAAGAAGAATCCAGATTTTACAGGATAAATGTATCTCAACTACTCCAGTTACCTCAGGAATATGTGTAAATCAACTCTGAATACATGAACAAAAGTTCCTGTTACTTTCATTCAAGATTGTACATAAATTTATTCAGATGTGGCAACACGTATGCCCATTTCAATTTAGTTTTTCCTGGGTGAAAAACCTGTTGTGATTTAGGCTTAGCTGCTTCGATTCATGGCTTTCATGATGCAATGTGAGTAAAGCACACATCAGAAATTGTGCAACTGATGGTTTCGAAAATGGTGCTAGTTGGCACAGAGAAGGTCATTGTACCTCATGTTTATATTCAGAATACATTCCAAGACTGATGTTCATCTTTACTGTTTCATTCCTGTGGTAGTTTTGATGCGGTATATGTAGGATATAGTAACTGTAGAGCTTGTTGTTGTTGTTGTGGTCTTCAGTCCTGAGACTGGTTTGATGCAGCTCTCCATGCTACTCTATCCTGTGCAAGCTTCTTCATCTCCCAGTACCTACTGCAACCTACATCCTTCTGAATCTGCTTAGTGTATGCATCTCTTGGTCTCCCTCCACGATTTTTACCCTCCACGGTGCCCTCCAATGCTAAATTTGTGATCCCTTGATGCCTCAAAGCATGTCCTACCAACCGATCCCTTCTTCTAGTCAAGTTGTGCCACAAACTTCTCTTCTCCCCAATCCTATTCAATACTTCCTCATTAGTTACGTGATCTACCCACCTTATCTTCAGCATTCTTCTGTAGCACCACATTTCGAAAGCTTCTATTCTCTTCTTGTCCACACTAGTTATCGTCCATGTTTCACTTCCATACATGGCTACACTCCATACAAATACTTTCAGAAACGACTTCCTGACACTTAAATCTATACTCGATGTTAACAAATTTCTCTTCTTCAGAAACGCTTTCCTTGCCATTGCCAGTCTACATTTTATATCCTCTCTACTTTGACCATCATCAGTTATTTTACTCCCTAAATAGCAATACTCCTTTACTATTTTAAGTGTCTCATTTCCTAATCTAATTCCCTCAGCATCACCCGACTTAATTCGACTACATTCCATTATCCTCGTTTTGCTTTTGTTGATGTTCATCTTATATCCTCCTTTCAAGACACTGTCCATTCCGTTCAACTGCTCTTCCAAGTCCTTTGCTGTCTCTGACAGAATTACAATGTCATCGGCGAACCTCAAAGTTTTTACTTCTTCTCCATGAATTTTAATACCTACTCCGAATTTTTCTTTTGTTTCCTTTACTGCTTGCTCAATATACAGATTGAATAACATCGGGGAGAGGCTACAACCCTGTCTCACTCCTTTCCCAACCACTGCTTCCCTTTCATGCCCCTCGACTCTTATAACTGCCGTCTGGTTTCTGTACAAATTGTAAATAGCCTTTCGCTCCCTGTATTTTACCCCTGCCACCTCCAGAATTCGAAAGAGAGTATTCCAGTTAACATTGTCAAAAGCTTTCTCTAAGTCTACAAATGCTGGAAACGTAGGTTTGCCTTTTCTTAACCTTTCTTCTAAGATAAGTCGTAAGGTCAGTATTGCCTCACGTGTTCCAACATTTCTACGGAATCCAAACTGATCTTCCCCGAGGTCCGCTTCTACCAGTTTTTCCATTCGTCTGTAAAGAATTCGCGTTAGTATTTTGCAGCTGTGACTTATTAAACTGATAGTTCGGTAACTTTCACATCTGTCAACACCTGCTTTCTTTGGGATTGGAATTATTATATTCTTCTTGAAGTCTGAGGGTATTTCGCCTGTTTCATACATCGTGCTCACCAGATGGTAGAGTTTTGTCATGACTGGCTCTCCCGAGGCCATCAGTAGTTCTAATGGAATGTTGTCTACTCCCGGGGCCTTGTTTCAACTTAGGTCTTTCAGTGCTCTGTCAAACTCTTCACACAGTATCTTATCTCCCATTTCGTCTTCATCTACATCCTCTTCCATTTCCATAATACTGTCCTCAAGTACATCGCCCTTGTATAAACCCTCTATATACTCCTTCCACCTTTCTGCCTTCCCTTCTTTGCTTAGAACTGGGTTGCCATCTGAGCTCTTGATGTTCATACAAGTGGTTCTCTTCTCTCCAAAGGTCTCTTTAATTTTCCTGTAGGCAGTATCTATCTTACCCCTAGTGAGACAAAACTCTACATCCTTACATTTGTCCTCTAGCCATCCCTGCTTAGCCATTTTGCACTTCCTGTCGATCTCATTTTTGAGACGTTTGTATTCCGTTTTGCCAGCTTCATTTACTGCATTTTTATATTTTTTCCTTTCATCAATTAAATTCAATATTTCTTCTGTTACCCAAGGATTTCTATTAGCCCTTGTCTTTTTACCTACTTGATCCTCTGCTGCCTTCACTACTTCATCCCCCAGAGGTACCCATTCTTCTTTTACTGTATTTCTTTCCCCCATTCCTGTCAATTGTTCCCTTATGCTCTCCCTGAAACTCTCGACAACCTCTGGTTCTTTCAGTTTATCCAGGTCCCATCTCCTTAAATTCCCACCTTTTTGCAGTTTCTTCAGTTTCAATCTGCAGTTCATAACCAATAGATTGTGGTCGGAATCCACATCTGCCCCTGGAAATGTCTTGCAATTTAAAACCTGGTTCCTAAATCTCTGTCTTACCATTATATAATCTATCTGAAACCTTTTAGTATCTCCAGGATTCTTCCAGGTATACAACCTTCTTTTATGATTCTTGAACCAAGTGTTAGCTATGATTAAGTTATGCTCTGTGCAAAATTCTACAAGGCGGCTTCCTCTTTCATTTCTTCCCCCCAATCCATATTCACCTACTATGTTTCCTTCTCTCCCTTTTCCTACTGACGAATTCCAGTCACCCATGACTATTAAATTTTCGTCTCTCTTCACTACCTGAATAATTTCTTTTATCTCGTCATACATTTCATCTATTTCTTCATCATCTGCAGTGCTAGTAGGCATATAAACTTGTACTACTGTAGTAGGCATGGGCTTTGTGTCTATCTTGGCCACAATAATGCGTTCACTATGCTGTTTGTAGTAGCTAACCCGCACTCCTATTTTTTTATTCATTATTAAACCTACTCCTGCATTACCCCTATTTGATTTTGTATTTATAACCCTGTAATCACCTGACCAAAAGTCTTGTTCCTCCTGCCACCGAACTTCACTAATTCCCACTATATCTAACTTTAACCTAGCAATTTCCCTTTTTAAATTTTCTAACCTACCTGCCCGATTAAGGGATCTGACATTCCACGCTCCGATCCGTAGAACGCCAGTTTTCTTTCTCCTGATAACGACTGTAGAGCTTACAAATTTATTTCAGAGTTAATTATATGTATGTGACTAACATTATTTAAAGGTAAGACTAGTTGACGGATCTTTTGTACGTTCTGTAAATCAAAGGACATCAAAATTTTTTTTGGTAGTTTTGTGGGATTTCTATGAACCCTTTTGTAGAGACACTGCAAATGAGAATAACTCTACCAGGTATCTCCTGGACGTTTGTATTGCTCTTCAATATGGGGAGATAGTTGAAGACTTGCCTTAAATTACCTACTGTATGTTGCAATAAAATGGATGGTAATGTTTGTAAGCTTAGAAAGGCTCTGTATGATGTAAAGCACTCCATCAAATTATGAATGTTAAATTTGACAAAGTAATAGCTGACTTAGGATCTGTGAGCAGTGATTATGAGGATTGCTTGTATTTAAGTCTGAAAAGAGCAATAAAACGTACTTGTTTACATTGATGATCTGCTGGTAGCTTCAACTTCCCAAAGTGGAATAGATGATTTACAGATGTTACTAAGTGATAACTTCAGAATTGAGGATTAAGGTCTGATTAGGAACTATCTAGGAATGAAAATTATTCAAAATTTAATGAAGGGCACTGTTACTATCGTGAAGTTTCCTGTCTTGAGCAATAAGTATTGTGATCGGGTACCAAACATAAGCTAGTCTGTGTTTATGGAATGTTTTAAAATTTGTGTTGCATTAAATTACGTGAACCGTAAAATGAGCTTGTTGTGTGCCAGGGATAACAAATATACTTATACCATAATTGGTTATGTGCACTCTGACTGGGCTGGTCAGACATAGAAGTCCACAAGTGGTTATCTTTCCATAGTTTTGCGTTGCAGAGTTTCTTGGGCATTATATTAAGAAAAGTTATTAAAAAATCCAGGAGTATGTGTATCATGTCTGAAATCAGCAACTCTGATAATAAAATTAAAACAATTTGGAATATTATTAAAAGAGAAACAGGTCAACCAAGAGCAGAGGAAGACAGTATTACCATCAAATTGAATGAAAACTTTACGAACAAAAAGTCAGAAGTTGAAAATATTTTTAATAATCATTTTCTAAATGTTGTGGATATAGTAGGATCCAGGTGTTCATTAGAAGATGCTAGGCTGTTAATGGAAGAGACCATACCTATGCAATTTGATACAGTTGAAATCTCACCCACTTCTCCCTCTGAAATTAGGAAAATAATAAACTTGCTTAAAAGCAAAAACTCACATGGAATTGATGGCATTTCCAGCAAAATACTAAAAGCTTGTTCTCAACAGATAAGTAAGATTCTCAGCCACCTGTGTAATAGCTCTCTGGAACAGGGCATTTTCCCTGATAGACTGAAATATGCTATTGTTATACCTTTGCATAAAAAGGGGGACAGATCTGATGTCAACAATTACCGTCCAATCTCCCTTCTAACAGCTTTATCCAAAATTTTTGAGAAAGTAATGTATTCAAGAGTTGCTTCACATATCTGTAAAAATGAAGTACTAACAAAATGTCAGGTTGGTTTCCAGAAAGGTTTTTCAACAGAAAATGCCATATATGCTTTCACCAATCAAATTTTGAATGATCTGAATAACCGAACACCACCCATTGGAATTTTTTGCGATCTCTCAAAGGCTTTTGATTGTGTAAATCATGAAATTCTGCTAGACAAGCTCAAGTATTGTGGCATGAGTGGGACAGTGCACAAATGGTTTAATTCGTACCTAACTGGAAGAGTGCCGAAAGTTGAAATAAGTAGTTCTCGTAACATGCAAAGATCAGCACATTCCTCAAACTGGGGAACTACCAAGAATGGGGTTCCACAAGGGTCAGTCTTGGGTCCTTTGTTGTTCTTATTATATATTAATGACTTGCCATTCTATATTCATGAAGAGGCAAAGTTAGTTCTCTTTGCTGATGATACAAGTATAGTAATCACACCTGACAAACAAGAATTAACTGATGAAATTGTCAATACTGTCTTTCAGAAAATTACTAAGTGGTTCCTTGTAAACGGACTCTCACTGAATTTTGATAAGACACAGTACATACAGTTCTGTACAGTGAATGGTATGACGCCATTAATAAATATAGACCTTAATCAGAAGCATATAGCTAAGGTAGAATATTCCAAATTTTTAGGTGTGTCCATTGACGAGAGATTAAATTGGAAGAAACACATTGATGATCTGCTGAAACGTTTGAGTTCAGCTACTTATGCAATAAGGGTCATTGCAAATTTTGGTGATAAACATCTTAGTAAATTAGCTTACTACGCCTATTTCCACTCATTGCTTTCATATGGCATCATATTTTGGGGTAATTCATCACTGAGGAATAAAGTATTTATTGCACAAAAGCGTGTAATCAGAATAATAGCTGGAGTCCACCCAAGATCATCCTGCAGACATTTATTTAAGGATCTAGGGATATTCACAGTAGCTTCTCAGTATATATACTCTCTTATGAAATTTGTTATTAACAACCAAACCCAATTCAAAAGTAATAGCAGTGTGCATAACTACAATACTAGGAGAAAGGATGATCTTCACTATTCAAGATTAAATCTAACTTTGGCACAGAAAGGGGTGAATTATACTGGCACTAAAGTCTTTGGTCACTTACCAAATAGTATCAAAAGTCTGACAGATAACCAACAAGTATTTAAGAAGAAATTAAAAGAATTTCTGAATGACAACTCCTTCTACTCCATAGAGGAATTTTTAGATATAAATTAAGAAAAAAAAGAAAAAAATATAAAAAAATAAAGCAAAACAAAAAAAACACAAAAAAATAAAGTTGTTATATTAGCTTAAGTATGTTGTTAAATTAAGCTAATTATGTCATGCATTGGAAAATTCGACTCGTTCTACATCATTACGAAATATCGTATTCATGATCCATGGAACTACTATTAATCTAATCTAATCTAAAATCTAAGAAACAACCTACAATGTCCTTGTCATCAACAGAATCAGAATTTTTAGCCTTAAATATGGCAACTAGTGAAGGCTGTCAGCACAGTACTATGTAACATAGTGTTTCTGGCAGTCAAAGAGCTGTTGTACTGCATGAAGATAATATGCCTGTAATAAGATTTTGCAAGAACCCACAGCGCCATCAAACTTAAGCATATATATGTCAAAATTTTGCTTGTGAGGGGGAAAGCTTTTGTTAAGACGTTGTGTTAACGTATGTTAGCACAAATGAGCAACAAGCTGATATTCTGACACAGCCAGTAGGTGATAAAATATTTTAGAAGTTTATAGCCTTGCTAGGACTTACTCAAATCTTATAATTTTTGTAACACCAATAATTAACATTGAGGGAGGACATTAGCCTTACAATGTGAATATACTTTTAAAAATTTCGGTACAGGCACAGTCATTACTGAGCTTGATTTAGGGGAGAGTAGGGCACTCTGAACCACAGGGCACAATGAATCAGGTAGCATAATTTCAGTATAAGGTGGTAAATTATTTTTTCCTCTGTACATATGCTGTCAGTACTGCTCTACCGAATGCCATTTGTTTTCTGCAGGATATAGTTTCCACCATTAGTGTTGTACTGGTAATATGTTAGTTTCGCGACAGTGAAGTAATTTTTGGATATGTAGATAGATTGAATTTTGTTTAGTCCTTTGTTACCAAATTTTAGAGAAAGTAAGTCATTATAACAATATCAGTACTGTATTTTAATTATATAGATCTTCAAATATTAACAATGTTCATACATAACCTCACATGAGCTTTGTTTGAAATATGTACTGTTGGTGCACATTGAACCAAGCTCTCCCGGGGCACAATGAGCCATGGTTCGTTGTGCCCCAGGAATCTTTTAATTATTCAGTACAAGCACTCTGTACTTTGTTTCCTTAGCACGGGTAAAAACATATGTGTAGGTATTTAAGGCTTTTTAATTACAGACATTCAGCAGTCGTGTTTTATATTATCAGGTTTGAAGACGGTTCGTTCATACCGCAGGAAGACAGACAGAGGTAAAACTGACCACGATGTTATGCAAGAAGCTGTACAGGATGTTCTTAATAAGGGCATGGCAGTTCGCCAAGCAGCTAAATCTCATTCAATACCTTACCCTACTCTTTGACGATATGTTCAAAACATTAAATGTTGTTCCAGTGAAAGATAAACTATGACAATGTTAAGGTATTTTCTGTGGAGCAGGAGAAAGAATTAGTGGAGTATTTGTTGCATTCTTGTAAGATATGCTTTGGTGACACTAAAACATGCAGGCACTTAGCAAGTGAGCTGGCTTTGAAAAATGGTCTGAAATGTCCTGACAACTGGACGGAGGGAATAGCTGGTGTAGACTGGTTCTGTGGGTTCAGGAAACGAAACCCCAGTTTAAGTATCCGAACCCCAGAGGGCTGTAGCTTATCCAGAGCAACATCCTTTAATCGGTATACTGTTTTGCATTTCTTCAAAAACTTGAAAGACATTTATCAGAGATACCCTACTTTCGCTGATGATACAAGGGTTTTCAATCTGGATGAAACCATTACCTCAACTGTACTGCTTCCAAAGGTAGTGGCACGAAAGGAAAGTAAACAGATTTCTCAAGCTACTAGTGGAGAATGTGGTGTCTTAGTGACCACCTGTTGCATAATAAGTGCAGGTGGTACTTTCCTGCCCCCAGCAATGATATTTCCTTGAGCACATTTTAAACAACATATGGTAAGTAATGCACCAACAGGCACCCTGGGATTGTCAACAAAGACTGGCTGGATGAACAGCGACCTTTTCCTGAATGTCATGAAACATTTCATCCACAAATGCAGTAGTAGCAAAGACAATCCTGCACTTCTAATTTTAGACAATCGTGAAAGCCATCTGTCAATTGAGGTAATAGATGTAGCAAAAGCCAATGGGGTGGTTATGCTAACTAAACCTCCACATACCTTAAACAAACTGCAGCCTCTGGGTGTAGGAGTGTTCTCTTCATTCAAGGGAACTTATTACTCAGCATTAAATTAAGAACTCCTACACAGGAAAGGCACTCCTCTCACTATTTATGATGTAGCTGCATGTATCAAAATTGCTCATTCCAGATCAATGACACCCACTAACATAAGTTCGGCTTTCAAGAAATATGGAATATTTCCATCTGATGAAAACATCTTCACTGACGAAGACTTTATGGACAGAAAAGTAACAGACAGGGTCATGGAGGCAAACAGAACAACTTCAGATGTTAATTCTCTCCATCATATCGAGGATGCACAATCTGCAGGACAAGCCTCAGTCGATGTCAGCCAGTCACAAAATCTGCAGCAAGCAGGACCATCTGCAGTGCTTAACACACAAACAGCTATTCCCTAATGGAGTTTCACCTGAAATAATTCGAGGATTTCCAAAAGCAGAGAACAATAAATGTAAGAGAGGACAAAGATTAATTGCAACTGATACACCGGAGAAAGATTTGTTGCAAGCCACAAAACATCCCAATAAAAAGGTCAACCGGAAGCTTTATGAGCCGGAATCAGATGATGACATTAGTAAGGTGCATTATGAAGAGAGCAATGTCAACGTGGATGTGTCTGATGAATCTGAGTTCAACTTTGAAGACTTGGACAAATTACCAGAAACAGATGATTTCGTTTTGACCAAATTTGAACTGAAAAACAAAACACCGGTTTACTATGAGGGGAAGATTTTGAAACCGAACGATGACGCAGGAGACATTTTTTGAGAAAAAGTGAAAAAATGAGAGGGAAGTTTCATTTTCCTCAGGTAAACGATGAAGTTTTTGTTCCAGCTAGCAACATACTTTACGTGCTCCCACAACCTGCTACTGATGGTGTGACAAAGAGACAACATGATTCACACGTGGAATATATGTAAACATTATGTTTAAAGTACATTTACACTTACTTTGTTTGCTAAATAGGTTCTCCCAAGGAACCTGTTTAAAGTGGATCATTGTACCACACATGTGGGGCACAATGAACCATTTACCAAATTTTCTTCAAAGGCATGCAGCTAAAAAACAATTAATGACCATGCAATCAAATAAGGCCATTTGATACTTGAATGATTAAACTGTAATATCTGTAAATCACTATTCTGTAGTAAAATTATTGGGTGAGTAACACAGAGAAATTTTTTTTATGGTTCAATGTGCTCCACTCTCCCCTACTGCATCTGATTGCAAAAGACCTAGATCTGCTCTGTGACAGTACACTGAAAGTACTGGATACCCAGCATATTCATTTCTGAAACAGTTCAGTCAGTTTGTCCTATGCATATCATCTTCGAAGGCCTAAAATCAGAGCAGATTTCTCCGCTTTCGTCCCAATGAATCAAATTACATTTCTTGTGTTTTCAGATTCATTCTATGTTCACAATCCATTACAGTTTTAACTCTTCTCTGGTACTGCATGTAAAAAAACACCACTCTGTGTGCGATTATTTAAAAGTGCGGTAAGAAATGTAAAACTAAAAGTATGTTATTTATTGAGTGGGTAACACGTTTTGATAAAATTTATAATATATAGATCTGAAAAAACCAACATTACACCATAATACTATCTCACATTTTATTTAGTAGTTTTTGAGGAGCTGACGTACGCGTTTTCTAGTGGCGATCGAGGGAAACTCTGTTCCTAAACATATCGTAAGATATTGGCATGTTAGATATTTCAGGTCTAGTGAAGCAGGGGATACAACCCGTCGGCTGTGAACAATGATGTCATTCCTTAGTCATAGATAGTAATGTCTTCACTTTGAGGCATAGATAATAAAGCAGTTCTGTGTTCTAATAACCGCTATCATTAAAATAATTCAATGTGAATCTAAAAGCGATCGTTTATCTATATTTCACTATTTTGCCATATTTCACTTTCGTGTTCCACCAATATGCTTCAGTAGCTGATAAGCGTTTTTTGGCTTTTTTAAAAAAAAATCTCATGAGATAGAATAAACTGATCCTACTTCATTAAGCAATCAATAAAAAAAACTAAACTAAAACATAACAGCAAAAGCGAAAATGCTAAACTGAAAATAGAATAGATTATGAAGACTTCGACATTTTGGCTTTTGCTGTTATGTTTTAGTTTAGTTTTTTTATTGATTGCTTAATGAAGTAGGATCAGTTTCTTCTATCTCGTGAGATTTTTTTTAAAAAAAAGCCAAAAAACAGTTATCAGCTACTGAAGGGAGCTACAACACTAAGAAGAATCGCTTCTCGGCTTTTGACAAGATCAATGTGTAGTTCCCTTTCAACAAGTGAAACACAAAGATTAAATAAACAATCAAAAAATATAAAATGAAACAGGTTGCAAATGTAACGTACGTGTATTTCCACCTATTCGTTACCAGTGTACATATATCGAGGTCAATGGAAGTCTGGTATACATATATTACGTACGTAGGTCCTTCTGTCATCAGTAATACTGGTATGTACGTAAGAAAAGACTATTAGCAATAGCAGAGACAAAATAAACAGCACATCTACAATTTGTATCCCGTGTTCCACTTAGGGTTTACTGAAGCGGAGGATACATCGTTCAGGTGAAGAACAGGACAGTAATGCTACTGAAAACGAAGAAATCGCCTTACGACAAACTCGTATTCCGGACTGTACTTAAGCAACACACTTCAAATGAGCTTTTAATTTGTATCGGGTGTTTCATTTGTGGTTTAGTGAAGCAGGGGATACATAGTTCAAGTGAACAACAGGACAGCAATGCTAGTTGAAACTAAGAAATCGACTACGCTGAACTTGTATCCCGTACTGCACTTAAGCAATACAGTTCGAAAGACTTTCGAGATACAACTGACATACATGTAACGTGATGTATTCTTTGCTAGTAATTTCATTCATTTCTTTCCATTGTATTTTGCGGAGAAATACTAAGATACAAACACGCGATATCGTTAACGTGAAAATACTACTGGCCCTTACATATGTGCATTCCTTTGTTTCTCAACATTCTCCTCAGCTCTTTCATCTTTGTAATACACGCTCTCTGGCGACTTGTGACGTCATTGTTCAAAGCTGACGGGTTGTATCCCCTACTAAACTATACCCCATATTTCATTATTCGCTTTTTAACTTACGTCGATATCATGGAAAGCTTTCAAATGTCTGTACAAATCCACACTGATTCTAAAACTGAAACAATATATTCCGCACAGTGCCTTCCACAAATCCGTATTTCGACTATGATCTGAAATAAAACGCAGAAGACCAAAATTGTTAAGAGGTCTTCTACATGTGTCAGTTCAGTTTTACTAGAAAAACTACACAGTTAACTGTTAATTATATCGCACTTCGTGTCAGAGAACTTATACATTGCGATTCTCATAGCATTCTTATTTCTTAGCAACATTTTCGCGAATTTGGCGGTCTAGACAAAGATCTCTCTCCACAGCGCGAGGGTCGTCACGTCGTGACGTTTGATAGAAGCTCATAAATTTATTTGAGATGTTTGCTACATTTGTCGTCATTACGCTGTTCTACCACCAGTGAAAGCATTCCTTACCTTTTTTGTTTTTGAGGATGTTGTTCTGACACTGTGTACTGAAACCAGAGTTCTGGATTAAGTTAGATGCATTATCAGTTGACCTATTTTGCTTCTTTTCCTCTTTTAATGGAGACAGTGGAGACAATGTCCAGATCCAGACAATGGAATGAATAATGATATTACCTGTAATGATATTTATTTGTAGTGTCATTTGTGTAAGCGATTGGATTGTATGTGGAATGAGTGGCAACTTACTGTCAGTACTGGTGCATACATAACTGTAACATTAAGATGATAATGAGTAATGTATATTAAGAGTACGATGAGTAATGTATAGAAATAATGGGATATTCAGCAGTATTTTTTTGTTTGCCATAGACAGTTGATAGGAATATTTCATAGTGTGTAGAATTTGAACATCACAATTTTTTTATTGTACTGGGAAAGTATAGATCTTTTCATACTGTAAAATGGTATTATTGGGCAGTACTTCGTTAAATCAGCCTTTAGCAAGGATGTTTATTTCTTATGTCATTGGTACAACCTGACATGTCAGATGTTAGCATCTTGCCTCAGAATATTGTGCTGTAACATATTCGATGAAACAGGCTGACATCAAGATGCTGCAGCTACCAAAATGAGGGATCACTGTGTTATGGCAATTTGTGTCTGGAGAACATTAAGTTACTGGATGTTAATAGTGGAATATTATTTTAGTGTAAAGTACATAGGAACTGTTACCTCTTAAGTTAGTTTAGGAGGTAATAGAATTTTTTTGTTTCAGATTTTTACACTCTGTGTCATAATCTAAATTACTCTGCCACCAAGCCAACCCAAATCTGTTTGTCAGCTCAAATGGAGCCACTTGTGGTATGTACGGAGAATGAAGGTAGTGTCCTATTTGTGCTTTGGGAGTGTGTTTCTGCTATGAAATGGTGAATTTATATTTGTCTCCATCTGTTAGTTACTGTTTTCCATGTTTTGTGTGTTGTCTTTCTGTAGTATATTAATGCGGTATTGGTTGTGCTGTTGAACCTCAGTCTAGTGAATCCGAGTGTGACTTTTGTTAAAGCAGAATATTAGTGTTTTTCATATAGAGATCAATGTACATTGTGGACCTGGTGCACTAATTCACAATCTGCATTGAATTTGTGGATAAAATGCAAAACCAAAGCATTGATATTGTGGATAGTGCATTCATAGATTCTGCCCATGATGGAAAACTGCATCCATGCTTCTCAGTTTATCCCAGTATTTTACCATGAGTTGTTTGTGTTGTGTATGGAGTAGGAGCTTTGAAAAGGTTTTGTCCAATCCATGATATGCATAAAAATAATTAATTTTGCTATATCCCAGAGCTTAATCATGCTGAGCATGTCAGGTTTAAGCATTTACCTTGGAATTAAATCGTACTTTCTGTGTCCATGTTTGCTTGAAAATAGATTTTGGGGGAAGGATTGTTCCTTGAGGGTTTTCTTTTTCATCCGAACGTGGTGTAGCAAAATTTAACCATCAGGAGTTTCCTTTTCCATAATACCACGTATTGTTCATGTATACACCTGAAGTGGAAAGTACATAGGAACTGTTACCTCTTAAGTTAGTTTAGGAGGTAATAGAATTTTTTTGTTTCAGATTTTTACACTCTGTGTCATAATCTAAATTACTCTGCCACCAAGCCAACCCAAATCTGTTTGTCAGCTCAAATGGAGCCACTTGTGGTATGTACGGAGAATGAAGGTAGTGTCCTATTTGTGCTTTGGGAGTGTGTTTCTGCTATGAAATGGTGAATTTATATTTGTCTCCATCTGTTAGTTACTGTTTTCCATGTTTTGTGTGTTGTCTTTCTGTAGTATATTAATGCGGTATTGGTTGTGCTGTTGAACCTCAGTCTAGTGAATCCGAGTGTGACTTTTGTTAAAGCAGAATATTAGTGTTTTTCATATAGAGATCAATGTACATTGTGGACCTGGTGCACTAATTCACAATCTGCATTGAATTTGTGGATAAAATGCAAAACCAAAGCATTGATATTGTGGATAGTGCATTCATAGATTCTGCCCATGATGGAAAACTGCATCCATGCTTCTCAGTTTATCCCAGTATTTTACCATGAGTTGTTTGTGTTGTGTATGGAGTAGGAGCTTTGAAAAGGTTTTGTCCAATCCATGATATGCATAAAAATAATTAATTTTGCTATATCCCAGAGCTTAATCATGCTGAGCATGTCAGGTTTAAGCATTTACCTTGGAATTAAATCGTACTTTCTGTGTCCATGTTTGCTTGAAAATAGATTTTGGGGGAAGGATTGTTCCTTGAGGGTTTTCTTTTTCATCCGAACGTGGTGTAGCAAAATTTAACCATCAGGAGTTTCCTTTTCCATAATACCACGTATTGTTCATGTATACACCTGAAGTGGAGTTGCTCTGTAGTTTTTTGGTGTCCACATTTCCACATTGCCATGAAACTACCAACACACTTTCTGTATGTGATATGTTCAGATTGTCTGCTGTCTTGTTTAATGTTCATGTACGAATAAAACATGGCGGAGATGTTGAATATTTCATAAACAGTGACACTATGTATGTTGGGCTATAATTTCATATGCATGACAGGGTGGTAATGACATAAAAGTCAGTGATAAAAGGACATAAGCTGCACTTGCAACAGGGATGACAATAAATGCAGTTACAAGAGTAAAGGGAATCCACTGACAGGAAACATCAATGAAGCATGCATGTGTTGTCTTGGATTTGTGATGATTTCAATTGTATTTGTGATTATTAAGTGATTTGTCGTGTAAGGTACATACCATACTATCGATTTGAGCATTTTTTTGAGTGCTGGGGAGGCAACATGATGTGGGGGGGGGGGGGGGGGGGGAGGATTTTGTGCTGCTTACGCCTGCAGTGCCATGCCTCAAATCTGCAGGGTCCACCCAAACTTTAGAAAATTTTCCTTGTATTTTTACACTTCATTAGAGCTACCTTCCCATAGCTAATTTAGTGCTGTAGAAAAGTGAATAAAGCTTTAATATGTAATTAGATATTTCTGACTTGACAGTAGAACTTTCATGTATGTTTGTGACTCTTCAGTTTAATGCATGTAACTTGTCAGGATATAAACTTTCTTTTCCTGATAATCCTGCTGTTGTTGTGGTCTTCAGTCCTGAGACTGGTTTGATGCAGCTCTCCATGCTACTCTATCCTGTGCAAGCTTCTTCATCTCCCAGTACCTACTGCAACCTACATCGTTCTGAATCTGTTTAGTGTATTCATCTCTTGGTCTCCGTCTACGGTTTTTACCCTCCATGCTGCCCTCCAATACTAAATTGGTGATCCCTCGGTGTCTCAGAACAGGTCCTACCAACCGATCCCTTCTTCTAGTCAAGTTGTGCCACAAACTCCTCTTCTCCCCAATTCTATTCAATACCTCCTCATTAGTTATGTGATCAACCCATCTAATCTTCAGCATTCTTCTGTAGCACCACATTTCGAAAGCTTCTATTCTCTTCTTGTCTAAGCTATTTATCATTCACGTTTCACTTCCATACATGGCTACACTCCATACAAATACTTTCAGAAACGACTTCCTGACACTTAAATCAATACTCGATGTTAACAAATTTCTCTTCTTAAGAAACGCTTTCCTTGCCATTGCCAGTCTACATTTTATATCCTCTCTACTTCGACCATCATCAGGTATTTTGCTCCCCAAATAGCAAAACTCCTTTACTACTTTAAGTGTGTCATTTCCTAATCTAATTCCCTCAGCATCACCCGACTTAATTGGACTACATTCCATTATCCTCATTTTGCTTTTGTTGATGTTCATCTTATACCCTCCTTTCAAGACACTGTCCATTCCGTTCAACTGCTCTTCCAAGTCCTTTGCTGTCTCTGACAGAATTACAATGTCATTGGCGAACCTCATAGTTTTTATTTCTTCTCCATGGATTTTAATACCTACTCCGAACTTTTCTTTTGTTTCCTTTATTGCTTGCTCAATATACAGATTGAATAACATAGGCTGACTCCCTTCCCAACCACTGCTTCCCTTTCATGCCCCTTGACTCTTATAACTGCCATCTGCTTTCTGTACAAATTGTAAATAGCCTTTCGCTGTCTGTATTTTATCCTGCCACCTTCAGAATTTGAAAGAGAGTATTCCAATCAACATTGTCAAAAGCTTTCTCTTAGTCTACAAATGCTAGAAATGTAGGTTTGCCTTTCCTTAATCTTTCTTCTAAGATAAGTCGTAGGGTCAGTATTGCCTCACGTGTTCCAACATTTCTACGGAATCCAAACTGATCTTCTCCGAGGTCGGCATCTGTCAGTTTTTCCATTCGTCTGTAAAGAATTCGCGTTAGTATTTTGCAGCTGTGACTTATTAAACTGATAGTTCTGTAATTTTCACATCTGTCAACACCTGCTTTCTTTGGGATTGGGATTATTATATTCTTCTTGAAGTCTGAGGGTATTTCGCCTGTCTCATACATCTTGCTCACCAGATGGTAGAGTTTTGTCATGACTGGCTCTCCCAAGGTTGTCAGTAGTTCTAATGGAATGTTGTCTACTCCAGGGGCCTTGTTTCGACTCAGGTCTTTCAGTGCTCTGTCAAACTCTTCACGCAATATCATATCTCCCATTTCATCTTCATCTACATCCTCTTCCATTTCCATAATATTGTCCTCAAGTACATCGCCCTTGTATAGGCCCTCTATATACTCCTTCCACCTTTCTGCTTTCCGTTCTTTGTTTAGAACTGGGTTTCCATCAAAGCTCTTGATATTCATACAAGTGGTTCTCTTTTCTCCAAAGTTCTCTTTAATTTTCCTGTAGGCAATATCTATCTTACCCCTAGTGATATAAGCCTCTACATCCTTACATTTGTCCTCTAGCCATGCCTGCTTAGCCACTTTGCACTTCCTGTCGATCCCATTTTTGAGACGTTTGTATTCCTTTTTGCCTGCTTCACTTACTGCATTTTTGTATTTTCTCCTTTCATCAATTAAATTCAGTATTTCTTCTGTTACCCAAGGGTATCTACTAGCCCTCATCTTTTTACCTATTTGATCGTCTGCTGCCTTCACTATGTGATCCCTCAAAGCTACCCATTCTTCTTCTACTGTATTTCTTTCCCCCATTCCTGTCAATTGTTCCCTTATGCTCTCCCTGAAACTCTGTACAATCTCTGGTTCTTTCAGTTTACCCAGGTCCCATCTCCTTAAGTTCCCACCTTTTTGCAGTTTCTTCAGTTTTAATCTACAGTTCATAACCAATAGATTGTGGTCAGAGACCACATCTGCCCCTGGAAATGTCTTACAATTTAAAACATGCTTCCTAAATCTCTGTCTTACCATTATATAATCTATCTGATACCTTTTAGTATCTCCAGGGTTCTTCCATGTATACAACCTTCTTTGATGATTCTTAAACTAAGTATTAGCTATGTGTAAGTTATGCTCTGCGCAAAATCTATCAGGCGGCTTCCTCTTTCATTTCTTACCCCCAATCCATATTCACCTACTATGTTTCCTTCTATCCCTTTTCCTACTGATGAATCCCAGTCACCCATGACTATTAAATTTTCGTCTCCCTGCACTACCTGAATAATTTCTTTTATATCATCATACATATCTTCAAATTCTTAGTCATCTGCAGAGCTAGTTGGCATATAAACTTGTACTACTGTAGTAGGTGTGGGCTTCGTGTCTATCTTGGCCAGAATAATGCGTTCACTATGCTGTTTGTAGTAGCTTACCGTACACCTATTTTTTTTATTCATTATTAAACCTACTCCTGCATTACCCCTATTTGATTTTGTATTTATAACCCTGTATTCACCTGACCAGAAGTCTTGTTCCTCCTGCCACCGAACTTCACTAATTCCCACTATATCTAACTTCAACCTATCCATTTCCCTTTTTAAATTTTCTAACCTACTTGCCCAATTAAGGGATCTGACATTCCACGCTCCGATCAGTAGAACACCAGTATTCTTTCTCCTGATAACAACGTCCTCTTGAGTAGTCCCCGCCCGGAGATCCGAATGGGGGACTATTTTACCTCCGGAATATTTTACCCAAGAGGACGCCATCATCATGTAATCATACAGTAAAGCTGCATGCCCTCGGAAAAAATCATAGCTGCAGTTTCCCCTTGTTTTCAGCCGTTCGCAGTACCAGAACAGCAAGGCCATTATCGTTAGTGTTACAAGGCCACATCAGTCAATCATCCAGACTGTTGCCCCTGCAACTACTGAAAAGGCTGCTGCCCCTCTTCAGGAACCACACATTTGTCTGGCCTCTCAACAGATACCCCTCCGTTATGGTTGCACCTACGGTACAGCTATCTGTATCATTGAGGCACGCAAGCCTCCCCACCAATGGCAAGGTCCATGGTTCATAGTTAAATTTAGTGGTAATTGCAGTCACAACTCCTCTTTGAATTAAAATATGATAAGTTTGAAGAGGCAAAGTTCACTGTAATTTCTAAAGTCTTGTTCTTCTTTTTTTTAAATTGCTCACTAAATCTTAATAACTGCAGCTGCTTCGTACCACTTCTTAAACTGGAATCCATACATCCAGAATGTACTGCTGAGGGCTTGGTGGAAGTCAGGTATGGGTTGTATAATAGACTGGTTTATTAAGGTTATTTCTGATGCTTTGTTTCATGTTTGCCTTATTGGCAGTGCTAATTATATTATGTGGCAATATCAAGCTATTTTCATTATGAGATAACTATTAATGAAACACTGAAATTGAGAAATAAGGAAAGCTTTGTTGTTATGGGTAAGTTTACTGCTATGGGTACAGTGAGTGCTATGTATACTTAGATAAGAAAACCTGTTTCTACTAAGGAAGGTAATTTGTTAGTGTTTGTGCATTGTTCAATCACTCATGAAACTGAGCTCTTAGCTGTGGAGTATACTGTCAGAACTCTTCAGTTCCAAAACAAGTGCTTCATTGTCCCACTGTTAAATTGCCAGTTACAACCTCCAGGTAATCTGGTACTTCACAAAAGTGCTGTACTGTGAGGAAGGCATTGTTCACTGTATTCTACTTGCACTGGATTCTGGGAAGTTGGCATCTCCTAGTGGTCCACTTGATCTACCTAACAACAATATTACGTTAAGAGAAATTTCATCAAATGCTGGTTAGGGTGTTTTGATAAAAAGGTAGGAAACATTAAACACGAGCATCTCTTGTCAAAGACACAGATTTTAGCTCTAGCTCCTGATAATTTACTTTCATCAGGGGTATGCAAAAGTGAAGATTGGTACAATGAATGTAACAGAACTATCCTTGTGATCAGTCTGTTGGCGTATATTGAGAAAATTGTAGCTTTTTGTAGTACCAGTGTGCATAAGGGTTTACATTTCTATAATCTTGTGGTAGGTTTGATGTTGGATATTCCAGTAGATGGGACTGTCTTTCAGAAGAGGATTTGTAATTAGTGCATTTGTCATGTGTGATGGGCACTGAAAACTATTGAATTTGGCTGTACAAAGCTACTTATCTGTTTTACATCCTCAGTTAATGTGGGTATAGATTTGTTGTTTAGGCGTAATAATCCTTTATGATGTTTCTCAGTTTGTTAGTTTTCAAAACTGAGCTTACAGTTGGGCACTCAGAGGACCTGATATTTATGATGTATGGTACACCCATGTTTAAATGAATTTAAAATGGTTTTTATTCACTTTTTGTTGGCATCGGATGTTCACTGAGGCTTTTTGCAGATGATGCTGTGGTGTATCGAGAGGTTGTAACAATGGAAAATTGTACTGAAATGCAAGAGGATCTGCAGCGAATTGACACATCGTGCAGGGAATGGCAATTGAATCTCAATGTAGACAAGTGTAATGTGCTGCGAATACATAGAAAGATAGATCCCTATCATTTAGCTACAGAATAGCAGATCAGCAACTGGAAGCAGTTAATTCCATAAATTATCTGGGAGTATGCATTAGGAGTGATTTAAAATGGAATGATTATATAAAGTTGATCGTCGGTAAAGGAGATGCCAGACTGAGATTCATTGGAAGAATCCTAAGGAAATGCAATCCGAAAACAAAGGAAGTAGGTTACAGTACGCTTGTTCACCCACTGCTTGAATACTGCTCAGCAGTGTGCGATCCGTACCAGATAGGGTTGATAGAAGAGATAGAGAAGATCCAATGGAGAGCAGCGCGCTTTGTTACAGGATCATTTAGTAATCGCGAAAGTGTTACGGAGATGATAGATAAACTCCAGTGGAAGACTCCGCGGGAGAGATGCTCAGTAGCTCGGTACGGGCTTTTGTTAAAGTTTCAAGAACATAGCTTCACCGAAGAGTCAAGCAGTATATTGCTCCCTCCTACGTATATCTCGCGAAGAGACCATGAGGATAAAATCAGAGAGATTAGAGCCCACACAGAAGCATACTGACAATCCTTCTTTCCACGAACAATACGAGACTGGAATAGAAGGGAGAACCGATGGAGGTACTCAGGGTACCCTCCGCCACACACCGTCAGGTGGCTTGCGGAGTATGGATGTAGATGTAGATGTAGATTTGTTGATGTACTAGGTATCAGCCATGGTGGCACCTGGGTGGTGTGGTGTAGGTCAGTTCTCTCAGCCCCTCATCTTCCCTTAGGTTCTAAAAAGCAGAGGGAAGACTTTGGGGTAGCCTGACTTGGCTGTGATTCTAAGCTCACAGCATTGAAACAGTATTATTTCTGCTGAAAGTGCTGTTTGGGTAACATTGGATGAAGTAACGACATTCAAACCCACACCTGTCCTTCAGAGTATTCATGTGGCAATACTGTGCCTAATTTGTGCTGTTTGTGGAGTAATTTTGCAATTTTAGTGCTACACAGTAACCAGCGCTTGCTTGTGTCATTGTTGCATGGAAGTGTCTGCAAAGAGAGCAGTGATGTGCATTGGTTAGTATTGCTATTTCGTTTGAGAGGTATTCATATATGAGGGATACGAATTTTTTCACAGGCTTAAAGATAATGACAGAAGGGGTGAAATAGTATTGGAACAACAGACTGAGTCACCCAAAGCATGTGGTGTTCCACTACAAATCATACTGAGAAGCTTTGCAGAAGTGCAGGCAATGGAATGCTGTGGTCAATAAGTGGTTTCTGTCTTCAGAAGATACTAATGAAGAACTGCCACTTATTTGGACGATTTCCAACAGTACATCTTTCATTCTGCTGATTCAAATTTTATGACTATAGCTTGTTTTCCGAGGCAAAAGGTGGCACATGTTTCAGTACAGTAACACTGGTACAGAAAGTGCAAGGCTAGAGAGGTTAGTTTTGATGGAGAGATTCTGATGTTATAGTAGCTAGGGCTAGTTTTCAGGAAAGACAAAACATGAAGGAAGACCTTCACTTTACTTATCTCAATGAGACCTGGCTCAGTGAAAAAGATTATGCCAGAAGACACATTTCACAGAATTCAGAAGGCAATGGCAGGATGAAAGCACTGCCTGGCAAATAAAACTTCAGTGGGGTAATCTGAGTATCACTTTAGGCTAATACTTGCATCCTGGAAATCCAGTTATCATGAAGGGAATAGTGATGTATAGGAACATGGGTTTTTAAATTTGTGATTCATAAGAGAATTGTGTTATTATGGATAACACCAGTTATCATACACAAAAACAGTAGAAACTTCCTAAAGGACAATTGAACAACAATAAATTGTATTAACCCATTAGCATTCAATTTATTATTAATTGACGTGTAGTGCTAATTTCTGGAAAACAGTATCCTGGTGACTCGATTTATGGAAATATGAGGAAATTTAATTTCCTTAGGGCATAAAAAAATTTTGTGGGCCATTTTCATTTGAGAATACTGAGTGCTTGGCAGTTTTCACCTTACACTGCTTTGTAGGATAATAATGAATGGATAACATTTCACTATTATTGTTCATTTTACAATTACTAAGGTATATAAAAGATTTAACCCATCATCTTTCAAAAAAGAAAATTTAATACTACGTTCGGAATGCATTTGGTAGGGAGTGTAACATTTCACTCACGACAATATGTTCTAGGCTTTCCTTTACAATTCTCAGACTGACATAATCTTTGCTTTTCTCATTTCTCTGACACACAGTTTCTGGTCGTATCGTGCTGGGACATGACACAGGATTCATAGGTGTTCCATTAGTTGACATTTGATATGTTCTGGCAATTTGTTTTCTGAACCCTTACACTGGGAGAAGTTCCTTCATTGCACCTCTTGGAAGCCAGTTGCGCATTTGTAACCATCATACCTACAGTTGTTGTAAAAACAAACAGGAACCAGTATTGCTATTAACCATGTATTGCAATTGTATATTTCTCTTTTAGACATCCATGAAGATTGGCACCTCCATGAAATTCTTGTGTGTTCAGTGCATGTTGTTGTGGAATACTGAGCTTTTGTTTCCGGGATGAATTCCAATGTTAAACTTTGACCGTGGGGGTACAGGGTCAAAATCAGTTGCTAGTTCAACATACTTCCTATCATTCCATTTTGTGACAAAGATTTCCTTCTCTCTATCAAATCCGAACTCAAAACCTCCCATCCCCACCTTTCTTTTTCATTACCTTATCCGGTGAAAGGTTGACATTATTGTTCTGCTTTCTCTTATGGTTGCACATGCACAGAAGCCTAGTCCCTACTGTTGGATGAGGTAATGACTAATAATTAGTGACAATGGACAACATATCCAAAAGTACTTTGGAACTCAGTGGTAGATCCTCATTGTCATCATTCCAGTTCTTCCCAGTATATAGTAAGATGATGTTACGCACATAGTTTACATCCAAAGTGTGTGGACGTGAGGCTGATAAATTGCATTATAGGGTGTTTTGCATATTGAAATGTAATTCAGGTTTCAGTTAAAGATACCTATTATGAATCAAAGAATCTTTCACTGTTTGAACACAAAGGTCATCATCCTCAGACCAATAATTTCTTTCAGTGCATAATTTGATAGCCAGTAAAGGTCGACAACACAACATATACACGAATTTCATTAGGAACAACTGAAGAATGTTTTTTATTTTTACATTTCCCAACATATCTTGAGTTTCCTCTCCAGTGATGCTTACTGTTGTTCAAACAGCTGTATGGTACTGCTCATTTACATCCAGATCTGCTTCCATTTCTTCATAAAATTAGATTATGCTGCCTCTTCAACCATTCCCAAAATCTGGTGTCATGTGAAAGAAGTCTGGGAAGAACAAAATACACAACATTTACCAAGGAAGTGCCCAGTGTTGGTAGATGAGGACAGCAGGCTTTAATGCACTGGAACACAAAATACAATAAAGTATTTTGGCCTACACACACTACTACAGTATTGCTTATGCAGCAATCAGAAAGTGACAGTGATCTTATCATAGTTGCTGCCACACTAATAAAAATGGAAGTAAGCAGCAGGTTCTGAGAAAGTCCACTCTTCTTAACAGTCTTGAATTGAATAACTGTATAAGAGATATAACATAAGCACTCATTGTCAAAGGAAACCTCACCTTACCACAAAGACGGAACTCTTTGTTGGAAGCAGCGTACACTGTAATTGAGGGCAATGCCCACAGAAGGGTTGAACATTGTTCATTCCTCTCCTGAAAGCCTTTCCTGTTGTCGTTTCTTTCCTCTCTTCCCAAAAAATATGTAAATATTTGGCTGACAGACCATTGTACATACACAGCCTGTGTTGCTGTCACGTTTGTTGAAGACCCTGGTTGTGTACCAAGGTTAATATTGGTGTGAAAATCTAAAGAATGCTAAACATTCACATAATCAAAGCTGATTTACTTTATAATGTAACAGATTAGTAGTGATAAAATGTATTGTTTGTAGTGTGCCTCCCAAAACCATAAAGGAGAAAATCTAATGCTGCATGAAATACATGCGTTCATAATCTTTTTCCACACTTAACCTATATCAAGGCCACCCAGACAAAATCCAGTTATCACTGGTACACTGGTACAGAAAGTGCAAGGCTAGAAAGGTCAGTTTTGATGGAGAGATTCTGATGTTATAGTAGCTAGGGCTAGTTTTCGGGAAAGACAAAACATGAAGGAAGACCTTCACTTTACTTATCTCAATGAGACCTGGCTCAGTCAAAAAGATTATGCCAGAAGACACATTTCACAGAATTCAGAAGGCAATGGCAGGATGAAAGCACTTTCTGGCAAATAAAACTTCAGTGGGGTAATCTGAATATCACTTCAGGCTAATACTTGCATCCTGGAAATCCAGTTATCATGAAGGGAATAGTGATGTATAGGAACATGGGTTTCATAAGAGAATTGTGTTGTTATGGATAACACCAGTTATCATCCACAAAAACAGTAGAAACTTCCTAAAGGACAATTAAACAATAAATGGTATTAACCCATTAGCATTCAATTTATTATTAATTGACATGTATTCTTAATTTCTGGAAAACACTATCCTGGTGACTCAATTTATGGACATATGAGTAAATTTAATTTACTTAGGGCATAAAAGAAAACAATTTGGGCTATTTTCACTTGAGAATGCTGAGTGCTTGGCAGTTATCATCTTACACTGCTTTGTAGGAAAATGGGTAGTATAAGGAAATTGATAATAATAAACTGGTAACTTTTCACTATTATTGTTTATTTTACAATAACTGTTTGTGCTCTTGATCCTCGTGCTTACATTGGCAAACTTCATTTTATGGAGTCTTTCAGTGTCTTTTATGTTTATTATGTAAATTGAAGGAGAGGGGAGAAAGGAAGGGAAAGGAATATTGACATGTGCTGCATCAGGACCCTGCTCGGCATCAATGGCAATGAGTGAATATGAGTGCTGGCCTGGGATTCGAAGTTGGGAACCACAGCGCCACCCAGACACAATGTTTATTGCAGCTATCTTGGCACGCCTGTTCCTATCTTGTGCCACCTGTCTACAGTCACTGTTCATTTCCTCCATGCTCACTACTTTCCGATTCCTGAAGGAGATTGGACACTGAGTCAGGTGGATCTATTGCCCATTGAGGCAAATCAGTTATGACTGTGCGGTGTGTTCTTTTGAACATGTCTGATGGAATAGACACTGTGGATTTGTGCAATTTTATATTTGTATTGGTTGGTGTGCCACGTACTGAGCCTAGAGTGATGCTGTCTGATCACTCTTAATTTAGTTTCATTCCTATTGTGGTCTGCACAATTGAGGGTTTTAACAAGGAATGATCCCACGTATGTAATGGTTTGTGTTGTCCAATTTCGTGTGACCCTCAGCGTAGATATTTTTCCAAATCATGGAATTGCTTGTGTAGACAAAAATTCAGCTGATTTTGGATAAAAGGAATTGTTAGATGCTGGTTAGCTTGAGTGAAGGATTTTACATGTTACGCATACCACAAAATATGTGTATGGGAAAAAGGCATTTCATTGCAGCTGTTCCTCAAGGTCCCATATCAGAGGTAATAATTGAATTCATGCTTCTCCGTTCAAATATTTCTTATTGAAGTCCAAGAACTAATGACACAGCTGCATGCTCAGAAATGATTACGGCTATCTTATCAGCATAATGAATGGTGCAGGAAATGTCTGCATACAATCTGAAGTTGTATTTGTCTATATACATGCATCAACCATGTTGTTGTTGTTGTTGTTGTGGTCTTCAGTCCTGAGACTGGTTTGATGCAGCTCTCCATGCTACTCTATCCTGTGCAAGATTTTTCATCTGCCAGTACCTACTGCAACCTACATCCTTCTGAATCTGCTTAGTGTATTCATCTCTTGGTCTCCCTCTACGATTTTTACCCTCCACGCTGCCCTCCAATACTAAATTGGTGATCCCTTGATGCCTCAGAACATGTCCTACCAACCGATCCCTTCTTCTGCTCAAGTTGCGCCACAAACTTCTCTTCTCCCCAATCCTATTCAAAACTTCCTTATTAGTTATGTGATCTACCCATCTAATCTTCAGCATTCTTCTGTAGCACCACATTTCGAAAGCTTCTATTCTCTTCTTGTCCAAACTATTTATCGTCCATGTTTCACTTCCATACATGGCTACACTCCATACGAATACTTTCAGAAATGACTTCCTGACACTTAAATCAATACAGGATGTTAACAAATTTCTCTTCTTCAGAAACGCTTTCCTTGCCATTGCCAGCCTACATTTTATATCCTCTCTACTTCGACCATCATCAGTTATTTTGCTCCCCAAATAGCAAAACTCCTTTACTACTTTAAGTGCCTCATTTCCTAATCTAATTCCCTCAGCATCACCCGACTTAATTAGACTACATTCCATTATCCTTGTTTTGCTTTTGTTGATGTTCATGTTATATCCTCCTTTCAAGACACTGTCCATTCCATTCAACTGCTCTTCCAAGTCCTTTGCTGTCTCTGACAGAATTACAATGTCATCAGCGAACCTCAAAGTTTTTATTTCTTCTCCATGGATTTTAATACCTACTCCGAATTTTTCTTTTGTTTCCTTTACTGCTTGCTCAATATACAGATTGAACAACATCGGGGAGAGGCTACAACCCTGTCTTACTCCCTTCCCAACCACTGCTTCCCTTTCATGTCCCTCGACTCTTTATAACTGCCGTCTGGTTTCTGTACAAATTGTAAATAGCCTTTCGCTCCCTGTATTTTACCCCTGCCACCTTTAGAATTTGAAAGAGAGTATTCCAGTCAACATTGTCAAAAGCTTTCTCAAAGTCTACAAATGCTAGAAACGTAGGTTTGCCTTTCCTTAATCTTTCTTCTAAGATAAGTCGTAAGGTCAGTATTGCCTCACGTGTTCCAGTGTTTCTACGGAATCCAAACTGATCTTCCCCGATGTTGGCTTCTACTAGTTTTTCCATTTGTCTGTAATGAATTCATGTTAGTATTTTGCAGCTGTGACTTATTAAACTGATAGTTCGGTAATTTTCACATCTGTCAACACCTGCTTTCTTTGGGATTGGAATTATTATGTTCTTCTTGAAGTCTGAGGGTATTTCGCCTGTTTCATACATCTTGCTCACCAGATGGTAGAGTTTTGTCAGGACTGGCTCTCCCACGGCCGTCAGTAGTTCCAATGGAATACTGTCTACTCCGGGGGCCTTGTTTCGACTCAGGTCTTTCAGTGCTCTGTCAAACTCTTCACGCAGTATCATATCTCCCATTTCATCTTCATCTACATCCTCTTCCATTTCCCTAATATTGTCCTCAAGTACATCGCCCTTGTATAGACCCTCTATATACTCCTTCCACCTTTCTGCTTTCCCTTCTTTGCTTAGAACTGGGTTTCCATCTGCGCTCTTGATATTCATACAAGTGGTTCTCTTATCTCCAAAGGTCTCTTTAATTTTCCTGTAGGCGGTATCTATCTTACCCCTAGTGAGATAGGCCTCTACATCCTTACATTTGTCCTCTAGCCATCCCTGCTTAGCCATTTTGCACTTCCTGTCGATCTCATTTTTGAGATGTTTGTATTCCTTTTTGCCTGTTTCACTTACTGCATTTTTATATTTTCTCCTTTCATCAATTAAATTCAATATTTCTTCTGTTACCCAAGGATTTCTACTAGCCCTCCTCTTTTTACCTACTTGATCCTCTGCTGCCTTCACTACTTCATCCCTCAAAGCTACCCATTCTTCTTCTACTGTATTTATTTCCCCCATTCCTGTCAATTGTTCCCTTATGCTCTCCCTGAATCTCTGTACAACCTCTGGTTCTTTTAGTTTATCCAGGTCCCACCTCCTTAAATTCCCACCTATTTGCAGTTTCTTCAGTTTTAATCTACAGGTCATAACCAATAGATTGTGGTCAGAGTCCACATCTGCCCCTGGAAATGTCTTACAATTTAAAACCTGGTTCCTAAATCTCTGTCTTACCATTATATAATCTATCTGATACCTTTTAGTATCTCCAGGGTTCTTCCATGTATACAACCTTCTTTCATGATTCTTAAACCAAGTGTTAGTTATGATTATGTTGTGCTCTGTGCAAAATTCTACCAGGCGGCTTCCTCTTTCATTTCTGTCCCCCAATCCATATTCACCTACTATGTTTCCTTCTCTCCCTTTTCCTACACTCGAATTCCAGTCACCCATGACTATTAAATTTTCGTCTCCCTTCACAATCTGAATAATTTCTTTTATTTCATCATACATTTCTTCAATTTCTTCGTCATCTGCAGAGCTAGTTGGCATATAAACTTCTACTACTGTAGTAGGTGTGGGCTTCGTATCTATCTTGGCCACAATAATGCGTTCACTATGCTGTTTGTAGTAGTTTACCCGCATTCCTATTTTCCTATTCATTATTAAACCTACTCCTGCATTACCCCTATTTGATTTTGTGTTTATAACCCTGTATTCACCTGACCAGAAGTCTTGTTCCTCCTGCCACCGAACTTCACTAATTCCCACTTTATCTAACTTCAACCTATCCATTTCCCTTTTTAAATTTTCTAACCTACCTGCCCGATTAAGGGATCTTACATTCCACGCTCCGATCCGTAGAACGCCAGTTTTCTTTCTCCTGATAACGATATCCTCTTGAGTAGTCCCCGCCCGGAGATCCGAATGGGGGACTATTTTACCTCCGGAATATTTTACCCAAGAGGACGCCATCATCATGTAATCATACAGTAAAGCTGCATGCCCTCGGGAAAAATTACGGCTGTAGTTTCCCCTTGCTTTCAGCCGTTCGCAGTACCAGCACAACAAGGCCGTTTTGGTTATTGTTACAAGGCCAGATCAGTCAATCATCCAGACTGTTGCTCTTGCAACTACTGAAAAGGCTGCTGCCCCTCTTCAGGAACCACACGTTTGTCTGGCCTCTCAACAGATACCCCTCCGTTGTGGTTGCACCTACGGTACGGCTATCTGTATCGCTGAGGCACGCAAGCCTCCCCACCAACGGCAAGGTCCATGGTTCATGGGGGGGGATCAACCATGTATCTTTTTTTTTTATAACTACCTGTATCTATCCAACCATTGAAATCCTATGGCATGTGAGACAATGGTGTGAATTGCTATTATATTTATGTTGACTTTGCGATCTTTGTTTCCCTATTACAGATGTAATTAGTTGCTTGATTGTATGTTAAAATATGTTCATTTCAATATTTTGGCTGTAATGATGCTTTCTAATGTAACACAAATAATTCAATTTCAGTGCAAAATAAAAAAAAAAAAACACGTCCTGAATCCAGAGGCGCCAATTTTTGTGAGGTACAGTATACTCATGTTTGATATAATTAAATCTCTTCTTGTCCACCTAGTACTCATACTTGGTGCTCTGCTGGTCATCAAATGTAATTGTAGTGTGTCAACTGCCAAATAGAATTTTCTGTTGATAAACTGTCTCAAATTAATATCAGCAACTTTTATGTCTTTACAGTGCACTCAGCGAGACAGATGCACATCCTGTGGACTTTATCCCATGTCCAGCTTGAATCCATGGGCACCAGTTTTCCACAGGTAGATTATAATTGTGTTCAATGCATCATTGATAGTTGCTCGTCAAACATTACTCCTATTCTTTCATTAAAATAACTGAACCAGAAGTGACATGTCAAGTTAGGTACTGATCATTCAGATATTGAGACTCAGGATGAGGTGTAAATGTGAAAGACCATTTTAACAAGCAATCCATATTTCAAAAGTGGGACGCGAGATACAAAAGGAGACAGTTGTGACAGGCTAGTCAGTGACTGGCAGATTTTATTATAGTGCTGGCGTTCCAGCTTGCTGGGCCCATTTGATACATGACCATTATCGTTGGTGTGTGTGCATGTACAACTGAGAGCTTTGAACCTGAGAAGCAGAGGGGCAGTTTTATGATTCTGCCGCACTGTTGTAAACCTGTACTGAGGGTGGCGGGCTGTCAACACATCGCTGGTCACTGACAATATCTAATTTAGCCTTGCTTGTTATGTAGCTGTTTAACTGGACAAGTATTTGTTGCTTCCCCTTTGTAGTTTCATACCTCCACTTCTGCTCCACCACAGTGAGACAGTGTTCGAGACTGATCTGTCCGAGATACCAGTGGGACTCATACATTTAGTGCACATTACCTCTTTGCACTTCATTAATAATTTCTTACCTACACTGCATGGTGATGGTACATGAATGTATCATGCACAATGTTTCTCATGTCGGATGAAAAGTGTATAATCATCATTAACATGAATGAGTTAATGGATGGGAGACATTAGCATTCAGTAAATTGCTCTGTCTTCATATAATATTTTTTAAGACTACAACTGATGAGCGGTTGCTAGTTTTATCAAAAAATTGTAAGTGAGATAAAACATGTACTAAAAAAGATCTGACCATTCTTAAAATGGGTCCTGCGTCATTACAGATGGCATGATGGATGGCTAGTAAAATGTTTTAGTACTGATTCTTGTGCAGTATGTGAGGATATACAGGGTGGCCAAAATAAATGTGGACTGGAAACTAAATCATGCTGAAATGAAATACATTGACCTAGTCAATGAATGTTACATAGAACATGCCAGAAATTGGCACTGTTTTAAATAAGCTACCAAACTAGTTCACAAAACTTTCGTAAGGATGGTTTTATTTTAGACAGCCTGTAGCCTAGTAATAGTCTTGTGATCACCTGCTGTTATATTCTGCTCTAAATAGTGTGCTGCTATGGCAGACTGTGTACTGCACAAGACTGTTGCCAGTAAGTGTGCCACAGTAAATAGAATTAGCTGAGTGTATATCCTCCAAATTCAAATGGCACAGAATACTCACCCAAACATATTAGTGCTATCTTTTCCACATGTTAGACATACCAAAAATTAGTCTGTAATTTGCTTCAGCCATATCCTGTCACCCAGGATGATGGAATTATATAAAAAATGAAAGGTAAGGTATAGTTATTGGTAGTTACTGATTTGATGGCAGTTGAACTAACAAGTGTAATATTGCAGGTAAAATGTGGCATCTGTCGGTGTAAAAAGGATTTTGGATTCTCCACCCACACTGAAGCAGAGGGGATGTGGCTGAATCTCTACGTCATGAGGGATTTTGCCATCTTCTCTAGTGCGCATGTGAAAGGGAAGTACTGACAAAGGATGTTAATCCTGAACACATACGGTAAGAATGTGTGTGATTAGTACTATTACTTTTGTTTTTCAAATAATGATACTTGACACATCATGACTAAATGTAGTTCAGAATTACAGTTACATGAATATATAAATAAAAGAAGTGATTATCTGTATGTTACATAATGGTTAGCTTCCAGATACTGTTACACACTGAATTAAAGATTTCCTTGGAAAACAGCCATATTTTGTTTCATCTCTATGTACAGTGGCAGATTACGGTGTAGGATGCATGTTGTGTTTATGGATTCTGTTGGTCAATTTTAGCAAATTTGCTTCAGTGTGATTACAATTTTCCTTTGTGTTAAAATTGTAAGTATGTGTTTAATATTGCAGCACACTTGGTTAATATTTTATAGAAGTTAAATATTATTGAAGTGACTGTTCCCAGTTTCACATTTTGAGAATGTTTTGTTGACTGTTAATCTGTAATTACAAGAAGTGAAGCATTTCCACCTACTTTGAGGCACATCATTTGCATGTAAAAAAGGAAAGTAGTAGGTCAAGTACTCACACACATTCTTGGGAAATTACTGAAAAATGATTAAACTGATTCTTTTGTCACAATGTTGATTGTGCTAATATACACAAGCAGAATGTTGCTTTGATATAATTGGTGTACATTTTAATTGTCCATCATTAATTTCCAGTTGTAAGTTTGATGTACTGACTCACTCCACAACTTGGAGATTCGCTCTTTTTTTTCATCCTACAGAACCAGATGTGTAAGACGAGGAGTGAAAGAAATTTAAAATTATTATGGAAAGGATAGGTTGCTATTCACTACAAAGATGACAAACTGATTTCCAGGCAGGCACAATGAAAAGACTATTATATATAAGCTTTCAGTCAAAGCATTCATCTGAAAAGAGAAATGTGCACTCGTTCACCAAAGCAGACGTGTGTACACATGATTGCTACGTCTGAACTTTCCTTTGCAGTAGACTCTTTTATACTAGCTGTTTGCAAAAGGATTATTTCTACTAATAGCTTCATATTCTAGAAATGAAATGGAGCAAAGAGGCTTTAAGTGTCCGAAATCAGGCATACAGTGTGGAAAGGTGTATGCATGACCCACTGTATCCTAATAAGGTAGTAGAAAATCATTTCCTTCTGAGTAATATGTGTGTAACGTTACATGGTGATTTTCGATTTGTATATTAATACCTTGTCTTATGAAAGCTCATATTTGATTTGATTGCATCTTGTCCCGTATTTCAGCATGCCAGAACAGAGAAACTGGCAGTGAAAGGGAGAAAGTCATTGCAGTTTCACCTAGTGTGACAGATACCTGCAAAATTGAGTAGCACACACACATACATAGTTCAAACGTGGAAGAGTAGCACAAGTACGCCTTTAAGTACTGGTTCTTTAAAGTGTTACAATCTGTAGTTCATATATCCACAACAACTTTTGAAATAGTGTGCTGTGCTATTCAGTGGCCAAAAGCCAGGCTCTTAAGATTCCCCAGTTGCCAGTAAACATAATGTTAAATCCAGCCTGCAACATAAAAGGGCATTTACCAGTATTTTATTCATGATAGGCTGGTATAATCACAAAATTTATAAACATAGGATTTATTTCTTATTTTCGAGAATGTGAGACAGCCTTCCTCATGACTGTAACACTTGCTAATTCCATCTTCTATTATAGACAGCAGCTTCTTGAAACAGGCCATGTCCATCATCACGATGCCCCAAAATTCTTGCAGATCTTAGACCCTCAGTTCTTTCATAAGCAGTGAATATAATCCCCTGCCTTTGTCCCTTCTATTCAGCCAGGTTCCAACTTTATGACGTCTGGCTTCTTATTTTCATCATCGTTCTGCCCTAATATGAAGATTTACTGTCACTACCAGGGCAATAGCTTCAAACACAGATCAGTACTCAGTGTGCAAACTGTTGTAAAAATACATATACCTGTGCAACCGAGTGTTGTAATATAAAACTAACTGTTTAGTATTTAATTCAGAACAGTAGTAACCTACATAAGAGAATAAAAGTTACTTGATAAATAATGATATTCATTGTCTTATGAATAATTGAAACAGATGACATTCCAATATGTCACACAGTCCACCTTTGTTTCATGCAGTAGAACGAATGACTACAAGAGATCAGACAGTTCTGTTCGCATTTTGCGCATTACCACTATTTACTGCCCATGCACGCCTGGTATATCCCACATGGATAGTGTAATAGGTCTACATGAAGCTGCCTGTAGTTACAGATATGCACACTTGGGATGCTGATGCACAGATTTATGGTTTAGGCACATTGTGGAATAGGGACTTGAGAGTGTGTCTTTCCTGAAGAAGGTTGTGGCTGAAAGCTGATACGTCATTCTTTCCATCATGTCTATCTGCATCTCAATGGTTTTTCTTCACAGTGAATACCAATGTATCCTTTCCATAATAATGTTTATATTCTGACATAGAATATCCACTGTTAAAATAAATTAAAAATTTGAATAGATACTTGTATTAATGCTGTTCACTTTTCTTTCCACACATGTTCATTTTCCATGGATAATTTATACCAGCCCCTTTCCCCAGTACAAAGTCAAGGAGAATATCTAGTAGTATATGTTGTGGCACACACAAAGGCCTCTGAATAGTCAAGAAATATGCCACAAACTTCTGTTAACCTAGTGCCTTAGTTACAAAAACTAAACAGACAGTTGTGGGGCCCCATTGTATCTTCTCTGAAACAGAGCCGCACTCTTTGGACTATCAGTGTGAACTACTTGAATGCTGGATACAGTCGCAGCTCTGGCGTCTTCTGCTTGCATTAAACTCTTCTCCGAAGATCCTATATTTTGAAGAAGGTGAACATTCATCTACTATTCTGAAATCCTATTATCTAGTCCTAATAAAGACTCTTTCAAAATTCAGTTGTTGTTAACATATTCTATATTCAAAATTCAATACACTATTTCATTGCCCCATTAAACAGTAAGCCCACACTTTCTTAGGGCATTTGCACATGACTGAATTCAACCAAATTAAATAACATTTTTTCTCAACAATACAGTACTAATATACATGTCCGTCTGCTCGAGACCAAGTCACTATTAATAATAATTTTTTTTTCTTCCGGTGTCTCTCCACAACACATAACAATCACCAATGTTATTTGTCCGGGAAATTCTGGGAGGGAAGTTTTTCTTTTCTCTTTGCTGCAACCGAGCGCGTCACTTGTTGCCCCGGTTTTGCTCTTCTTTCTCGGTTAGCCTGCAAAAATAACACTCTGCGGCAGTGTGTGTGTATTTATGTTGCAACCCACTACAAAATAATGTGTGTTCGAAGCAGCTGGAACACAAGTGACTCCAGACTTTCGTAAAATTCTGGGGGCACTACAAGCTGTTGTTGTTCTGATAGATCTAAAATTCGTAAACTCACACTGGGTGTATTTCTCCTATAAAATTAACTATTGGCTTTAGTTACATTCTGCTGTTTTAGATAATGTTGGTGTAATAGTTACTGGTCTGTAATTTCCTGTCCTTTCCTGATTGCCGTCTTTGTGTACTAATATCACTTAACATTGTCCTCTTAAACGTAATGTGAATATTCCTTCTTCCACAGCTAAGTTAAGAAGAGCTGTAGGCTTTGCTAGCCACAGCATTTAAATAGTTGATTAGACATACTGTTTAGTCAGTCTAATCTCGATTGCGTCTGTTTACACCTGGCTTTGCACTAGACTGCTTACTTCCTGGTTCGTGTACGAATGGACATGTTTGTTTCCTTGTGACTCTGTTGTCCACTCTTGTTGTATTCGTTCTGTCCTTTGTTGGTCGTGTCCGTCCTCTTCCATTGTGTTGTTCATCGGCCTCTCTGTGGGTCCTGCCGCACCTTCCATCATTACTACCCCTGCGACCGTCCTGGTTGCAGTTACAACAGCTCTATTTAAAACCTGTAACTAGGCTGTAAAGTGGTAAATTGATAATTACATGATCTGTGTCTCTGTAATTTCACTGCACCTTGTAGGGCTGTTTCAGTATAACAGTTGTCTTTCAATGAATTCATGTTTAGATCACCTGCTGCCATTATGCAAGAGAATTCACTGACAGTCCTGTGTGAAAACAGTTCTAGCTCCTTCAGAAATCCTAGCCCTGACGTCACACAGTTTTCTCTTTTCAGTATTGTCAGTATTGCTGCTAATTCAAATTAAATTTCTTTTCACTTGTCCACTGGCCATGGAATGCAATTCCTCCTTTCATTTGCTGCAGCCCCTCCACACTTCCATTCATGCCTACAGAAATCAGCCACCTTTTTATAGTTCCGTTCGTGAGAAAATATTCATGTACTATAATAGTGAAATTTGTTAGTTCTGCTGCTACTGCTGCTTCTGTTTCATCTATTTCACTCCATGTATACTGTAGTGTAAAACGTCAACAGTAGAACATTTGTATTTCTATCTATATTTTGGTTCCCCCACCCCTCCTGAGGCCGGTGCGGAAAACCTGGTCATTTAGATTTTTGTGTTTCTTGGTTCTTTCTCCTCCTCCTCCAATTTCCTGCCATGTGCTCTGTGGATGACAGTGCTTTTTCCGGTGGGATCAGTGATTCCTTCTTCTGCAGGGCTGATGTTTCTCCTTCATTTTCCTAAGTCAGTGATTGTTGTCATTGGGATATTGATTAATGTTTCTTTCATTGTTGACGGTGGGATTGATCTGTTTTTCTTTTCTTGGATAGCTATCTGGCATTTCTTTGCACAGAATGGTTTTTCAAATCATTCCTGTACAGGATATTTTCCATGAAATGCACCTTTTCTGAGCTTGTAGCTCCAGGAAAGAACACAGCTACATATTTTCTTGACCTTTCTGTTTGTACTTTCAGTCTTACTTACATGCCAGGCTTCATTTAGACCATGCCCATGTTGAATGCTTACAAGAAGAAACACTTGCTGCATGTGGAATTCTTTCTGAAGTTCCTTTTACAACCCTGTTTGCACTGTTGTTTGGATTTTTATAGACACCTTTTTTTCCCCCCATCATTAATGATCATTGAATCCTTTTCATCCCTGCCTCACATGTTATAGTGCTTCCTGTAGAGGGACACCAAGCTTGTTAATGCCAGTTACTTTGTATTTGATTTTCAATGTAGCCATAACATTTGCAGAGCTTCTTACATAGATATCTGAAAATATTTAATTTTGTCCCTTCTTATTCATATTTGGTGATGCATTTTTCAGATAATGGTATTTTCTTGTATCTTCAAAACACATATTTTTTTGATTGTGTGCTTATCACGGTTCATAGGCCTACTGGGGAACTCACCATGTAAAATATAGAGTAACGCATCATTCTTGGTACCTCTATGGTGATGTGGAAATCCAAGTGGTGTTAATAAGGTAAATAATTTGTGTAACTCTTTCTCCTCACGTTCATTGTTCACATCTTTTCCTATTATGTGTAACTAACAAGCCTCAACTGAAATACATAGCTAATTTTCATTATTAACTGGACTGAGTATTTTCTTGTGACAGTGGCTTCACTGCTGTTCACACATGTCAGTATCCACTGAAGTCCCATAAAAAAGTGTATTGTGAACACTGTAATACATTGTTTGTCGTCATTGCAGGTCTATACGCTGTACTGCAACATTGTTCTATAAATTGATCTCATCTTTTAGTCAGATGATGCCATTCTCCTCAACTAGATTCGGTACCACCTCACAAGCTGTTAAATTTATCCATAAAACCTTCACCATTCTCCAGTAACTTGGTCCAAAAGCTATTTCTTAAAGATTCATAAAGTTAATGAGATTTCAGACTGTGTAAATGGTTTTTCATCTGCCTAAGTGAATACTTGCATAACAAGATGGAATACGTATTTACAGTACTGCATGGATGCTGCCGGTAGCTTTTTGGAGGTGGTGGATCACCTGTTGGTGCTTTCATTCTGCCACCTGCAATAATAAAGTGAAACAGTTGAAGTAATCTTTTTGAAAGTTTCTGTATAAAGTGATTGAACCATATCATCTTCATGATTGCTTAGGTGTGGTGTGTCGTCTTCCAGAGCCTTGCTGCGATTGGTCCATTTGCTTTTAAATTTCATTTCTGAGGGTGCTGCGTTCTGTGGAGACCTGCTGACAATGAGAGTATAGTGCTGCTGCCGGAGTGAGATGGGGAGTTTAGTTTCCAGTTGTGTGGCAGCGCAATGTTGCAGGAAAGGTGATATAACTTCCTGTAAACGCACTTGATTGCTACTAGCGTGTGCACTCAGGACGGCGGCAGTCGTTCTGGACGGGCTGTGAGATAAGAAAGCTCAGCATGGAAACTGTTGACGTGGCGTGTCTGCGTTGCTATGGCAGAACTGGGGTGATTGACGTAACTCAAGTTGGTGCTGGTTGCAACCTGTCACCAAATGCTTGTCTGCCTTCTGGACTAACAGTGAGAGTTTCTTGACTTGATGTCTCACTCAATTTCCGACCGTGTCGAAGGGTGTGTTTTGCTCTAAGGTCGTGTGCCATGGTGTTTCACAATTTTAGTAGGCTCAGGCATGCCCAAAATCCCGATTCAGTGATCTGATGTTATATTGTCAAGTGTAACTATCACTAGAAATGTGTGTTTACTCTCTGTGCCTTAATAACTGAACTTAAAATATTATCTGTGGTTGAAATTTTATTCTGACCCAAGTGCAATAACGATCTTGTATTTTACAATTTCATGAGTGGCATTATTTAGTACTGGCTGGCACATTTACTAAGTCGAAGATTTACGAAGGCCAGTGGGCGTCATTAACAGTTCCTGCCTAGAGAGGCGTTATATTTTGAACCATGTGTTTCAATGTTAAGTAATTTTTATTTTATGTGTTATAGAGAGTTGCTGTCATGCCCTATGTGGACGATTCACCACGTTGGTGAAGTTTCTAATTGTTCTGCTGGTCTGTACCATATTGCTAAAGCAGGCGGTCCTAGCACGGCTGATTGTAAATGTTTCCTAGTGGTGAGGAGCACGGGCTGGTTTTTGAAGTGCTAACTCACTAACTTCAACCATTCTCAAATATTTATTACTACTGATATTCAGACCCTTAAGGCTGAGTGGCGACATCACTACCCCTTTTTGGTTATTAATTTTATCTTGTTAGCTTGTTTCATTAAAAAAAAAAAAAAAAAAAGTAAGGAGGCTATAAAATGAAGACTGGCAATGGCCAGAAATGCATTTCTCAAGAAGAGAAATTTGTTAATGTTGAGTTAGGATTTAAGTGTCAGGAAGTCCTTTCTGAAAGTACATGTATGGAATGTAGCCATGTATGGAAGTGAAACATGGATGATAAGCACTTTAGACAAGAAGAGAATAGAAGCATTTGAAATGTGGTGCTACAGAAGAATGTTGAAGATTAGATGGCTAGAGCACATAACTAATGAGGAGGTATGGAATAGAATTGGGGAGAAGGGAAGATTGTGGTACAACCTGTCCAAAAGAAGATATCGGTTGGTAGGGGACATTCTCTGAGTCAAGGGATCACCAATTTAGTACTGCAAGACAGTATGTGAGTTAAAAATCGTAGAGGGAGATGAAGAGATAATCACAGTGAGAAGACTGAGGGATGTAGGTTGCACTAGTTACTCAGAGATGAAGAAGCTTGCACAAGATAGCATAGCATGGAGAGCTGCATCAAAACAATTTTTGCACTGAAGTCAACGACGACAACTACAACAACATCCATTCCCACTCATACCTCTTCCTTACAACAGCCCTAATCCCCTCTCCCCTTCCTGTCCGCTCCACTTCCCATGCCCTCCCTTGAGGAGCCATTTCTCCTCCCCTGCTGAAGAAGTGGCCCCATTCTGTGCCACCTACCAGTGATCGCACTCCCCCCCCCTTCCCTGGAGACCCTCTCCACAGTGTCTCTTGGACTGGAAAGCAACTACCGTACCTCAGCCATGAGACACACCATCTATCTGTGCAAACTGAGATATCTTGCTCTCTTTCGGTTCTGGATCTTTCACAATCCTAGAATCCCTCCGTGCCCTACCCTCCTCCACCTCCGAAAGAGAAGAAAAAGAGATGTAAGTCCCAGGACAAGCACCCCTCCTGGTGCCCCCAGAATATCAATCTCCCTCTTTGAAAACAAGAAGAGAATAGAAGCTTTCGAAATGTGGTGCTACAGAAGAATGCTGAAGATAAGGTGGGTAGATCACGTAACTAATGAGGAGGTATTGAATACGATTGGGGAGAAGAGAAGTTTGTGGCACAACTTGACTAGAAGAAGGGATCAGTTGGTAGGACATGTTTTGAGGCATCAAAGGATCACAAATTTAGCATTGGAGGGCAGCATGGAAGGTAAAAATCGTAGAGGGAGACCAAGAGATCAATACACTAAGCAGATTCAGAAGGATGTAGGTTGCAGTAGGTACTGGGAGATGAAGAAGCTTGCACAGGATAGAGTAGCATGGAGAGCTGCATCAAACCAGTCTCAGGACTGAAGACCACAACAACAACAATATCATGCACAGCCAACACTTACTTCAAGAGGTCAAATGTTTAGCATTGTGAATAGAAACACACAAAAGTAGAAGTGATGACACTGTTCTTGCTTTAGGAACAAGTAGTTCCTTACCTGGAGAGGAGAGGAGGATAGACTGAAGAAAGTTAGAAAGGAAAGGCAGTCCCAGTCTGAGAGACACCCATGTGTGGTTATAGTGAGGGTAGGGACATGTGAAGGGGTAGCCACCTGACAGTGTATGAGGACAACAATAATTGATGGTGAGTGAAAAGGGGGTATAGTGCAGAAAAAAACAGGAGTGGAATTTGCTAATGTATATTATATTGTGGAGGTTGTTGAGATTTTAGCATGGCAGGTGGTGAGATCCTGTCTCTGGAGTTCAGGAAAACTGGTCTGTCTCAGCCACTCGCCAACCAGCCATACATCAACATCCAGTGGGTGGCCATGTTGTCTGTCACAGCTGGCACAAATACCTTCTAGCTAAACCTGGCCTGCACTGACCTTGTATCTTAGTACACATTGCAGACAATGACCACAGAGGCCAATTTGTTTTCTGCAGAATCTGAGGCAGCCACCACGAGAGACATCTGGCTCACCACCAGTAGTTTGCTTGGTTTAATTTAAATAAAAATTCAAATATCATAAAAATGTTAGTATTTGATACTCAAATATACTCTCGAATGCTCGAAACTATTTCTAAGTACTGTTCAATCCACTTAATTAAATTACAGTAACCTAATTTGAAATGAAGTATTCTGTAAGCTGCTACTAGTTAGCATGACTATGGAGAGATCATGTTACTGTGCATGTGTGCTTGAATTGGTCGTCAAATGTATCAGCCCAGGGCAGCCGCTGGAGGCCCCCTGTGGGTGGTTTGGGTGCAGTGCAGTCTCCAGTGCACCATCTCCCGGGGACTTGTGCATATAAATGGGCAGAGCAACACTGAGTGATCCTCTCTGTTCTTCTAGTTGTACCACTCACATCATTTGTTCTGTGTCTTGTTACATGTGGATTGAGAGACTTATTTCAGTTATTGTCACAGGTTATGAATAAAACCATATTTGTGTTACCTGAATTGTTTTTGTGTACTACTTGGTTGTTACACATTTCTTTATAGAACAACACGAATATTGCAAACTATTTTAGATCATCCTAAAACATTCAGGATCATTGCAAAATGTTCATACATAAAATGGTAAAATTGTGAAATAGAGTGAGCAGTGGAATTTCCATTTGCTCATTGCCCCTGGAATATTCGTTCAAAAATGTATAATATTTGTTTGGCAATGGTATGATCTCACTCCATGACAGTTCCCCATTAATTGAAAACAGAGTGATGAATTTATGTTCTTCACTGATCATGTAAGTAGCACAAAATGATGGTATTTTAAAGGAGGTATTGCTTGCTCTCATATTTTATAGAAAATGTTCTGACTTGGTATTTTCCCCAGACATCGTATAATTCTTGTAGAGACACCTTCAGTGGTATTAATTGAAATTTTCTGCTCAAGGAACACATTCCTGGTGTTTCACTAAAGTATTTCTTGGTGCCACAGACCTGAATCACTTGATCCATTTTGCAAGTGATGATGTGTTTGTGTTTGTAGTCTTAAGTGGTATCATAAGGGAATGATCCATCTGCCAAACAATAATCTCAACATCTCCTTTTCATTTCTCATACATTAATATACTGCTCCTCTGCTTGTGAATGATGCCTTTCATGAACTTAACTCATTGTAACCATACTTATTCCGTTTTATAATGTTGTTTCTTCAGCAGGTTCTCACGGTGAAGGAAATAGCTGTGGTTCACCCGTGTATGTCCAATTCAGATACGGGAGAGACCAACTGAGTCTCTACGCGTGCCCCTCAAGGATGAGTTCCATGCAGCCGTGGACGACTTGACCATGTGGAGCTCATTTGGCATGTTCAAGACACACCATTCAGAGCTACAGACATCGCGGACCTTGCGATGTAGGGCCGACTGGAGATCTCCTTCCACGAGACCAAGCTCAAGGGGCGGCGAAGTGGTGGCCTGCTTGGCCAACTGATCGACACATTTGCTTCCTGGCCCGGGGTCCACAAAAAAACGTCGCTGAATGACCACACTCGGCGAGAGCAAAAACAGCATCTTGAATACCGCACACCAAAGGGTCCTGAGAAAAACACTGGTCGAGTGCTTCCAATCCACTCAGGGAGTCACTGCATATGACAAATGATTCCTCACAGCAGGAGAAAAGGTGAGTGAGTGCACGATTAGAAGCCACCAGCTCCGCAGTGAAAACACTGCTCCCACAAGGCAGGGAATGCTGCTCAACGTAGTCGCCGTGGATGAAAGCAAACCCAGTGCGTCCATTGGCCACAGAACCATCGGTGTAGACTACATCTGCATCACGAAATGAGGCAAGAGGAGCCATGAATTGTTGACAAAGACCGGCAGGTGGAACGGAGGACTTGGAGTCGAAGGACAAATCCAAGCAAAGCCACAAGCGAGGGAGGGACCAAGGAGGGGTAGAAGAAGAGGGCCGGAAGGATGGAGGAAGGGAAAGGGACTCAAGTGATGAGAGAAGGGAACGAACAAGGACCACGATCGAGACACCCGACCTAGGCCACTGTCGTGGGGAGGGGAGTGCAGAATATGGAAATAGGAGCCTG
Organism: Schistocerca serialis cubense; assembly: GCF_023864345.2. Lineage (NCBI taxonomy): Eukaryota > Metazoa > Arthropoda > Insecta > Orthoptera > Acrididae > Schistocerca > Schistocerca serialis. Next base: position 70,021,632 of record NC_064647.1, read on the forward strand.
CGGTTTGGGTGGTTGGGTGAGGCATGGACGCGGGCGATGAATGACACAAGCAACAATCGTAGGGGAGGGATTCCAGCTTCTACAAGAAGGCTAATCACCGGACTAGTGTGTAAGGCACCTGTCACCAATCTGACGCCACAATGGAGAATCAGGTCGAGGATCTGCAACATTGAATGTGCTGCTGAGTCGTACACCATGCTCCTGTAGTCGAGACAGGACTGTACTAAGGCCTTATAGAGGTGTAGGAGGGTTGTTTGTGTAGCCCCCCCCAAACGGTGTGGCTGAGGCAGCAAAGGATGTTGAGGTGCCGCCAGCACCATTGTTTAAGCTCGCGGAGATGAGGTGTCCAAGTGAGCTGAGCATCAAACAGCATGTCAAGAAAGCGATGCGTCTCCTCAATATGAAGGAGTGCATTGGCAAGGTAAAACTCTGAATGGAGGTGAACCGTTCGCCGCCGACAAATGCATCACTCGGGTCTTAGAGGCTGAGAACTGAAAACCATGGTTGGATGCCCAAAAATGTGCCTTAAGGATAGCTCCCTCAGCCGCCGTTCAGCGACACAGATGCTTGGGGAACTGTAATAAAGACAAAAGTCATTGGCATATAGAGAGGAACAGACCAATGAGCCCACCACAGCCGCAAGACCATTAATTGCCACCAAAAAGAGGGGAACACTGAGAACCGAGTCCTGCGGGACACCGTTCTCCTGAATATGAGCAGAGCTAAAATAAGTGCCAACTAACCCGTCAGGAGCGATTGGAGAGAAAATTCCGTAGAAAAATCTGAAGTGGACCCCATAAGCCCCATTCGTGCAGCGTAGCAAGGATATGATGGCGCCAGGTGGTATCGTACGCCTTCTGAAGAGCAAAGAAAACAGCAACTAGATGTTCTCGCCGAGTAAAAGCTGTATGAATAGCCAACTCTAGCGAGACTAAATATTCTATCGCTGAGCAGCTCTGACGGAAGCCCCCCTGTTGCTGGGCCAGGAGGCCCCGAGCTTCGAGGATCCACTTGAGCCGCCGACTCACATCCGTTCCAGGAGTTTGCACATAACGTTGGTAAGGCTCATAGTGCGATAGCTATCAACCACCAGTGGATCTGCACCAGGTTTCAGCACCGGGACGGTAATGCTATCCTGCCAACGAGATGGGAAAACGCCCTCCATCCAGAAGCGGTTCAACAGGGTGAGTAATTCACCCTGACAGTACGCCGAGAGATGGCAAAGAAACTGGTTGTGAATTTGGTCTGGTCTTTTTTTAGGCCGCGCAACTACAGAGGTCATTAGCGCCGACTAAATTATGAATGCACATGAGGCACAATGTTAAAACAGCAACTAAAAAGGACAACACTATAAAAGACACATTAACAGGCAAGGGATTAAAGGAAAACAGCATAATCAAATGTCCATAGGCAGGTTTGTCAAGTGGATAAAACGAAGAATGCGAGCAGCTGCTCCTGGGTCATCCTTTAAAGTGGCATCCAGAGTACATGGCAGACCAAGATCAACGCGCAGTGTATTAAAATTCGGACAGGACGTTAAACTGTGGCATACCGTCAGCAATTTCCCACATGGGCAGAATGGCGCCGGCGCAGCCGTCAGCAGATGGCGATGGCTGAACCGGTAGTGTCCAATTCGTAACCAGGCCAAAACGACCTCCTCCCACTGAGAAGGGCGCGTAGGGCTCTTCCAAGCCGTGGGAAGAGGTTTCAAGGCCCGAAGCTTGTTGTCCGTAAGTGTAGCCCAATCGGCATGACACAGCGATAAAATGCGCTGACGAATGACCCTGCTACAGTCGGATGAAGGGACACAACAAGAAGCTGTCCGAGGCTGGAGGACCGCAGCCTTAGATGTGGCATCTGCAGCTTTGGTCCCAGGGATACAGACATGGCCAGGAACCCACATAAAGGTAACCGGAGAACCATGGTCCGCCAACTGCTGAATAGAGCGTTGGATCTGGTGCACAAAAGGGTGAACCGGATACGGATCACTGAGGCTCTGGATGGCGCTCAGGGAATCAGAGCAGATGACATAAGCAGAATGTCTGTGGCAGCAGATGTGAAGAACAGCCTGGTAGAGGGCAAACAGCTCAGCTGTGAAGACCAAACAATGGTCATGGAGCCGGTATTTGAAACTGTGTGCCCCGACAATAAAAGAACACCTGATACCGTCATTGGTCTTAAAGCCATCTGTATAAATGAAGATCGTATTAATGAACTTCGAACAAAGTTCGACAAACTGGGAGCAGCATACCGAAGCAGGGGTAACCTCCTTTGGGTGCGAAAATGTGGCGTTTGGCTCTCGCCCAGTCTAAAGGTTGCAGGGAGTGGAAAATCAAGTTGCCGAAGGAGGCGACAAAAGCGAACTCCAGGGGGTAGCAGGGCAGATACATACAACCCATATTGACGGTCGAGAGTGTCGTCAAAAAAGGAACGATAAGACGGGTGGTCGGGCATTGATAATAGCCAACAGGCATACCGACAAAGCTGTATATTGCACCGGTAGGTTAGTGGCAATTCACCAGCTTCAGCATGAAGACTCTGGACGGGACTAGTATAGAATGTTCCGATCACAAGACGTAACCCCCAATGTTGTATGGAGTTAAGGCGGCATAAGATGGATGGCCATGCAGAGGAGTATACAAAGCTCCCATAATCCAGCTTTGAGCAGACAATTGACCGATACAGGCGTGGTAGGACGGTTCGATCCACTCCCCGACATACCGCTGAGAACGCGAAGGACATTTAGGGGTACAGGCCGTCTTCTCGGCAGAAAAACGGAAGCCATTGGCGACACTCGAGGAATAAAGACGGTCAAGACAACGCTGAAGACAGCACTCCAGGAAACGAGTGCTGTAGTAGATGGTACAATCGGCCACGAAAAGGGAGCCTCATACATCAGCTAGGAGGCAATCCATTATTGGATTGATTGCCATGGCGATGAGAGCGACGCTCAAAACAGCCCTGTGGCACCCTATTCTCCTGGCGAAAGGCATTGGACAGGGCAGAACCCACACGTACCCTGAACTTTCGATCCATTAAAAATGCACGAATAAAAGGAGGGAGGCGACCGCGAAGACCCCATGTATTCATGGTGCGGAGAATGCCCGCCCTCCAACAGGTGTCATAAGCCTTCTCCAAATCAAAGAACACAGCCACTGTCTGGCACTTCTGCAAGAAGTTATCCATAATGAAGGTCGACAAGGTAACCAGATGGTCAACAGCAGAGTGTCACCTACGAAATCCACATTGTACGTTGGTAAGAAGGCGTCGAGATTTGAGCAGCCAAACCAAACGAGAGTCAACCATTCGTTCCATCACCTTACAGACACAGCTGTAAGGGAAATGGGTCGATAACTGGAAGGCAAGTGCTTGTCCTTCCCCGGCTTAGGAATCGGGACAATAGATTCGCATCAGCATGTGGGGACATGACCCCTCAATCCAGATGTAATTATAAGTACGAAAAAGAAAACCTTTACCCGCAGGAGAAAGATTCTTCAGCATCTGAATATGAACAGAATCTGGCCCCGGAGTGGAGGACCATGACCAGGAAAGAGCACTTTCGAGTTCCTGCACGGTGAATGAGGCATTATAACTTTCATGATTCGAGGAGCAGAAATTAGGTGGCCTTGCCTCCTCTGCCTGATTTCAGGGGAAGAAGGCAGGGTGGTAATGAGCGGAGCTCCAAACCTCAGCAAAAAATCGGCCGAAGACATTGGAGACATGCTCAGGGGCCACAAGGACATCATTCGTGACCATCAAGCCAGAAACTGGTGAGTGGACCTTAGTGCCAGATAGCCGGCGTAGGCTACCCCGGACAACAGAAGGAGTAAAACTGTTGAAGGAGCTTGTGAAAGCAGCCCAGCTGGCTTTCTTGCTTAACACGACGACACTGTGCACGTATTAGATTATAATTAATACAATTCGCCATCATAGGGTGGTGTTTAAAGGTCTGTTAAGCACATCGACGAGCACGTATAGCATCTCTACATTCTGCAGTCCACCAAGGGACTGGTACGTGACGTGGAGAAGAGGTAGTATGAGGGATGGAATATTCAGCATCAGTGAGAATGACTTCAGTGAGGTGTGCAACCTGACTTTCGCAGCTGTAAGAGAAGAGCTGCCAGTCTGCTTTGGAGATGTTCCATCTAGTTGAGCATGGAGATGGGGTATGATGCAGGAGATGGATAACATAAGGGAAGTGGTCGCTCGAATATGTATCAGAAAGAGCGTACCACTCAAACCAACGTGCAAGTTGGGTAGTACATATAGAGAGGTCTAAATGGGAATAGGTGTTAGTTATGTCCGAAAGAAAAGTAGGGGCGCCAGTACCGAGGCAGACAAGGTTGAGGTGGTTGAAAAGGTCTGCGAACAGGGAGCCTCTCGGATAGGATGCTGGAGAGCCCCAAAGGGGATGGTGGGCATTGATGTCTCCAGTCAACAGAAATGGTGCAGGTAGCTGAGCAATAATTTGCATCATGTCTGGCCTAGTAGTGGCAGACGATGATGGAGTGTAAACAGTACAAATGGAAAATGTGAAAGTGGGGAGAGTAATTCGGACATTAACTGCCTGCAGATCGGTGTGCAATGTGATGGGATCGTAGTAGGTATAATCCCAGATGAGCAACATAACCCCCCCCCCCCATGAGCCGGAATACCTGCCACAGGGGGTAGGTCAAAATGCACAGAGGTGGTGTGCCTAGTCAATACGATCCCATGGGTGTAGCTTCATTTCCTGGAGAGCTACTATCAGCTGACAGTGCAAGCGTAGCAGCAACTTTAAGTCCTCTCGGTTGGAGTGAATGCCTTGAATATTACAACAAAGAACTGCTATTGTGAGAAGAAAAAGGAGAAGCAAGAAGGGGTCACTTTGAAGGCCGCTGAGGGCCTGGCTTCGAGCAAGCATTGCTGGCGTTATCAATACGTGGAGAGTCATCGTCCATTTTTTCAATAGGTTCATCAGCCACCATGTTAACATGGTCTGGAGGGGGAACTTCCTCCGCCGGTGGACGGCCAGATGTTCGGCTACCAGCGGTGCAACCAGGCGAAACGGATGACGGCCTGGGGCGGCAACCGCTGGGTAGCGCAGGAGCAGAAACGCACCGTGGCAGAGAAGGAGAACTTTTCTTCCTATGAGCCTTCTTGGAAGGTCGTTTATTCGAAGTACTGCTCGATGGCTGGGAGTTCAGGGTATGTAAGAAGTCTTCACGGGACGGTTCCTTCTTGAAGGCCTGTGCATCTGACTTCTGGGTCTTAATCTTGGCAAAAGCTGATGAAGGTGTTTATCTCTTAGGGGTGGCGGAAGGAAGAGGAGACTTTGACCAGGCGATCTTAGCACTGGCCGAATGGACGACTGTGGCGCTAAAGATCAGATCACATGTCTGCGTCGATAGGCCGCGGAGAGGCGAGGATGGTACTGTATATCCCCGCTGGGAGCAGCGCGGGCTTCCTACTAGCAAAAACCTTGCAAGCAGCTGAGGTGGACACTTTCTCTTTGACCCGAATTTCCTGTATACAGTGTTCATCCTTGTGGATGGGACAGTTGCGAGAGGACGCTGCATGGTCACCCTGACAGTTCACGCAACGAGGAGACGGAGGCGGACAGTCACCCTCGTGGGTGTCCCTGCCACAAGTGACGCATTTAGTCGCATTAGAACAAGATTGGCCAGTGTGGTTAAAATGCTGACACTGGTAGCAGCGCATAGGTGTTGGGACATAGGGGCGAACAGAAATAACCTCATAGCCCGCTTTGATGCGCGACGGCAGCTGAACACTGGAAAGGAGATAGGAGGGTAAGGATATTCTATGGTGACATGACAAGCAATAAGCTGTCTGCATGAATGGTCACCAACAAACTATGGCCTAGAAACAGCTGGACCACTCAACTGTGAGCATGCTGCCAACAGAACCTCCTTCATTTCAAGGACTGCTTCACAGTCTCTGCTAAGTGGATTCTACCCACCAATACCAGCTTTTCTGAATTGCATGGCAGGGAACTCTTCCTGCAACATCTCCTGTGTCTTTGAAACCCTCAACCTGGGTCAGTCACCTAAAATGTTAACATCTTGTCTTGGTGAAAATTCTTTCAGTATTCACCACAATAACATTTTTGTTTATGAAGTTCATGCCTGCTAATCATTTGATCAGCGTGTAATCATCATCAGTTTCAGTTTCGAAAGACTCTATATTTATTGGTCACAGCAATAATGAGCCATCCACATTGGCTACATTGTCTCCTATCACAAGGAGTGTGTACTTATAGCTGCATCTAGCTTCTTGATTGCAATAGAACTGGATCCTGTCAGCAAAATTATTTACTCAGACAGAGAAAGATACCAATGCTGCTTTCAGGAGCATTTCTTCTCTTGGCAGACGCAGTAGCTTATATTCTTTCTTTCTTTCTTTATTTTGTTTCATTGGATAACATACATTTTATGGATCAAGTCAAATTTGTATTGCAAGAGTTGACGTAGTATAATATGCTTAATAACTAGCATTTAGCAAATTGTGACTATACATCAGTATTTGAGTACCATACCATACTTTTTAATTACAATTTGCTTACATCATCTAAAAGTTCTTTCAAACTGTTTCTTGGTACCTATCTTTGCCACCTGTTATAAACATAATGTATTCAGACCTTAGTAGCACTTGCCTCTAAAATTTAATACTTCCCTTTTCATGAAGGCATTGGTGCATTAGCCAGGAATGTACAGTTTTGGCCAAAAATACGATTTTAGTACCACTACATTGTTGGAAAATTGCTCCATTACACGATGCAAGATTGAGACCTCTCCGTGTATCCAATTCAGGGTAGCACAGGGAATGGAGTTTTCGACATTGGGTCTCTGGGGCAAGAACCAGACATGTCAATAGCTTGCACTCTCACTGCAACAAACAGAAGCCATTCAGCCATGTGAAATACATCCAAGGAGTTCACTGTGGTTGATGTTACACAAGATGTAGTTTTACTCTTCTGGTCTCCCTCAAAACTGCTATATAAGCTTAACACTAAGATGGGTGATAACAAGAAGTTTACTTCTCCAAAATAAAGGGTCTGTAAGTACTCCATTGCAAATAAGCATGTAGTTTGCAGTAGTGCATCATTATGACAACCTGTCTTATCACGATTTCATCATTCAGGAAGCCTCAGCTACATTGCCTGATAAGGACGTTTAGGAAGTGCCTCTGCTGCTCTGTGACAGAACAATTACAGATGCCACTTACAGTTTGTCAGAAAGAGAAGCACAATGAACTTGTGTAACATACATACATACGATTCACTAGGGTACCAATTCTTTTTGAGTCACATACTGCTCATAATATCCAGTAAGCTTCGAAGTGCCAATAGTTGTTTTAGGTACTTTAATTTTTGAACATTAGAAAGAACTTTTTGATGCAAAATCGATATTAGTCCAATTTCTTCAATTCAATAAATAGACAATTATAATTGCATTGGTAGTCGAAATAAGGTTGGATGAAGACAACACCAGTTAATGTAGTTCTTCTATTTCAGGAATTAGTGTTTTATTTGGAAGTATGAAAAATGTAACTTATATGGTTATAGCACCAATGCATTCATCTGTCTGTGCATTTGTAGCAGAAACAGCAGAAGTGAAAAAAAATGAACTTAGTATTACAGTACCTAAAATTTCAGTTGTTGTAGAGGGTATGAACAGTGTTTTACTAAATTTCATGTTGTTAACAAATTGGCCTTAAATAAATTGCAATTTCATCCTACATGGGGTTGAAAGTGATTGCCAACCCCTCCTTGAGTTTATGCACGACGTATGTACATCCGCCAGGATACTTTTCGGGAACTCTTCTACTCTATACAGGTTTTCTCAATTCACCTGGCAGTTTCAGTTTTTATAATGAACAGTGCATTGGATATGGCATAAATGTAGACATCAAGCTATGTTACAAAGCAATTTGCAAACACAATCATTACTTCCATGTCACATTTGTTGGCCATGCAACAATTTTTTCACCTTTCAATCTTATCTATACCTGGGTCTGAACTATGGATTGGTCTGTCACCACAACCACAAAAAAAGGAGAAATTAGTGAGCTTACACAGTACTATTACACACTGAACCACACATGTAGTTTCTGATAACCAAGTTAATTTGGCTGTGGCACTTCAATAAACAGAGCTGATTTAGAGGAACACGACACACTGATATTCTGAAAGATTATTGATGCAAATGACTAATCATCAGTATCATTACTGCTAGAAGAGCAAGTTCAATGTGAATCCAGACATTTGGGTTAATTAATAGCCTTTCACAAGGTCATTAGTCAGTGACTTTCAGGAGTGGCTCTAAACTGGCAGAGGCTGGTAGCACCACTTCTGAAGGTTCTACAGAGTAAGATAACCATAATACACTGATCACTTTATACAGAAACTTTCAAAAAGATTACTTCAACTGTTTCACTTTATTATTGTGGGTGGCAGAATGAAAGCACCAACAGGTGATCCATCACATCTAGAAAGCTACTGGCAGCATCCATGCAGTACTGTAAATATGTATTCCATCTTGTTATGCAAGTATTCACTTAGGCAGATGAAAAACCATTTACACAGTCTGAAATCTCATTAACTTTATGAATCTTTAAGAAATAGCTTTTGGACCAAGTTACTGGAGAATGGTGAAGGTTTTATGGATAAATTTAACAGCTTGTGAGGTGGTACCGAATCTAGTTGAGGAGAATGGCATCATCTGACTAAAAGATGAGATCAATTTATAGAACAATGTTGCAGTACAGCGTATAGACCTGCAATGATGACGAACAATGTACTACAGTGTTCACAATACACCTTTTTGTGGGACTTCAGTGGATACTGACACGTGTGAACAGCAGTGAAGCCACTGTCACAAGAAAATACTCAGTCCAGTTAATAATGCAAATTAGCTATGTATTTCTGTTGAGGCTTGCTTGTTCACATCTTTATCCTATTATGTGTAATTATGAAGGTGAACAGAAACATGTACACAAATTATGTACCTTATTAACAACACTTGGATTTCCACATCACCATAGAGGTACCAAGAATGATGCGTTACTCTATATTTTACATGGCGAGTTCCCCAGTAGGCCTATAAACCATGGTAAGCACACAATCAATAAAATGTGTTTTGAACATACAAGAAAATACATTGTATCAGCAAAATGTGTCACCAAATATGAATAAGAAGGGACAAAATCAAATATTTTCAGATATCTATGTAAGAAGCTCTGCAAGTGTTATGGCTACACTGAAAATCAAATACAAAGTAACTGGCATTAACAAGCTTGGTGTCCCTCTACAGGAAGCACTAAAACATGCGAGACAGGGATGAAAAGGATTCAATGATCGTTAATGGCAGAGGAAAAGATGTCCATAAAAATCCAAACGACAATGCAAACAGGGTTCTAAAAGGAACTTGAGAAAGAATTCCACATGCAGGAAGTGTTTTTTCTTGTAAGCACACCACAGAGGCATGGTCTAAATGAAGCCTGGCATGTAAATAAGACAAAGTACAAACAGAAAGGTCGAGAAAATACATAGCTATGTTCGTTCCTGGAGCTACAAGCTCAGAAAGGAACATTTCATGGTACACGTCCTGCACCGGGAACCATACTGTGTAAAGAAATGCCAGATAGTACAAGCTGTCCAAGAAAAGAAACAGATAAATCCCACTGTCAACAATGAAAGAAATAGTAATAAATATCCCCCCGACAACCATCACTGATGTAGGAAAATGAAGGCGAAAAATCAGCCCTGCAGAAGAAGGCATCACTGATCCCACCAGAACAAGCACTGTCATCCATAGAGCACATGGCAGGAAATTGAGGGAGGATGAGAAAGAACCAAGAAACACAAAAATCTAAATGACCAGTTTTCCGCACCAGCCTCAGGCAGGGGGATAACCAAAATATAGATAAAAGTACAAATATTTTACTGTTTAAGTTTTACACTACAGTATACAGTATGCATGGAGTGAAATAGATGAAACAGAAGTAGCAGTAGCAGCAGGAGAACTAACATATTTCACTATTATAGTACACAAATATTCAGACAGAACTATAAAAAGGTGGCTGATTTCTGTAGGCATGAATGGAAGTGTGGAGGGGCTGCAGCAAATGAAAGGAGGAATTGCATTCCATGGCCAGTGGACAAGTGAAAAGAAATTTAATTTGAATTAGCAGCAATACTGACAATACTGAAAAGAGAAAACTGTGTGACGTCAGGGCTAGGATTTCTGAAGGAGCTAGAACTGTTTTCACACAGGACTGTCAGTGAATTGTCTTGCATAATGGCAGCAGGTGATCTAAACATGAATTCATTGAAAGACAACTGTTATACTGAAACAGCCCTACAAGGGGCAGTGAAATTACAGAGACACAGATCATGTAATTTTCAATTTATCACTTTACAGCCAAGTTACAGGTCTTAAATATAGCCACTGCAGATCGTTATGGGGTATTTACTGAAGTGCAAGACAAGACAGAATGATCCCACAACAGCTTTATGAATTGTGGCACAGCCAGCAAGCCTATGCAAACTACAAAGATATCGGGGACTCTCAGTAAACTAGTAACATCTTTAACTAACATTATAACCAATTAATTATGTAGAAGTCTACTGTCACAAAATGCACACAAAGTACTCCTCACAACACAATGTTTATTCATTATCTGACTCAGTAAAAATAAAACATCGTTTAAAGACAATCTACTGAGGAAGGAAGCCACAGGGAATTCCAGACCAGTAACTATTACATCAACATTATCTAAAACAACAGAATGTAACTAAAGCCAGTAGTTAATTTTACAGGAGAAATATGCCCAGCATGGGTTTAGGAATTTTAGATGTACCAGAACAATAGCTGTGTTTAGTTTTTGTAACTAAGTCACTAAATTAACAGAAGTTTGTGGCGTATTTCTTGACTATTCAGAGGCCTTTGTCTGTGCCACAACATATACTACTAGATATTCTCCTTGACTTTGTACTGGGGAAAGGAGCTGGTATAAATTATCCATGGAAAATGAAGATGTGTGGAAAGGAAAGTGAACAGCACTATTACAAGTATCTACTGAAATTTTTAATTTATTTAAACAGTGGAAATTCTAGGTCACAATATAAACATTATTATGGTAAGGATACATTGGTACTAACTGTGAAGAAGAACCATTGATATCCAGATAGACATGATGGAAAGACTGACGTATCAGCTTTCAGCAAAACCTTCTTCAGAAAAGACACAATCGAGTCCCTAGTCCACAATGAGCCTAAACCGTAGACCTGTGCACCAGCACCCCAAGAGTGCATTTCTGTAACATTTCTGTAACATGCAGGTTCACCAAGACCCATTACACCATCCACGTGGGATATACCTGGCGTGCATGCATAGTAAACGATGGTAATGCATGGTATGTGAACAGAACCGTCTTATCTCGAAGTCGTTCGTTCTACTGCACGAAACAAAGGTGGACTGTGTGACATATTGGAATGTCATCTGTTTGAATTATTCATAAGAAAATGAATATCATTATTTATCAAGTAACTGTTATTCTCTTATGTAGGTTACTACTGTTCTGAATTAAAGACTAAACAGTTAGTTTTAAATTAAGACACTCGGTTACACAGGTATATGTATTTATACAACATATTGCACATGGAGTACCCATCTGCATTTGGAGCTATTGCCCTGGTAGTGACAGTAAATCTTCAGATTAAGGCAGGACGACGACAAAAATAAAAAGCGAGACGTTATGAAGTTCAAACCTGGCTGAAAAGAAGGAACAAAGGCAGGGGATTATATTCACTGCTTAGGAAAGAACAGAGGGTCAAAGATCTGGATGAATTTCGGGGCTTCGTGAGGATGGACATGGCCTGTTTCGAGAAGCTGCTGTGTACAATAGAAGATGGAATTACGAAGTGCAACAGTTACGAGGAAGGCTGTCTCACATTCTCGAAAATAAGAAATAAATCCTATGTTTATAAGTTTTGTGTCTATACCAGTCTAAATCACAAAAGAAATACCGGTAAATACCCTGTTACATTGCAGGCTGGACTTAACATTATGTTTACTGGTGACTTGGGAATCGTAAGAGTCTGGCTTTTGGTCACATAATAGCACAGCACACCATTTCAAAAGTAGTTGTGGATATACCCACTGCAGATTGCAACACTTTAAAGAAACAGTACTTAAAGGTGCACTTGTGCTACTCTTCCAAGTTTGGACTATGTATGTGTGTGTGCGCTACTCAGTTTCACAGTCATTTGTCACACTAGGTGAAATTACAAGGACTTTCTCCCTTTCAATGCCAGTTTCTCTCTTCTGACATGATGAAATAAAGGACGAGATGCAATCAAATCAAATATGAGCTTTCATAAGATAAGGTATTATGATACGTATCCAAAATCACCATGTAACATTCAACACATTAGTCAGAAAGAAATGATTTTCTACTATCTTATTAGCATACAGTGGGTCATGCATACACCTTTCCTCACTGTATGCCTGATTTAGGACACTTAATGCCTCTTTGCTCCATTTCATTTCTAGAATATGAAGCTATTAATAGAAAAAATCCTTTTGCAAACAGCTAGTATGAGAGAGTCTACTGTAAAAAAAATTCAGAGGTAGCAATCATGTGTACACACGTCTGCTTTGGTGAATGAGTGCAAATTTCTTTTTTCTGATTAACGCTTTGACTGAAAGCTTATATGTAATAGTCTTCTCATCATGCACACCTGGTGTTGCAGGACAAAAAGGAAGAGCAAATCTCCAAGTTGTGGAGCGAGTCAGTACATCAAATTTACATCTGGAAATTAATGACGGGCAATTAAAATGTACACAAATTCTATCTAAGCAACATTCTGCTTGTGTTTAATTGTAACACAAGAATCAGTTTAATCATTTTTCAGTAATTTCCCAAGGATGTGTGCGAGTACTTGACCTACTACCTTTCTTTTTTACATGCAAATGATGTGCCTCAAAGTAGGTGGAAATGCTTCACTTCTAGTAATTTCAGTTTAACAGTCGACTTACAAACAAAACATTCTCAAAGTATGAAACTGGGAACAGTCACTTCAATAATATTTATCTTCTATAAAGTATTAACATATCCACATGTAAGCAAATACATGCTACCAAAACAATTTGAAAAATTGTTTTGAACTAAAAGAATTCCTGGATGTGGTTATGGATATGTACTCGAGATGGGACAATAATAAATAACATCTGCCGTGAATTGAGTTCAACAACATTTCTGATGACAAAATGTCACTACAGCATACACATGGACGCTACTAACAGCGTACCATGGGCTACTTAATACACAACTATTTTATGGTATCGTGGCCTGTGGAAGTTCCACAAATACACTCATATAAACATACGTGAAGTTAAAAAAGAAACCTGTAAGATATACTAAAATATGACTTTTTAAATATACTCAATGGCATAGATTTAAGGAACTAAACGTTAAGGCTAAAGGGCACTTTCAGTGACAGCAGCTCCCGCATTGTGCGCAGGTGTTGGCAAATTGTGAATGTTGGTCACAGCCAAACAGGTGATTGTATTCAAGAGCCAATGAGAATGGATTCCTTCAGTGGAACACACAAATTAATTACATTTCTTTTTGATATGCAGAGCACCAGAGTAATTTTTGCTCATCTGGTTATTAGGAATTGCAGATTTGGTTAATGTTTCATGTACTTTGTTAAGAAGAAAGTGCTGACAAACTGACCAGTAGCATAGCCTGAGGCCTATGTTACATTTGAATGTAACACTCTGGTTGAGTTACCGAGTGCCAACAAGTCAACAAGAATATGTGAGAGTTCTAATAGCTTGACATATAGTGCAGCTGGAGAGAGATGTTCATCATTGCAATAACGTACTGCCACTTCTTATTTCTGATTTTGCCTCAAATTCTAACAACTTAGTCAAATTCTAATCTACTGGAACAAAAACCAGTTAACTTTACTGACAAACTATTAAATATAGGTATGAGCATTCAGGTTGGCTATTGACAACTGACTCCTGATCCATCAGATTCAGTTCTCACTGTTTATCAAGAGAGTTGTTACCGTCATCAGTACACAATGCTAACGCCACCAACAACCTAAGTGCAATTTCACTAAAGACTAAACAGTATGATTACTGCACTTTAAGGAAACCAATATGTATGTAAAAACTAAGAGTGATGCAGTATTAACCACATGCTTATGATTTTAACAGAAGGGAAAATTGTAATCACACTAAAGCAAACATGCTAAAATTGACCGACAGAATCCATGAACGCAATGTGCTTCCTACACAGTAATCTGCCATTGTACGTACAGATGAAACAAAATATGGTTGTTTTCAAAGAAAATCTTTAATCCAGTGGGTAACAGTACCTGGAAGCTAACCATTATGTAACATACAGAGAATCACTTATTTTCTTTATATATTCATGTAACTAATTCTGAACTACATTCAGTCATGATGTGTCAAGTATCATTATTTGAAAGAAAAATGATAATACTAATTGTGTACAAAAATCAAGGTCATATTGATTTAATTCTTACCTTATGTGTTCAGGATGAACATCCTTCGTCAGTACTTTCCTCTCACATGTGCACTCGACAATGTGGCAAAAATCCCTCATGACAAGAGATTCATCCACATCCTCTCTGCTTCAGTGTGGGTGGAGAATCCAAAATCCATTTTACACTGACAGATGCCACAATTTACCTGCAACATTACACTTGTTACTTCAACTGCCATCAAATCAGGAACTACCAATAACTATACCTTATCTTTCAAATAAATAAATAAACTGTATATAATTCCATCATCCTGGGTGACAGGATATGGCTGAAGCAAATTACAGACTGGAATTTTTGATATGTGTAACATGTGGAAAAGATAGAACTAATATGTTTGGGTGATTATTCTGTGCCATTTGAATTTGGAGGATATATTTTGGCCACCCTGTGTATCCTCTCATACTGCATAATTGACAGCAGGACCCATTTTAAGAATGATCAGACACTTTTAGTACATGTTTTATCTCACGATATTTTGATAAAACTAGCAACCTCTCATCAGTTGTAGTCTTAACAAATATTATTTGAAAACAGAGCAATTAACTGAATTCTAATGTCTCCCATCCATTAACTCATTCATGTTGATGATTATAGGCTTTTCATATGACACGAGAAACATTGTACATGATACATTAATGTAACATCACCATGCAGTGTAGGTAAGAAATTATTAATGAAGTACATACAGGTAATGCATACTAAATTTATGAATCCCACTAGTATCTCATACAGATCAGTCACGAACACTGTCTCACTGTGATGGAGCGGAATTGGAGGTATGAAGGTACAAGGAGAAGCAAGAACTATTTGTTCAGTTAAACAGCTACATAACAAGCAAGGCTAATATAGGTATTTTCAGCGACCAGCGATGTGTTGACAGTCCCACCACCCTTAGTACAGGTTTACAACAGTGCGGCAGAATGATAAAACTGCCCATCTGTTTCTCAGGTTCTAAGCTCTCAGTTGTACACGCACACACACCAACAATAATGGTCATTTATCGACTGGGCCCAGCAAGCTGCAACCTCAGCAGTATAGTAACATCTGCCAGTCACTGACTAGCCTGTCATAACTGTCTCCTTTTGTATCTCGTGTCCCACTTCTGAAATATGGGTTGCTTGTTAAAATTGTCTTTCACATTTACACCTCACACTGAGTCTCAATGTCTGAATGATCAGTACCTAACTTGAAATGTCACTTTATGGTTCAGTTATTTTACTGAAAGAACAGGGGTACTGTTTGACGAGCAACTATCAATGATGCATTGAACACAATTATACTCTACCCGTGGAAAACTGGTGCCCATGGATTCAAGTTTGAGACTGGATAAAGGTCCACTAGATGTGGACCTGCCTCGCTGAGTGCACTGTAAAGACATAAAAGTTGCTGATATTAATTTGAGACAGTTTATCAACAGAAAATTCTATTTGGCAGTTGACACTACAATTACAGTTGAAGAGTAGCACAGCATCAAGTATGATTAGTAGGTGGACAAGAAGAGATTTAATTATATCAAACGTGTATACTGTACCTCACGAAAAAGGGTGCCTCTGGATTCAGGACGTGTTTCTTTTTTGTCTCTCTTGGACTGAAATTGAAATATTTGTGTTACATTAGAAAGCATCATTACAACCAAATTGATGAAATGAACATATTTTAACATACAATCAAGGAACTACTTACATCTGTAATAGGGAAACAAAGATAGCAAAGTCAACATAAATATAATAGCAATTCACACCATTGTCTCACATGCCATAGGATTTCAACAATTGGACAGATACAGGAAGTTATAAAAATCGATACATGGTTGATGCATGTATATAGACAAATACAACTTCAGATTGTATGCAGACATTTCCTGCACCATTCATTATGCTGACAAGATTGCTGCAATCATTTCTGAGCACGCAGCTGTGTCATTAGTTCTTGGACTTCAATAGGAAATACTTGAACGGAGAAGCATGAACTCAATTATTACCGCTGATATGGGACCTTGAGGAACAGCTGCAATGAAATGCCTTTTTGCCATACACATATTTTGTGGTATGCGTAACATGTAAAATCCTTCACTCAAGCAAACCAGCATCTAACAATTCCTTTTATCCAAAATCAGCTGATTTTTTGTCTACACAAGCAATTCCACGATTTGGATAAATATCTACACTGAGGGTCACACAAAATTGGACAATAACAAACCATTACATATGTGGAATCATTCCTTGTTAACACCCTCAATTGTGCAGACCACAATAGGAATGAAACTAAATTAAGAGTTATCAGACAGCATCACTCTAGGCTCAGTACGTGGCACACTAACCAATACAAATATAAAATTACACAAATCCACAGTGTCTATTCCTTCAGACATGTTCAAAAGAACACACCGCACAGTCATAACTGATTTGCCTCAATGGGCAATAGATCCACCTGACTCAGTGTCTGATCTCCTTCAGGAATCGGAAAGTAGTGAGCATGGAGGAAATGAACAGGGACTGTAGACAGGTGGCACAAGGTAGGAAGAGGCCTGCCAAGATAGCTGCGATAAACATTGTGCCTGGGTGGCGCTGCGGTTCCCAACTTTGAATCTCAGGCCAGCACTCATATTCACTCATTGGCATTGATGCCGAGCAGGGTCCTGATGCGGCAAATGTCAATATTCCTTTTCCTCCCTTTCTCCCCTCTCCTTCAATTTACATAATAAACAAAAGACACTGAATGACTCCATAAAATGAAGTTTGCCGATGTAAGCATGAGGATCAAGAGCACAAACAGTTATTCTAAAATAAACAATAATAGTGAAATGTTTTCAGTTTATTATTATCAAATTCCTTATACTACCCATTTTCCTACAAAGCAGTGTAAGGTGAAAACTGCCAAGCACTCAGCATTCTCAAATGAAAATGGACCAATTTTTTTTCTTTTATGCCCTAAGTAAATTAAATTTACTCACATTTCCATAAATTGAGTCACCAGGATACTGTTTTCCAGAAATTAAGAATACATGTCAATTAATAATTAATTGAATGCTAATGGGTTAATACCATTTATTGTTTAATTGTCCTTTAGGAAGTTTCTACTGTTTTTGTGGATGATAACTGGTGTTATCCATAACACAATTCTCTTATGAAACCCATGTTCCTATACATCACTATTCCCTTCATGATAACTGGATTTCCAGGATGCAAGTATTAGCCTGAAGTGATATTCAGACTACCCCAACGAAGTTTTCTTTGCCAGGCAGTGCTTTCATCCTGCCATTGCCTTCTGAATCCAGTCAAATGTGTCTTCTGGCATCATCTTTTTGATTGAGCCAGAGTGAAGATCCTTCAAGTTTTGTCTTTTCTGAAAACTAGCTCTAGCTACTATGACATCAGAATGTCTCCACCAAAACTAACCTTTCTAGCCTTGCACTTTCTGTACCAGTGTTACTGTACTGAAACGTGTGCCACCTTTTGCCTCAGAAAGCAAGCAATAGTCATAAAATTCCAACCAGCACAATGAACGATGTACTGCTGTAAATCGTCCAAACAAGTGACAGTTCTTCATTAGTATCTTTCCGAAGACAGAAACCGCTTATTGACCACAGCATTCCATTGCCTGTACTTCTGCAAAGCTTCTCAGTACAATTTTTAGTGGAACACCACATGCTTTGGGTGATTCAGTCTGTTGTTCCAATGCTATTTCACCCCTTCTGTCATTATCTTGAAGCCTGTGAAAAAATTCATATCCCTCATATGTGACTACCTCTCAAACGAAATAGCAATACTAACCAATGCACATCACTGCTCTCTTTGCAGACACTTCCACGCAATAATGACACAACCAAATGCTGGTTACTGTGTAGCACTAAAATTGCGAAACCATTCCAGAAACAGCACAAATTAGGCACAGTATTGCCACATGAATACTCTGAAGGACAGGTGTGGATTTGAATGTCATTACTTCATCCAATGTTACCCAAACAGCACTTGTAGCAGAAAGAATACTGTGCCAATGCTGTGAGCTTAGAATCAAAGTCAAGTCAGGCTACCCCAAAGTCTTCCCTCTGTTTATCAGAACCCAAGGGAAGATGAGGGGGTGAGAGAACTGACCTACACCACACCACCCAAGTGGCACCCTAGCTGATATCTAGTACATCAACAAATGCCAACAAAAGCGAATAAAAACCATTTTAAATTCATTTAAACAAGGGCGTACCATGCATGATAAATATCAGGTCATCTGGATGCCCAATTGTATGCTCGGTTTTGAAAACTAACCCACTGAGAAACATCAGAAAGGATTTTTTACACCTAAACAAATGTATACCCACATTAACTGAGGATGTAAAACAAACAGATAAGTAGCTTTGTACAGCCAACTTCAATAGTTTTCAGTGCCATTCACACATGGCAATGGCAATAGTTCTGTTACATTTGTTGTACCAATCTTCACTTTTGCATACCACTGATGAAAGTAAATTATCAGGAGCTAGAGCTAAAATCTGTGTCTTTGACAAGAGAAGCTAGTGTTGAATGTTTCCTGCCTTTTCATCAAAACATCCTAACCAGCACTTGATGACATTTCTCTTAATGTAATATTGTTGTTACATAGATCAAGTAGACCACTAGGAGATGCCAACTTCCCAGAATCCGGTGCAAGTAGAATACAGTGAACATTGCCTTCCTTACAGTACAGCAATTCTGTGAAGTACCAGAATACCTAGAGGTCATAACTGGCAATTTAACAGTGGGACAATGAAGCACTTGTTTTGAAACTGAAGAGTTCTGACTGTATACTCCGCAGCTAAGAGCTCAGTTTCATGAGTGATTGAACAATACACGAACACTAAAGAATTACCTCCATTAGTAGAAACAGAGTTTCTTATCTAAGTATACATATCACTCACTGTAGACATAGCAATAAACTTACTCATAACAACAAATCTTTTCTTATTTCACAATTTCAGTGTTTAATAGTTATCTCATAATGAAAATAACTTTATGTTGCCACATAATATAATTAGCACTGCCAATCAGGCAAACATGAAACAAAGCATCAGAAATAAGCTTAATAAACCACTATATTACACAAACCATACCTGACATCCACCAAGCCCTCAGCAGTACATCCTGGACGTACTGCTTCCAGCCTGCTCTGCAGAATAGATGACCTCGTCTGCACACTGCAAAAACAATGTTAACTGTTAAAGCAGGTTTTTTCAGTGCAGCAACAGAAAGAGAAATTTTGTAGAAAAATCCGAAAACTCAGTTTAAGGAAATCCCAGTTTAAGAAGTGGTACCTTGCAGCTGCGGTTCTGAAGATTTAGTGAACAATGAAAAAAAATGGGACATGCATTACACTGAAGTGTCACGAATATACAGGAAAGTTCTGCTGGCAAGTCAAAAATAGCTCATTGCATATTAAAGCTTTATTCAATTTTCTACAGCATCTACATTAGCTATGGGCAGGTAGCTCTAATGAAGTGTAAAAAATACAAGGAAAAGCAGTATCAAGTCTTTTCCCCCCACGGCAAGCTGCCTTCCCAGCACTCAAAATGCTCAAAACAATAGTATGGTATGTACCTTACACAAATCACTTAATATCCACAATACAATTGAAATTATCACAAATCCAAGACAAACACCACCAACATGCACGTTTCATGGACATTTCCCTATCAGTGGATTCCCTTTACACTTGTAACTGCATTTACTGTCATCCACGTAACTGCCTTGTTGCAAGTGCAGCTTATGCCCTTGTATCATTGCCATTTATGCCGTTACCACCCTCTCATGCATAATAAATTATAGCCAAACATACATAGCGTCACTGTTTATGAAATATTCAACAGCTCCACCGTGTTTTATTCGTACATGATCATTAAACGAGAAAGCAGACAATCTGATCATTTCACATACAGAATGTGTGTTAGTAGTTCGTCGAGTCGTGGAAATGTGGATGCCAAAAACTACAGACCAACTGCACTTCACTTCAGGCGTATACATGAACAAAATGTGGTATTATGGAAAATGAAATTCCTGATGGTTAAATTTCACTAGACGACGTTCGGATGAAAAAGAAAAATATTGTCTTCTGTCAAGGAACAATCCTTCCCCCAAAATTTATTTTCAAGCAAACCTGGGCACAAAAAGTACGATTTAAGCTCAAGGTAAATGCTTAAACCTGGCATACCCAGCATAATTAAGCCCTCGGATATAGCAAAATTTTTATGCGTCACATGGATTGGAGAAAACTTTTCAAAGCTCCTGCTTCATTCACAACACGAACAACTCATGGTAAAATACTGGGATCAACTGACAAGCAGGGATGCAGTTTTCCATCCTGGGCAGAATCTATGAACGCACTACCCACAATATCAATGTTTTGGTTTTGCATTTTATCCACAAAGTCAACACAGGTTGTGAATTATTGCACCAGGTCCACAATGTACATTGATCTCTATATCAAATATGGAACATTGACAATAAGCAAAGCTCAGTATCAGCAAAAACACTAATATTCTGCCTTAACATTAGTCACACTTAGATTAACTGCACTGAGGTTCAACAGCACAACCAATACTGCATTAATATACTACAGAAAGACAAAACACAAAACATGGAAAACAGTAACTAACAGATGGAGAATGGAAGCAGACAAATATAAATTCACCATTTTATAGCACAAACACACTCCCAAAGCAAAAATGGGACACTGTACCTTCATTCTCCGTACATACCACAAGTGGCTCCATTTGAGCTGACAGACACAGATTTGGGTTGGCTTGGTGGCAGAATAGTTTAGATTTTGACACAGAGTGTAAAAATCTGAAATGAAAAAATTCTATTACCTCCTAAACTAACTTAAGAGGCAACAGTTCCTATGTATGTTACACTAAAATAATATTCCACTATTAACATCCAGTATCTAAATGTTCTCCAGACACAAATTGTCTTAACACAGCGATCCCCCATTTTGGTAGCTGCAGCATCTTGATGTCAGCCTGTTTCATCGAATATGTTACAGCACAATATTCTGGTGCAAGATGGTAACATCTCACATGCCACATTGTACCAAGGACATAAAAAATAAACATCCTTGCTAAAGGCTGATTTAAAGAAGTACTGCCCAATACCACTTTACAGTATGAAAAGATCTATACTTTCCCCAGCACAATAAAAAATTGTGATGTTCAAATTCTACACACTATGAAATATTCCTATCAACTGTCTGTGGAAAACAAAAAATACTGCTGAATATCCTACTGTTTCTATACACTACTCATCAGACTCATAGCATCTTAATATTACAGTTATATATGCACCAGTACTTACAGGAAGCTGTGACTCATTCCACATACAAGCCTGTCGCTTACACAAATGACACTACAAATAAATATCATTACAGGTAATATCATTAATTCCATTGTTTGGATCTGGAATATCAACTCGAGCAACCTCCTGACATAGCCAAGACCTCAGACTAGGTGACATTATTGTCTCCACTAAAAGAGGAAAAGGAACAAAATAGGTTAACTGATAATTCATCCAACCTAATGTAGAACTATGGTTTCAGTACACTGCGTCACAACATCCTCAAAAACAAAAAAGATAAAGCATGCTTTCACTGGTGGTAGAAGAACAGCGTAATGATGACAAATGTAGCAAACATCTCAAATAAATTTTAACCCCCCCCCCCCCCCCCCCGCTTTCTCACAGGATTTAAACGATATTGTAAACACAAACAAAATACATCTGGCACTACAGATACTTGCAGAAGCCTACAAAAGGCACTTCGAAGACTATACCATTGAACCACGTCATTTGCTAGATAAGCAAAGACAGTTAAATGGACTGTCCTGCTTCTGCATGTAGACGTCACATGCCATGTTATATCACACATCAAATCAGAGGTCCAGTACTGTTGGTTGGACTCAAGAACAGGTACCTGTTCATTTGCTACACATTTAAAGCCAAATCTATGGTAAGCATACTGTACCGAACAAAGATCTCCAGCCATTCAGGTAGATTACAGCACGGGCAGTCATTCTCTGAAGAGAAAGAAAAGAAGAACATTAATTTTCGGTGAGACTTCAAACAATGTATTTTAAATAATAATTCTTACATCATTTTGCAAAATTCCAAGAGATTAAAAACTATCAGTTATGACGTGTTCTTAAGTATGTGGCAATTAATTTACTGCGATGGCCATATATTTTCACATTAAATCTAGTAACACTACATAGAGCACTTTTTTCTGATTTGTTCCGAAATGCTTTCAAAGAAATAGTTGAGTTTATTTTATTGCGCATCATATGTATTTGGTCAAAGCAGACGGGCGGGATCGGACGCTTCCGTATTTAAAATTATTTGGTAACGAAATTCTATGTGGCATGAACAAAGGATAGAGTGGCATAGCCAAGTAAATATGTAACACGTGTAGCATATCCACAGCAGAAGTAGACGTTCTAAACTTAAGCATGAAATTTAGGTAGGATAGTGTAGCCTTAAACCTGTTTCCGGTGGCCCGATTTTGAATTAAAACCATATTACAGATTCAACATAGCGAACACGTGGAAAGGCAGTACACGTAAAATGGCTCCCGCTATTCATATTAAACTGCATACGAAACGGAAACCATTTTCTCGATGTTTATTTCACTGGGTAACACTTCTGTTCCGCATCGTGCTTAAACTCTTGCGGTCCTGAACATAAGTAAGTAGTAATGCTAGCAATCTACCACGATCCTAAATCGGAAATAACCACGTGTTTACCTATGCCGCTTTAAGCTAACGTACTGTGCACAAAATGCAGGCGTCTGTGCAGGGAAATACGTCACAACATAAAATACCAGATACATGCTACTTAAATCGACTAGCAATGCATTCTTCATCACTCAACAGACTCTGCCGTCTTAACTATTTGTAAAATACTATTTGCAAACGCTTACCGTCAGCCATTACAGATGTTCGATTATCAAACACTCAAACAGCAACTACACCTGATACAGCAAGAATAGAACTGCGCTCGTTGTCTCGCCTGAGTGACTCATCATTGCTTTAGCTGTGCCAACATATACGACTTTCTTACGCCATATTTCGTGGTGTAATCGATTACATGCTGGATTATTTTGCACCAACAATAGGTAATGAGCATCATAAACAAATTCGACAACAGAGCAAAAAATAACTGATGACAGGAAATTCACAGAACATGAAATTCTGCTTTAAAGACTTAAACCCAAAAAATATCCGTAGCGGTAACGGAATAATAGTGAAGTATTTTGTCGATTGTTCTACCAGTTTCCGAAAAATGGTACAATTATCAACATTTCCTCAAAAAAATTGTATGTAACGGAAACAATAGCAATAGTAAAACCATTTAAATAACGAGCAGTGTACGAGAGATAATGTTATGGCCCGATTAAATTTTATGTACCGCAGCCACGACGTAGTGTGATGAGGCCCATGTTGTCAGCGACCCTTGAATGCAGGAAAATATGTGGCATTTGTGTTAATTTTTCGTATACCCGCAAACGATTTCTTATAAGATGTTTCGTTGACGAGAATAATTAATTTACTGAGATGACGATGGTTTGCCCAATGAGCTATTTGTAAACAAAGGCGTGAGTGCTGATACATATGACAAAAGAAAATTGTGCATTTTCTTTTCTCGAAAGATCAAGAACGACCAACACGGGTGTAATCGACAGATAAGCACCATAGAGGCCACTGACAAATTTCTTAAATACAATCCGGCGTGGGTGTCATACGATAGCGTGAGAAGGAAGTTTATCTGAAATCGGCCACGTGACGACCCTCGCGCTGTGGAGAGAGATCTTTGTCTAGACCACCGAATTCGCGAAAATGTTGCTAAGAAATAAGATTGCTATGATACATCGCAACGTATAAGTTCTCGGGTATGAAGTACGATACAGTTAACTGTGTAGTTTTTCTAATAAGAATTAACTGACACATATACAAGACCTCTTAAAATTTTGATGATCTGCGTTTTATTTCAGATTATAGTGGAAATAGGGATTTGTGGAAGGCACTCTGCGGAATATATGGTTTCAATTTTACAATCAGGAAGGATTTGTACAGACATTTGAGATCTTTCCATGAAATCGACGTAAATTAAAAAGCAAATAATGAAATAAGTTAACATGCCAGTATCTTACAATATGTTTACGTACAGTGTTTCCCTCGATCGCCACTAGAAAACGCATATGCCAGCTCCTCAAACACTACTAAAAGAAATGTGATACAGTATTATAGTGTAATGTTGGTTTTTTGTTTCAGATGTATATAATTTATAAATTTTATCAGCACGTGTTTCCCACTCAATAAATAACATGCTTATAGTTTTACATTTCTTACCACACTTTTAAATAATTGTACACAGAGTGGTGTTTTTTTACATGCGTGCCAGAGAAGAGTTAAAACGGAATGAATCTGAAAAAAAAACAAACAAGAAATGTAATTTGATTCGTTGGAACAAAAATGGAGAAATCTGCTCTGATCTTACGCCTTCGAAGATAATATACATAGGACAAATTGACTGAACTGTTTCAGATATGAATATGCTGGGTATCCAATACATTTAGTGTACTGTCACAAAGTCTTTTGTAATCAGCTGCAGTAAATCAAGCTCACTAATGAGTGTGTCTGTTTTTTAAAAGAATATTCACATTGTAAGGCTAATGTCCTCCCTTAATATTAATTATTAGCGTTACAAAAATTTTAAGATTTGAGTAAGTCCTAGCAAGGCTGTAAAGTTCTAAAAACTTTTATGATCTACTGGCTGTGTCATAACATCAGCTTGTTGCTCATTTGTGCTAACATACATTAACACAACTTCTTCACAAAAGCTTTCCCCCCCACAAGCAAAATTTTGACATATATATGCTTAAGTTTGATGGAGCTGTGGGGTCTTGCAAAAGATTGTTACGGGCACATTACCTTCATGCAGTACAACAGCTCTTTGACTGCCAGAAACACTATGTTACATAGTACTGTGCTGACAGCCTTCACTATTCGTCATACTTAAGGCTAAAACCCCCCCATGAACCATGGACCTTGCCGTTGGTGGGGAGGCTTGCGTGCCTCAGCGATACAGATGGCCGTACCGTAGGTGCAACAACAACGGAGGGGTATCTGTTGAGAGGCCAGAAAAATATGTGGTTCCTGAAGAGGGGCAGCAGCCTTTTCAGTAGTTGCAGGGGCAACAGTCTGGATGATTGACCGATCTGGCCTTGTAACATTAACCGAAACGGCCTTGCTGTGCTGGTACTGCGAACGGCTGAATGCAAGGGGAAACTACAGCCGTAATTTTTCCCGAGGACATGCAGCTTTACTGTATGATTAAATGATGATGGCGTCCTCTTGGGTAAAATATTCCGGATGTAAAATAGTCCCCCATTCGGATCTCTGGGCGGGGACTACTCAAGAGGATGTCATTATCAGGAGAAAGAAAACTGGCATTCTACGGATCGGAGCGTGGAATGTCAGATCCCTTAATCGGGCAGGTAGATTAGAAAATTTAAAAAGGGAAATGGATAGGTTAAAGTTAGATATAGTGGGAATTAGTGAATTTCGGTGGCAGGAGGAACAAGACTTTTGGTCAGGTGATTACAGGGTTATAAATACAAAATCAAATAGGGGTAATGCAGGAGTAGGTTTAATAATAAATAAAAAAATAGGAGTGCGGGTTAGCTACTACAAACAGCATAGTGAACGCATTATTGTGGCCAAGATAGACACAAAGCCCATGCCTACTACAGTAGTACAAGTTTATATGCCAACTAGCTCTGCAGATGATGAAGAAATTGATGAAGTGTATGACGAGATAAAAGAAATTATTCAGGTAGTGAAGGGAGACGAAAATGTAATAGTCATGGGTGACTGGAATTCGTCAGTAGGAAAAGGGATAGAAGGAAACATAGTAGGTGAATGTGGATTGGGGGGAAGAAATGAAAGAGGAAGCCGCCTTGTAGAATTTTGCACAGAGCGTAACTTAATCATAGCTAACACTTGGTTCAAGAATCATAAAAGAAGGTTGTATACCTGGAAGAACCCTGGAGATACTAAAAGGTATCAGATAGATTATATAATGGTAAGAGATGGATTTAGGAACCAGGTTTTAAATTGTAAGACATTTCCAGGGGCAGATGTGGATTCTGACCACAATTTATTGGTTGTGAACTGCAGATTGAAAGTGAAGAAACTGCAAGAAGGTGGGAATTTAAGGAGATGGGACCTGGATAAACTGAAAGGACCAGAGGTTGTAGAGAGTTTCAGGGAGAGCATAAGGGAACAATTGACAGGAATGAGGGAAAGAAATACAGTAGAAGAAGAATGGGTAGCTATGAGGGATGAAGTAGTGAAGGCAGCAGATGATCAAATATGTAAAAAGACGAGGGCTAGTAGAAATCCTTGGGTAACAGAAGAAATATTGAATTTAATTGATGAAAAGAGAATATATAAAAAGACAGTAAATGAAGCAGGCAAAAAGGAATACAAACATCTCAAAAATGAGGTCGACAGGAAGTGCAAAATGGCTAAGCAGGGATGGCTAGAGGACAAATGTAAGGATGTAGAGGTCTGTCTCACTAGGGGTAAGATAGATACTGCCTACAGGAAAATTAAAGAGACCTTTGGAGAGAACCACTTGTATGAATATCAAGAGCTCAGATGGAAACCCAGTTCTAAGCAAAGAAGGGAAGGCCGAAAGGTGGAAGGAGTATATAGAAGGTTTATACAAGGGCGATGTACTTGAGGACAATATTATGGAAATGGAAGAGGATGTAGATGAAGACGAAATGGGAGATAAGATACTGCGTGAAGAGTTTGACAGACCACTGAAAGACCTGAGTCGAAACAAGGCCCTGGGAGTA
Source organism: Schistocerca serialis cubense (assembly GCF_023864345.2). Lineage (NCBI taxonomy): Eukaryota > Metazoa > Arthropoda > Insecta > Orthoptera > Acrididae > Schistocerca > Schistocerca serialis. The sequence continues at coordinate 70,049,095 of NC_064647.1, forward strand.
GTCAACATTCCATTAGAACTACTGATGGCCTTGGGAGAGCTAGTCATCACAAAACTCTACCATCTGGCGAGCAAGATGTATGAGACAGGCGAAATACCCTCAGACGTCAAGAAGAATATAATAATTCCAATCCCGAAGAAAGCAGGTGTTGACAGATGTGAATATTACCGAACTATCAGTTTAATAAGTCACAGCTGCAAAATACTAACGCGAATTCTTTACAGACGAATGGAAAAACTGGTAGTGGCGGACCTAGGGGAAGATCAGTTTGGATTCCGTAGAAATGTTGGAACACGTGAGGCAATACTAACCTTATGACTTATCTTAGAAGAAAGATTAAGAAAAGGCAAACCTACGTTTCTAGCATTTGTAGACTTAGAGAAAGCTTTTGACAATGTTAACTGGAAAACTCTCTTTCAAATTCTGAAGGTGGCAGGGGTAAAATACAGGGAGCGAAAGGCTATTTACAATTTGTACAGAAACCAGATGGCAGTTATAAGAGTCGAGGGGCATGAAAGGGAAGCAGTGGTTGGGAAAGGAGTGAGACAGGGTTGTAGCCTCTCCCCGATGTTATTCAATCTGTATATTGAGCAAGCAGTAAAGGAAACAAAAGAAAAATTCAGAGTAGGTATTAAAATTCATGGAGAAGAAGTAAAAACTTTGAGGTTCGCCGATGACATTGTAATTCTGTCAGAGACAGCAAAGGACTTGGAAGAGCAGTTGAACGGAATGGACAGTGTCTTGACAGGAGGATATAAGATGAACATCAACAGAAGGAAAACGAGGATAATGGAATGTAGTCAAACTAAATCGGGAGATGCTGAGGGAATTAGATTAGGAAATGAGACACTTGAAGTAGTAAGGGAATTTTGCTATTTAGGGAGTAAAATAACTGATGATTGTCGAAGTAGAGAGGATATAAAATGTAGACTGGCAATGGCAAGGAAAGCGTTTCTGAAGAAGAGAAATTTTTTAACATTGAGTATAGATTTAAGTGTGAGGAAGTCGTTTCCGAAAGTATTTGTATGGAGTGTAGCCATGTATGGAAGTGAAACATGGACGATAACTAGTTTGGACAAGAAGAGAATAGAAGCTTTCGAAATGTGGTGCTACAGAAGAATGCTGAAGATAAGATGGGTAGATCACATAACGAATGAGGAGGTATTGAATAGGATTGGGGAGAAGAGAAGTTTGTGGCACAACTTGACTAGAAGAAGGGATCGGTTGGTGGGACATGTTTTGAGGCATCAAGGGATCACAAATTTAGCATTGGAGGGCAGCGTGGAGGGTAAAAATCGTAGAGGGAGACCAAGAGATGAATACACTAAGCAGATTCAGAAGGATGTAGGTTGCAGTAGGTACTGGGAGATGAAGAAGCTTGCACATGATAGAGTAGCATGGAGAGCTGCATCAAACCCGTCTCAGGACTGAAGACTACAACAACAACAAGCCTAAAAATTCTGATTCCGTTGACAACAGAGGCACTGTAGGCTGTTTCGTAGATGCCCAAGAAACTCTGCAACCCAAAACTTTGAAAAGACAACCACTTGTGGACTTGTATGTCCTCTGTGACCAGCCCAGTCAGAGTGAACATAACCAATTATGGTATCAGTACAGTTTTTATCCTCAGCACACAACAAGCTCATTTTATGGTTCACGTAATTTAATGCAGCACAAATTTTAAAACATTCCATAAACACAGACTAGCTTATGTTTAGTACCTGGTCACAATACTTATAGCTACATGAATATCTAGTATGGAACCTAATGTGACATACATCAATGATCCCATTAACTTTTTACATCAGTTCTCAATGTCTTCTTTTTTCTTTTTTTTTGGTTAGCAGACGAGCCAACACCGTGTTACGAATGGAGGCCGAAATGCATGTGTTTTAGCTCACACTGGCTGGTCTGAGGAGGGAAGAACTACACTGACGTGAGGTCTGGAACATGACAAGGAATGAGAATTCAGAAAGCGGACGTAATTAGTTTGATACTTAATTTTAATCCATTAATGATGAAAGTCGCTCTTGACGGTACATAAGTCACAATATTATCTGTTCAGAATACATTCTTGAAGAAATTATAGTAACTGAATATGGCGCCTTGTAAGGTCGTAGCAAATGACGTAGCTGAAGGCTATGCTAAACTGTCATCTCTGCAAATGAGAGCGTATGTAGACGGTGAACCATCGCTAGCAAATTCGGCTGGACAACTGGGGCGAGTGGTAGGGAGTCTCTCCAGACTAGACCTGCCATATGGCAGCGATTGGTCTGACATATACTAATGGACTGCGGCCGATTTAAAGGCTACCACCTAGCAAGTGTGGTGTCTGGTGGTAACCCCACATTCCTCCCCTGCAAATCAGCGGATGATTGTGGTATAAGGCCTCGGCCCGCCGTGAGGAAGACCCCATGTTGACGTATGCGACGAGGTGGGGAGCCTAACAACAGGAGAGGCAGTGCCTCCCACACCCTGTCATTTGGACTGTGGGGAGCTAGGGAACGCCTGAAAACCTACTCCAGGGTGCACGCCAACATGCAGTGTATGTGCCCGTAGAGAGACAGGAGGGACGGAAGGGTCAACCTCCATCGGCCCGGGGCACCCGACAGGCGAAGACGACATATGGTCCGGAGCGGGCAAGGGTTCCATGTTGGAGGACAACTGGTCACGGGGAGCGATCAGCGGCGTGTGACCCAGGGGGGCGCCTGGCGGATGCAGCGACGCATCCACTGTGGGCATCCCTGGCAGGAGAACAGGCGGCAGTGGTGGCGCATCGCCATGGGTCAAAATGGAAGGCAGGGTCGGTAACACATGGGGCTGAGGCGAGCCAGTAGATGCGTCCCCAGGGCGCTGACCGTACAGCACCATCGCTGAAAGCAGACGGCAAGCGACAGATCCCGTGCGACGGCAGAGGCGCAGCTGATTGAGATGCTGGCGCACCTCACCAGAGGCCCCCAAAACCAGGTACATAGTGCGTCCGAGGCAGCAGAGAATGCGCCCTTCGAGCCAATGCCGTGAACCATGATAGTGACGGTAGTAGACAATGTCACCTTTGGCAAAAGCAGGTGTCTGCCCCTCAAAGGAACCGGATGCGGTGGATGTAGCAAAGACATCAAGGTTTGATGATGGCAACCGTGCAGCAACTTAGCCAGCGAGCGACCATCTCGGGGCTGAGAGCAATACGAGGACAAAAAGAGCAATAACGCATCCTCCCGAGAATGTGACTCTTTAAACTGAATCATCTGTGAATTGAAAGTCTTGACGAATCAAACAGCAGCACCATTTGACTGTGGCGAAAACGGCGCGGACATCAGATGTTGAATACCATTGGCCTTGCAGAATGACTGAAATTCTGCAGACATGAATTGTGGGCCATTGTCGGAAACAATTGTCTGTGGAAGTCCTTCAATGCAAAAGATAGCAGATAACACCTGTATGGTGGCAGATGATGTCTTGGAAGACATCCAGGCAACAAAAGGAAAATTCCTGAATGAATCTATCACAGCCAACCATCGAGCATTCCAAAATGGACTAGCAAAAACGATGTGTAAGCGTTGCCAAGGGAAAGTGGCTTTTGGCCACGCAAAAAATTTCTGTGGTGGTGCTGATTGTTGTTCGGCACACACTATGCAAGAAGGGCACATATTCATAATCACAGGATCCATTCCGAATCAAGTACAGTGCTAACGAGTAAGTTGTTTCGTTCTCACTATACCCCAATGTCCTCGGTGGAGAAGCTTTAAGACAGAGGACTGTAACGAACGTGGGACCGTGACCCTGGACTGATCATTATCAGAACACAACAGCAAAACACCACGTTGAACAAAAAGTCTCTCCTTGTGAGCAAAATGTCGGCCAACCAACAGGTCCCTGGTCCATAACTTTGACAAGGGCCATTCTGTAGCAACAAAATGCAGAACGGTAGCAAGGACAGGGTCGGCAGTTGTGGATGTAGCTACACGACGAAAATCAATTGGAAATGATTCAACCACGTCATTGGTTTCCGAATCAATGAACATGCAAACAAGTTCGGAAGAATCGAATGCCCTATTCTCATCAACAGGGAAACGGGACAATGCATCGGCGTTTCCATGCTTAACAGTGGACCGATACAAGATATCGTAGTGGTACTGCAAGAGTAAAATAGACCAGCGAATGAATTTCTGTGCTGTACATAAAGGTACAAGCTTGTTTGGATGAAAAAGTGATGTCAAAGGTTTGTGGTCTGTGATTATGGTAAAGTGACGACCATACAAGAAGTCATGAAACTTTGTAACACCAAATACGAGAGCCAATGCTTCTTTCTCGATCTGTGAATAATTACTTTGCGCAAACGAGAGGAATTTGGACGCAAAGGCAATAGGGCGATTGTGCGAGCCATCTTTGTGCGCCGGCCGGTGGGACCGAGCGGTTCTAGGCGCTTCAGTCTGGAACTGCACAACCGCTACGGTCGCAGGCATGGATGTGTGTGATGTCCTTAGGTTAGTTAGGTTTAAGTAGTTCTAAGCTCTAGGGGACTGATGACCTCACATGTTAAGTCCCATAGTGCTCAGAGCCATTTGAACCATCTTTGTGCACGAGCACAGCACCCATCCCGGAATCTGATGCATCCACCATCAACAAAAGGGGCTTCTGGGGATCGAATGGCGTAAGGCAAGTATTGGAAAGCAATGCCGATTTCAACCGGCGAAAGGCACATTCGCATTCCGTCGTCCAGACGAACGGAACACCTTTACGGCATAAGCGATGAAGCAGAGCTGAAATGGAAGAGACATGCAGCACATATCTGTGATAATAGTTGATTTTTCCCAGCACACACTGTGGCTGCTTCAAATTCTGCGGCGAAGGCAAGTCTTGTATGGCACGGATGTGTGTGGGACTGGGATGTATGCCTTGCGCATTGAGTACATGGGCCAGGTAAGGCAAGTCACGAGCAAGAAACACACATTTGTCCTTCCGTAAGCGAAGACCATTATGTCGCAAGACCTGAAATAATGTTCTGAGATTGGCTAAATGATCTTCTTCCGTCTTTCCGGAGATCACAATATCGTCCAGACAGTTTGCTGCAGTAGGGACCGACACACAAACAGTTTGTAGATATTGCTGAAACAATACAGGGGCGGATGCACACCCGAATGGCAGTCATTTGAATTGATACAAACCAAGATGCATGTTAACCACCAAAACGCGCTTAGATTCTTTATCCACTGGCATTTGCAAGTACACATCTGCTAGGTCCAACTACGAAAAATATGTGCCTGGGCACAGTTTGTCAAAAAGATCTTCCAGGCGGGGTAAAGGAAAATTTACAATCACTAGTTGTGGATTCACTGTTGCCTTGTAGTCCACACAAAGTCTCAATTTTCGGAAGTTTTTGGCAAAAATACTAAGGGTGATAGCCAGAGAGAAGCCTGCACACGTTCAATTACACCTTGTGATTCCAAATCATGTAGGCATAATGTTTGCGCGCTCTGAAATATTTCAGTTGCGCATTTACTTTCAGTTCCAGATATGCTTTATAGTTCTTAGTGCAACCGAGGTCCAGTGCAAAAATGTTTGCAAATTCTTCACATAGACGAGAAACACTGTCTGAAGCCATAGTCTGGTTCACTGATAGGATCTTATTTATTATAGACAAACAACTGAAATAAATCGAAACCAAACAAGTTCACTGCAGAAGAAGAACAAAGGACGTAAAATGACAAAAAATGTGTTTGTCCTTTGTATGTTGCAAGAAGGCTGCACTGTCCTAACACAGGGATCTGAATAGCTAGTTATTACAAAAGTTGCGGCACACAACGGAGGTGTGCCCAGCTGTTTGAAAGTGTCGTGATTGATCAGTGAAACTGCAGCTCCGGTATTGAGCTGGAATGGTATCACTTTGCCGTTAATGTCCAAGTTGAAAAAAAGTTTATTTTCCAGCTGACGAAAAGAGCGACTGTCTCACGCAACGTGAACGGACACTGGTACAAAATCACTTGCGACTTGACGGGAGTTCCGGCGATGTCAATGCACACTATTTGTAGTATGAACACAGTCACTGTTAGAGAGAGTGGCACTGGGCAGAGTGGAATGAATGACATGAATTTCCATGGGCGAAGTTTCGTGAGCCTGAGTATCCCTGGTTCGGTTCCGGCTCCGGCGCGAAGCAAAGGGCCTGGAATGGTTTTGAGTTTCCGATCTGAGCTTTTTCTGGCAAACAGTCTGAACATGTCCTTTTTTATTATAGTAAAAGCAAATAGCTTGGCATGACAGGCAATTCTCACGTGAATGTTTAGTAGCACACCACAGGCATGATTTGAGCACTGTATTTGCTTGCCGGCGCGGCACACGTGGCTGAGAGCCTGGCGGCAGCAGTGCGGCCGGGTGCGAGGGCTGTTTACTGCTCTGTGCAGCTCGCCCGGCAGGCCGATTAACCTGACACATGGCTGGCGAAATTTCGAATGATTCTTAAGCAAAGTCAAGTGTGTCCTGCCTATCCAATATGTCCATCACTTGTTGAAGACAAGGATTGACTAGTTTCAAAATCTGTTCCCTTAAATGAACATCAGAAACGTTCTGTGCAACTGCATCACGTACCATAGTATCTGAATATGGGAGTCCACATTGACACTCAAAAGCACAATCCCTAGTAAGGCCTTGCGAGGTTGCAACCCACTCTCGCTTAGTATGACCTCCCGTACGTTTTGTATGAAAGAAGGTATACCGTTTCGCAACTACATTGACTGATTGTTTGAAATATGCATCTAATGCAGACAAAATTTCTTCGTAGGACAGAGTTGCTATGTCACGTCGGGGAAATAAATTGACTATCACACAGTAGGTTTGCACACCGACGGACGACTAAAGAAAAAGCTGCCGCTCGTTACTTTGAATTCTGTAGGTGGCGAGATGGAATCCAAATTGGCGTGACCACTCTGTCCAGCTTTCCAGTGCAGCATCAAAAGGTCTGAAGGTTGGTGCAACTGTGTGTTGTGGCTGCATTAGCGGTGGAGCGGCGGCTGCCGCATCGTTTTGCATTGCACGTTGACCCTGGATGAGTTGTCCAAGGGCATCCAGTAATGCCTGCGTCTGCTGATTCTGTAAGCGATAAAATTCGGACAGTACATCTGGAGATTGTGGTGAAGCCATTACATTAAATCAGGGCAGTCTCAACGACATATGTCAGTATAGGTAAAACACCATTTTTACTCCTCGTCACCAATTTTGGGTTAGCAGAAGAGCCAACACCGTGTTACAACTAGAGGCCGAAATGCACGCGTTTTAGCTCACGCAGGCTGGCGTGAGGAGGGAAGAACTATACTGACATGAGGTCTGGAACATAACAAGGAATGAGAATTCAGAAAGTGGACGTAATTAGTTTGATACTTAATTTTAATCCATTAATCATGAACGTCGCTCTTGACAGTACATAAGTCACAATATTATCTGTTCAGAAGACATAGTAACTGAATATGGTAGATCGTAGCATATGACATAGCTGAAGGGTATGATAAACTGTCATCTCTGCAAATGAGAGCGTATGTAGATGGTGAACCAATGCTAGAAAAGTCGGCTGTACAACTGGAATGAGTGCTAGGATGTCATTCTAGACTAGACCTGCTATGTGGCGGCGCTCGGTCTGCAATCACATGATGGCGAAACGCAGGTCCGATGTATACTAATGGACCACGGCCGATTTAAAGGTTACCACCTAGCAAGTGTGGTGTCTGGCGATGACACCACAACTTTCATATTATTCTCTTTTCAAACCACTTTATTACATGATAATTGAAACAGAAGTACATTAATATATATCAAAAACTTTTAATACTTTTTCAAGACAGGAACCTTCACAATTAGTAACAGTACCCTTCAGTAAATTTTGAAAAATTTTCATTTCCAAAAAGTTCTTAATCAGACCTTAATCCTTAATTCTGAAGTTATCACTTGCTAACATCTGTAAGGCATCCATTCCAATTAGGGAAGTTGAAGCTATCAGCAGATCATCAATGTAAACAAGTGCGTTTTATTGCTCTTTTCAGACTTGAATACAAGCAGTCCTCATAACCCCTGCTCACAGATCCTAACTCAGCTATTGCCTTTTTCAAATTTAACATCCATAATTTGAGGGAGTGCTTTAAACCATACAGAGCCATGGATCGAAGCAGCTAAGCCTAAATGACAACAGGTTTCTCACCCAAGAAAAGCTAAATTGAAATGGACATACGTGTTTCTACATCTGAACAAATTTATGTACAATCTTGAATTAAAGTAGCAGGAACTTGAGTTGATTTACATGTATTCCTGAGGTAACTGGAGTAGTTGAGATACATTTATCCTGTAAAATCTGGATTCTTCTTAACTGTCAGCCTCCAGATTCTTCTTAACTGTCAGCCAGCAACATTTTGCTGAGTTCTATAGCCTTCTACAGGTTATTCTCTCTAAATTTTACAACAGAGACCATGTTACAGGTATTGTTATTTCAATGATAATGTATGTGAAAATGGGAGAGGGAAGGAGAAGATGTCATGTATAAATCCATCATTCAACCATCACTTGAATATTGTTTCTTGTTGTGGGAACTTTTCCTAAGTTAATTAACTGTAGGGACAGAAAAATTCAGAGAAGAGTTGCTGTGCTTGTCTCGTGTTTGCTTGGGCAGCATTTGAGTGTCACAGGAATGCTCAAGAAACTGCATAGGGAGACTTCACAACAAAGACATCTAAGCAAAAGAAGCCTTACTCTTAAAATTCCATTAGCCCTACTACATGTTCCAAAATGAAAACAGACATGTGTTATTCCAGCATAAATACAACATAATGAGACTGCCCTCAAAATTAAAATAACTCAGGCTACATCTACATCTACATCTACATTGATACTCCGCAAGCCACCCAACGGTGTGTGGCGGAGGGCACTTTACGTGCCACTGTCATTACCTCCCTTTCCTGTTCCAGTCGTGTATGGTTCGTGGGAAGAACGACTGTCTGGAAGCCTCCGTGCGCGCTCTAATCTCTCTAATTTTACATTCATGATCTCCTCGGGAGCTATAAGTAGGGGGAAGCAATATATTCGATACCTCATCCAGAAACGCACCCTCTCGAAACTTGGCGAGCAAGCTACACCGCGATGCAGAGCGCCTCTCTTGTAGAGTCTGCCACTTGAGTTTATTAAACATCTCCGTAACGCTATCACGGTTACCAAATAACCCTGTGACGAAACGCGCCGCTCTTCTTTGGATCTTCTCTATCTCCTCCGTCAGACCGATCTGGTACGGGTCCCACACCGATGCGCAATACTCAAGTATAGGTCAAACGAGTGCAGTGTTGTAATGACACTCTTTGTATATTACAGTAATATTACTTTTCTGGTCATTCATTTAAAAGGAATGATTAGAGAATATTGCTTACCATTCGGAACGTGAGTTAGAATGTTAACTTTCCAAGAGAATTACACAGAAAAGAAATATAACAATATACAACATTTTCGTTAAGTAAACATTTAATCAGTGACATAAATGTTATCCAATAGTGAATTATCTCTCTGACCATGATGCACAACTAGTCAAACTAAATTGTATCATACAAAACATATGAATAAATGACCAAACAACAGAAACTTTCAATGCAGTCTTACAAAAGATTGATTAGAAAGATGTATGTAATGTGAAAGACATCAAATCCAACAAGGTGAATGTATTTATATACTGGATACGATGAAGCTCTAACAGCTGCTTTCCCAGTGAAATGACATAGTATGGATCAAATAAGCCCTGGATTATAAAAGGAATCAAAATATGAGCAAGGGAAAGGAAAATGTTTGAAATGATAAAATAGGACTGACTTTGTATTGGGAGAAACACTGTACTGTACTCAAGAAAGTGATCAAAAATCTCTGTATACTGACTGAAATCAACACCTGAGATAATAAAATTAAATCTATTGAGCAATAGCTAAAGGAGAAATCAGTTAAGCAGTGTGGTGACTTTAATAACAAAGAAAGTAGTCCATTAATACAAGATAGCCAGAGAGGCAATGTTCTTAACAATCACTCCCTTGAAGTAATGAGTGTTGATCGAAATGTAAGGTTCCCTTCATTTTTACAAACAGACGACATTGATTTTTTTCGTAGAAATTTACACTGTTAGAAAGAAGAAACTTTTTAGCTCTATTTTTACACTTAATTGTAACTTTTTCCATGCATTTTTTTAGATGGTGCTCCAGTTTCTGATTCCCCATGCCGTAGAACTCCGCCACCAACCCACTGAGGCACTTCACCTCTTCTTTCACTTCATTGGCACTCCAGAAGTGGTAGCCATCTTCATGATCCTTTAACTTGGGGAATAAGTGTTAATCGCTAGGCACATGGTCTCCACTGTAAGATGGGTGGGGCATGTAAGTCCAACTAAAGTTTGTCTTAAGTTCTTGGGTTTGGTGGGAGACATGAGGTCCGGCATTATCGTGAAGCAGCATTACACCCACTACCAGTTGCCCTGTCTGGTGGTTCTGCATAGCTTGCCTGAGTTTCCCTACTGTTTCAATATAACTGTATGAGTGACTGTTGTCCCAGATTCCTTGAAGGCTAATACCAGTATCCCCTTACAATCCCAAAAGACAGTCATCAAGAATTTGCAGGCAGAAGGAGTTTGTTTAAACTTCTTTGCATCTGTTGACCCTGAGTGATGCCACTGTTTGGATTTTTCTTTCGCTTTGGGAGTGAATTAAGCACCCACATGGTGTATTCCATGACTACGGAGTCCAACAATCGGTCCTTATCTTCTTCACACTGTAGAAGAAACTGGTCAGCACAGCAAAGTCATATATCCTTGAGTTCTGCCATCAGAATACACAGTACCCATCGAAGGCAACAATTGTGATACCCCAATTTTTCCCTCAAAGAGCTTTCAACTGTACCGTAAGAACTCCCAGTAAAATGTTTACAGGTGCACTGAATGGACATACACTTGTCACCATACACGTGCATCAGCTGACAATGAATATCAATGCATGAAGTCCCTTACATGTGCAAAACCGAATTATGAATGAATATTGCACTTCCTTTGCTGATGGCTCTTTAGCCAATACAGCTGCACACAGCAGTGTTGACAGTTTTTCCTATCACCTTCCAGTGCAGTTGGAGATCTTTGGGAACGTTACTTCAGGATCAACCCTCATAGTTCATAAGATCTGCATGGAAAGTTCAATACTGCAATTCCATCTCCAAATTTCTTCTTGCTTCCCTATACCCCTTGCTCAATATACAAACTGAACAACATACAGGATGGGATACAATGCTGTCTCACCCCCTTCTCAACCACTGCTGCTCTTTCATGTCCTGTGACTCATAGCTACAGTCAGGTTTCTGTACAAGTTATAAATAACTTTTCACCTTCTGTATGTTATCACTGTTACATTCAAAATACCGAAGAGTGTATTCAAGTCAACATTGTCAAAAGCTTTCCCAAACTCCACAAATGCTATAAATGTATGTTTTCCTTTCTCTAACCTGTCTTTTTCGACAATTTGTAGAGCTGGTATGGTGTCACATGCTTTCTACACTTCTCCAAAACCCACACTGATCTTGCTGAAGGTCGGCTTCCATCAGTTTTTCTATTCTTCTGTAAATAACCCACATCAATATTTTGCAACAATTACTTATTAAACTCTTAGATCAGTAATATTAACACTTGGCAGTATCTGAGTTCTTTAGAATTGAAATTATAGTAGTCTTCTTGAAGTCTGTCTTGTATATCTTGCACACCAGGGAAATGAATATTCAAAGCCCTTATCATCACAGTATAATTTCATATTGTAACAGTACATTACACCTACATCTACATCTAATCTCTGCAAAGCACAATTGGGTCCATAGTGGAGGATATGTCCAATGTACCAGTTATTACCATTTCTTCCTGTTCCATTAACATGTGAAGTGTGGGAAGAATGTCCTATCTGGTATGGGTCCCACACACTCAAGCAATATTCCAGAACCAGTCACACAAGTGATTTGTAAGAAATCTCCTTTGTAGATTGGTTGCACTTGCCCTGTATTCTATCATAAACTGAAGTCTCCACTGCTTTATCCATGACTGAACCTATGTGATCATTCCATTTCATACCCCTACAAAGTGTTACAGCCAGGCATTTGTATGAGTAGGCTGACTCCAGCAGTGAATCATTGATATTATACTCATAGGATGACTCTCCACCCAAATCAGCATGCTGCGTCCTCCCTACCACAAAGTCCTCAATCCAGTCACATAATTCACTTGATACCCCATATGATCATACTTTTTGCAAGTATAGATATGGTATCAAGTGAAATGCTTTTCAGATGTCAACAAATACTGCATTTACCTAATTGCCTTGATAGAAAACTTTCAGTATGTCATTGGAGAAAGTGTGAGTAGGGTCTCACATGATTAATATTTCAGGAATACTTGCTGGTTACATTGATGGGACCATCCTGTTCAAGATATCTCATTACGTTTGAGCTTCAAATATATTCAAAGATTCTACACAAATCAATGTTACCTCCCTTCTTGTACATGGGTGTGACCAGTGCATTTTTCCAGAAACTGGGCAATGTTTCTTGTCAAGTGATCTACAATAGATTATAATTAGAAGAAATGCGTGGTGGTGGTGGTGGAGGGGGGAAATCATCTGAAAGTTCTGTATAGAATCCAACAGGGATTCCATCGAGCCCAGGATCCTTGTTCATTCTTAATGATTTCAGCTTTTTCTCAACATCAATGACAGTAATACTTATTTCACTCCTCTTTTTATTTGTACTAGGATTATACTGGGGTAATTCTTCTGGGATTTCCTTTGTAAAGGAACATTTGCAAAAAGAGTTAAGTGTTTCAGCATTTGCTTTTCTACCCTCAGTTTAAGTTTCTGTCACATTCACTAGCGACTCGACAATAAGTTTGGTGCCACTAACAGCCTTTACATATGACCAGAATTTCTTTGGGTTCTGTGAAAGATCACAGGTCAGTATTCTGCTATGGAGCTAAAGGCTACATTACCCTCTACACAGCCAAATACGTTTCATGCTGTATCTCACTATCTATAGCCCTACGCTTCGATTTACACATTTTATGCATTAATCTCTGTTTTCTTATGATTTTTTATGTAGTTAACAGGACATACACAAATATTTCTGCTTGTTTTAGTTGTTCTTTGTTCTTCGGTAATCATTGTTGCCACAAGTGCAAAATGGTCACTGATACAATTTCTGATGTGAATCTCATCAAATGGGTCAGATCTACTTGTTGCCATTAGATCCAATATATTGACATAATGAGTGGGGTTCCAAACCATCTTTTCTCAGCAGGTTTCAGAGAAGGCATTTAGTAAAATTTCACAGGACATCTTATCATGCACACCACTAATTAAACTGTAATTTTCTCAATTAATTGTTGGGAGATTAAAGTATCTGCCAATGATTACAGTATTATTGGTGAACTCATACATAAACAAACATACAACATAACTAACACAACATTAGTACTGAATATTATTTTGTGGACCAATATTGAATTCTCACATTGAATCAAATGCCTGCTGTCTAAGCCAGTTATTTGTCGTGTTTTGAGTACAGTGTCAGACCTCACACATGTGCTAGCAGTCTGTTAATTATTAGTAACTGTAAACCCAAGTGTATGTAACCAAGTGTGGCAGATGGGATGTCTGTCTGCTGCTTTTAATTCCTCTGATGTTGATGAACTGTCATTGTTCATGAGGTGTTCCCTTCCTATGAGTGTACTGAACAATTTAGAATAAAGTGGGACATTACTATTTGTACTCTTTTTTTTTGTAGTATGGTGTACAATTCTTCAATTTTCAGTCTAGAATTGTATCTGATTGCCTTCTTTTGCCAACTAAGAATTGTTTTCTTGTTTGTCGGGAATTCTCTATTACAGTATTACACTATTAGATTAGAGAGGACAGCAGAGAAAGGCATCTTTTCTACACGAGAGAAGAGAATACTAACATTGTCTTCATAACTAACTGTGTACTGACTGCTTCAAGGTGATTTTCACTTTGATACTTGAGTGTGGCTAAGTCTTTTCCAGCTATAACATATATTGTGGCATATACGTATAGAGTGGACACATACAAAATACCACTTCACAACAAAGCTGCTAATCAATCAACACATGTAATAAAAGTAGAAGCAGCATGTCCCCATATTTCGCTATAGCTGTGCACCCTATTTGTGTAGCACTGTAAGGGTTATATGGTATGGTAGCCCTTTCTTCCCACATCCATGAAAGTGGTTTTGTTTTGGAACTGCATGAATAGGTTTAAAAGATATAGATGCCAAATGAGAGCTTCATATCAATGCGATTATTACAGAATGGTGCAAAGCAGCTGGGAATCGAGTGCCAAAGTTTCTGTGACTGGCCAGAGTGTTCCATAATGGCTTAGAATGTTTTGGAATACTGTAAAGTCTTCCAGAAGGTTTGAGAATCTTCCACAATGTTTCAGTACATTGTAGAGCAATATTGAACATTTCATCACCCTGCTTTGTGTTGGAGGGGATCTCTAGGTCACACCCAAACCTCCAGATGTCAGACACTGAGATCAGTACGAAACATTGTGTGTCGATAAAGTGTCAACCAAAACATCGACTTAGTTTGTACTGTATGCTACCATCCAGAAGAAGATGTGTAAACAGTCTAGGCAAACAGTATCTATAAGCTCTAAACATGAATATCTCTGGAAGGTGAGTTGGTAAAGTGTCAGATCATTCTAGTAAAGATCATGAGTTCAGAACCCTCTAATGGCAATTTATTTTAACAGATGACATGTGAAATTGTTATATGGGAGAACATATTTCTGCTATGTAAAAGGATTTTTCAGAGTATGTAGCAGTGTTTTTTTTGGTAGCCCGCTTTTCCTTCGTTAGTTGAAAGTAGCAAACCTACAGAGTTCATTTTTATAAATAGGTGTGATTATCCGTACATATATACACTATAGGTTTAGTAGTTTGAACTAATGAAGGTCAGTGCTACAAACTCGAAAATGTCCTTTCCCTATCCCTTACACAGGTATGTCTTGCCTATACTCTATACTTTTGATTTTACTATTAATTACTGTTCATGCATCTTCTATTGGATGACAGCATACATCACAACCAAATCAGTGTTTTGGTTGATACTCTATCAACACGCAATGATTAGTACCAGTGTGTCTGACATCAGGAGGTTTAGGCGTGTGAGAAGTGTATATATAGGCAATGGTGAGACAACTGCTGCATGAGTTAACATCTGTCAAATTCTTCTGGATTCAGTAAAAGTTATGGACTCTGACCAGACACTCATTATGTATTCATTACGGTAGTTAGCAGCCTTACCAGTGGAGTATTCAGGTCGGCTCGAGGATAAAAGCACATTTTCACCTTCTCTTCTGCATCACACAATGACTGACTTGTACTGGATAACATATTAGTGATCAAAATAAACCTCATACAAATAATGCAGTTGACTACTGTAAAGTTGTTGTTAATTGTATATTTAATGTTCAGACCTATTCCGCTGTAAGTGGTCAATGGTGAATAAACTGAATAAACTAAACTGAAACTGAATTGGGTGTTCATGTCGTCTACATTCCTTTGAGCAGTGTATGATGCAGTGCACTTGTGGTGATGCCAGATGCAGCTCAACTATACTCAGTGCTGCACAAAGCTCAATAGGAATATTACAGACAATCAGAACAACAGGTTATAACCCAAAGAAACCATCATTTCAAGCAGAAGTAACTTTATTTCTCTAGACAGTGATGATGCCCCACTTCTCACAAACATGAAGTTTGTCATGGTCACTTATATTCTATGTTCTATGATGGCAAGGGACTTTCTGATCAGTCCAGTAATTTTACTCAGGATTATTACTGATAACACCACAGAAAATCTTGTATCCTCTCACTGTGTAACTGTATTTTTGGAAATCTATTATGGTCAATCAAGGGAAAGTGAAAATGAAATAATGTTAAGTGGAAGTGGATTGTTCAAGATAGTGAACTGTGTAGTAAGTGGCATTTTAGTGTGTTGTGCAAGATTAACATTTATCAGGATGCTGTTATGTAACAGCAGAGAAGATACTGCCTGTGGTGAACTGACAAGAAAGAAACAGAGCAGTGAAGAAATGAAACAAATCAAGAGTGTGAAGTGTGTTTAGCTTCAAAACCTAAGAGAATGAACAGACTGAGAGAAAACAGATGAACAAAATAAATTAGGAATGAGGATCAAGTGAGACACTCAGCAATCTGACACGGAGAAACTGCTGAAGAAACAACATTATGAAACAGAATAAGTATGGTTACAATGAGTTAAGTTCATGAAACACATCATTCACAAGCACAGGAGCAGTATATTAATGTATGAGAAATGAAAAGGAGATGTTGAGATTATAATTTGGCAGATGGATCATTCCATTATGATACCACTTAAGACTACAGACACAAACAAATCACTTGCATAACGGATCAAGTGATTCAGGTCTGTGGCACCAAGAAATACTTTAGTGAAACACCAGGAATGTGTTCCTTGAGCAGAAAATTTCAATTAATACCACTGAAGGTGTCTTTACAAGAATTATACGATGTCTGGGGAAAATACCAAGTCAGAACATTTTCTATAAAATATGAGAGCAAGCAATACCTCCTTTGAAATAGCATCATTTTGTGCTACTTACATGATCAGTGAAGAACATAAATTCATCACTGTTTTCAATTAATGGGGAACTGTCATGGAGTGAGATCAGACCATTGCCAAACAAATATTATACATTTTTGAACGAATATTCCAGCGGCAATGAGCAAATGGAAATTCCACTGCTCACTCTATTTCACAATTTTACCATTTTATGTATGAACATTTTGCAATGTTCCTGAATGTTTTAGGATGATCTAAAATATTTTGCAATATTCGTGTTGTTCTATAAAGAAATGTGTAACAACCAAGTAGTACACAAAAACAATTCAAGTAACACAAATATGGTTTTATTCATAACCTGTAACAATAACAGAAATAAGTCTCAATCCACATGTAACAAGACACAGAACAAATGATGTGAGTGGTACAACTAGAAGAACAGAGAGGATCACTCAGTGTTGATCTGCCCATTTATATGCACAAGTCCCCAGCAGATGGTGCACTGGAGACTGCATGGTACCCAAACCTCCCATAGGGGGCCTCCAGCGGCTGCCCTGGGCTGATACATTTGACGACTAATTCAAGCACACATGCACAGTAACATGATCTCTCCATAGTCATGCTAACTAGTAGCAGTTTACAGAATACTTCATTTCAAATTAGGTTACTGTAATTTAATTAAGTGGATTTAACAGTACTTAGAAATAGTACGACTTTCTTTGGGGAGCTTGTTTGCCAGTAGGACACCTTGAGATCAAGTATACTGAAGTATTTTGTATTGTAATACTTTAAAAGCTGTAGGTCCAAGATGTCTGGTCTCATGCACACTGTTAAAAAAATCTTATTGATACCTCTAGCATCAAGAACTAAACTTACAGACCCATCTGGTTTACTTACTGGTAATATAGTACTCCAATAGGGTGAAAACGAAGAGTATATAATTTCCCATTTGATCATATGATTGATCTCGTCCCTTACTGCCTCTCGTTTTGCCCATGGAGTAGGATATTACATTACACAAAATGTTTCATGTGGTTGAACTTCAAATTTATATTCATAGTGTTTGATTACTACAGACTTCTTACTGAAAACATCTGCATACTTAAAGAACAACTTTGAAAGTTCTTGTCGCTGCATATCATTGAGCATCAGTGATTCACGTAGTGTATGCTCTACCAATTTGTCACTAACATCAGTGTTTGCTTCTCGTTTGGGATCAAATTTGTAAAATTCAGATTTGGAAACGAATATTGTACTGTTACATTTGAATCTGGTGTGTTTTTATTACTTTTATCAGGTTTTTTGACTAAATCAACAGAAAAAATCTAATCCTTTATGTAAAAGTGGCATTTACCATTACCTATGTCAATCTGTGTTCTGTATGTTCTAAATGTGTCCGTGCCAATATGACAACGAGAAGCTTGTGAATTATAAGAAAGTTGCACTTGTCTGTAAAATGTTCAATTTGTAATGGAATATGTGCCTGATGTGTCAGCAATTTTGTATTACTGCCTGTAGCAGTTCACACCTTGCAATTCTGCACAGGATAAGTTGGAAATTGCCTCTCTTCTTTAATTCACAGAAAAATGATTTTGACATTAGGTTTGTATATGAAACTGTATCTAAAATTAACTGTGTGTCAATATTAATTATTTTCAGCTTAATAATTGCTTGTACTTGTTGTCCCTGCATATTATTCATTATATCTAACTCAAGCTGATGGAGAGCATCCTTGACGTTCCTTGTTTGTCAAATCTTATGAAACAAGTTTGTAGTTTTCCTTTGCTGTACAGCATAAAGCATGTTGTAGTTGGCACATGTCGGCCACTGCTGTGGCTAACTGTTTGTTTGCATTTGGCGTACGGCATTGTGATGGTGAATTGTAATTTGAACATGTATTGAAATTACTCCTTTTTCAAAATTTCTTTTAAATCTTATGTATTTTCCATTCCCATACTCTTTACTTCTGGGTATGTAACTGTACTGTTTTGCGTACCATCACCGCTGTGTGTTTAGATTACATTGCATGGCCTGATGTACGTAACTATACAATTGTGCCCGATTTTCTGTTGCTCTATTCAGAACAGGTCTTTCTTGATATATTAAGTCGATAGGATGAACCACTGACAGAAAATATGCAGTGTCATGCTCTGGCATTGACTAATTTTTCTCTTATGTTCCATGCTAGACGACTTTTCAAAATTTTTAATATTTCTACCTGTGATATTGGTTTCATCCAGTAGAGTGTCTTGCTCAGGTATTCGTGTAGACTACCTTACTTGGCAATGAATGATGCGGGGTTGAAAACCTCGGGTGTCAGTCTGTCCTGTACTGCCTCAGACCAGTATTTGTCAAGGAAAGCTCATTCAAATTGTATGCAAGTGCTGGAATGTTTGGCTATTTCAGTTTCCCATGAAAGTAAATAACCTCGTGTATACGCCACAACAAATCTGATTTTCTGTGCTTCTGTCCAGTTGCATGGGAATACAGAAAAAAAGCACTGATAAATACTACCTGATTCTTTCTTTTACCTTTGGTAGTGAATGTAGGAAACTGTCGATGTATCAGCAAACCTTCATCTGCAAAAATTGTTGATAGACATGTGGCATTTTTGGTCATATTTATGTTGTTATTGTAGTTACCTGTAATTCCAGTTGGTAATTGCTCAAGTGTTGGAGTTGTGGTTAAGTTTACATTTAGCGCTATACTACTTCATTTATGGATAAATACCGACAGGTTGTGGTGTGCTCCCTAGCCTGTGGCTTATTTACATGCATATTGCAAGATCTGGTAATATTTTCTTCTAAAAGATTGCAGATCCTACTTTCCATGGCTTATAGGCTAATGGTCAATGTTTACCTTGCTCACTATTTCATTTTATTTTTTCTGAATAGCTTGTTCTACTACATCTATGTATAACTTACAGTCAGTTACTAACAAATGTGTAGAAGCCGGTTAATTGGTAGGAACATTTTGCATGATGTGATTCTTCTCTAATTAGTAAATATAACAAGTGTATTGTTAACATTTGATACCTAAGTGTTTATATACGATACAATTAATAGAGAGACTAGAATTGATCCATGTGTTTAATATATAAGAGTCTAGGTAATCATTGAAATGTGTCAAATAATCATTTTTAACAAAGCTGAGGATTGTTAAGAAAGTATAAATATTTACAGTCATGTTGGCAATGATCATGAGTAACTATTAACAACCCCATTATTACGAGTAGTTAAGAATGTTATAATTGGCAGAGGAGCTGGGATACAGTGTAATTATGTAAACTAATCTTGTATTTTGTTTCAGAGTTGGCCCGTTTGTTGAAATAATAGTCCATTTTTGAGACCAGTACAAAGAAAAAGTGAGTAACACTACAAAGGACGTAATGATACTTATCTGAAATTGCAACTTGGAGAACCAACTGTAAGTACAAAAATTATTTACATTTTTATTTTTTGAAATTGTTTCTCATCTGCATTGTCATTATGGAGGAAAACGGGGAGGTGAACAACAATAGGTAAGTTGATGGTAAGGAGGAGGTTAATGGAAACTTGCAAAGCAGCATAGATATTATTGATAATAATGTAGTTGATCGAGAAAATGAAATCGAAGAGGATAGTGATCACAGCAGGGCCAGCGCAAGGCACTGTGGCAGGACTGTCATGTTTACGCCGGAGGAACAGAGAGGGAGAAGCAGTTTGGCGTACACGACAGTATTCTTATGAGTGAAGCACTGCCAGCATGTTACGCACTGTGTGTTTACTCACAACTAATTTTGCAGAAGACTAAATCTAATTTGGAAATTCGAATGCAGCGTTTGATACTGCTGTTACATGTTTAGCCTGAAGCAATTTTGCTAAGCTCTTCAATGGCAGTTTCCAAGTGTTTTATTCTTCCCGAATTATGGAAAAAAATGGTTGAGCATTGCTACAGTCAAAGATGTCCAACACCTACAATGGCTAGAAGTATTCAGAATGGTAAATACACTGCAAGTAATTTCAAGGGATGAAGTCATTGCTAATAAGCCTGGCATAAGTTGGGTTTTGACGTATTTTTGAAAATTTTTGCTAACCGTTGCTGAGTGATAGCCGGACATTTTGGTTTCTGAGCCATGAAACACCTGTCTCTGCATGCATGAACAACAGACTCTGACCAGCACTTTTGTTTGACAAAACTACTCACACACTATCTCTTTGCCAATATTTATTTACTGTATAATCCATGAGAATCCATGTTTCATTTTAGTTAACTACTGGTTGCTAAGATTCTGATGAAAACCTGAGAAGGTATGGTCTTTTAGCAACAATGCCCTCTTGTCCACACAAAACAAGATGTTAATTTTGACACCTTCTAAAACGAAAATCCATAGACAGAATATTGCTTCTAAGGGTTTCCTAGCTAGCTTTGAAACTCATTTCTGTTTGACAAAAGTTGTGCAGCTTTCACAAAGTTCATATTTCCTTCTATTGTTCATAATGCCATAGAAATTGCTGCCTGATAATACATTTATCCATATCATCAGTCACATACTGATTGTGAGCTTCTTCTTCTTTGGCGCTAGTTTAACTGTAGCCTCGCTGTACCTCGTCATGTGACCTGCCGCGTCAACACTTCGCCTTTCTAGGCAATAGGTATTGTTGCGTTCTCTGCAACGAAAACTACAGAATTCGTTTCGGTAGTTGTTTGAGGGAGTCAGGACTAGACAGAAGCACTTTCATTGCGTTTCGTACGAACAGAATAATTTGTGTGTCTGAATTTCTTGCAGCTTGGGATGTAATAGGTAAATGCTTTTCGTATACAGGGTGTTTCAAAAATGACCGGTATATTTGAAACGGCAATAAAAACTAAACGAGCAGCGATAGAAATACACCGTTTGTTGCAATATGCTTGGGGCAACAGTACATTTTCAGGCGGACAAACTTTCGAAATTACAGTAGTTACAATTTTCAACAACAGATGGCGCTGCAAGTGATGTGAACGATATAGAAGACAACGCAGTCTGTGGGTGCGCCATTCTGTACGTCGTCTTTCAGCTGTAAGCGTGTGCTGTTCACAACGTGCAAGTGTGCTGTAGACAACATGGTTTATTCCTTAGAACAGAGGATTTTTCTGTTGTTGGAATTCCACCGCCTAGAACACAGTGTTGTTGCAACAAGACGAAGTTTTCAATGGAGGTTTAATGTAACCAAAGGACCGAAAAGCGATACAATAAAGGATCTTCAAAATATCCACGGGTGTGCTGCCGGTCTATAGTGTCCAACGGGCACAATATTTCGGCGATCATACATGTCGCCATCATCAGGTGAACTGATGGACTGAGCTCCTGTGAACGTGCCGGCACGGAGATCCGTACGCTATGGCTGCTCAGAGAGAACTGGGTTCGGTCGCGGCAGCGGCCGATTTAAATACCCTCCGCCCGCGGCGCGCTCCCTCCGCCGTCCGCGCCCCGCGCCACGGTCGCGCGGTGGAACAGATTGCGACGGCGTCTGAGATGACGTCGGAGTGATGGCTCTGTCCGCCGTGGTCGTCACAACTATACATTTGCTCGATTTACTCTTGATTAACCCGATCGCTGGTTCCCAAGCCTTGCTAAGATTATAGCCACAGTCACGGTTTATGAGGTCGTCATTGGTGCGAATTTCGATGGCCTCTCTAACAACGCTGTCCCAGTATCTCAACGTCTGTACCAGAATCCTCGTGCGGTCATATTCCATGGCGTGATTTTCCGACAAACAATGTTCAGCGACCGCCGACTTGCTCGGATACATCAGGCGAGTGTGCCTCTGGTGTTCACGGCATCGATCCTCGACGGTACGCATCGTCTGACCAATATACGACTTGCCACATTGACACGGAATCTGGTACACGCCGGCCTTCCTCAAACCGAGGTCATCTTTGGCGCTCCCCACCAGTGCACGAGTTTTATTTGGAGGACAAAACACAGTTCCGACCCGGTGTTTCTTCAGAATGCGATCGATTTTCCCCGAGTGCGCCTGTGTATGGAATAAATGCAGTGCCTATCAAATACGCCGGGAGAAACTCAAGAATCACAATAAAGGATCTGTTTGAAAAATTTCAACGGACTGGGAACGTGACGGATGAACGTGCTGGAAAGGTAGGGCGACCGCGTATGGCACAGAGGGCAACGCGCAGCTAGTGCAGCAGGTGATCCAACAGCGGCCTCGGGTTTCCTTTCGCCGTGTTGCAGCTGCGGTCCAAATGACGCCAACGTCCACATATCGTCTCATGCGCCAGAGTTTACACCTCTATCCATACAAAATTCAAACGTGGCAACCCCTCAGCGCCGCTACCATTGCTGCATGAGAGACATTCGCTAACGATATAGCGCACAGGATTGATGACGGCGATATGCATGTGGGCAGCATTTGGTTTACTGACGAAGCTTATTTTTACCTGGACGGCTTCGTCAATAAACAGAACTGGCGCATATGGGGAACCGAAAAGCCCCATGTTGCAGTCCCATCGTCCCTGCATCCTCAAAAAGTACTGGTCTGGGTCGCCATTTCTTCCAAAGGAATCATTGGCCTGTTTTTCAGATCCGAAACGATTACTGCATCACGCTATCTGGACATTCTTCGTGAATTTGTGGCAGTACAAACTGCCTTAGACGACACTGCGAACACCTTGTGGTTTATGCAAGATGGTGCTCGGCCACATCGCACGGCCGACGTCTTTAATTTCCTGAATGAATATTTCGATGATCGTGTGATTGCTTTGGGCTATCCGAAACATACAGGAGGCGGCGTGGATTGGCCTCCCTATTCGCCAGACATGAACCCCTGTGACTTCTTTCTGTGGGGACACTTGAAAGACCAGGTGTACCGCCAGAATCCAGAAACAATTGAACAGCTGAAGCAGTACATCTCATCTGCATGTGAAGCCATTCCGCCAGACACATTGTCAAAGGTTTCGGGTAATTTCATTCAGAGACTATGCCATATTATTGCTACGCATGGTGGATATGTGGAAAATATCGTACTATAGAGTTTCCCAGACCGCAGCGCCATCTGTTGTTGAAAATTGTAACTACTGTAATTTCGAAAGTTTGTCTGCCTGAAAATGTACTGTTGCCCCAAGCATATTGCAACAAACGGTGTATTTCTATCACTGCTCGTTTAGTTTTTATTGCCGTTTCAAATATACCGGTCATTTTTGAAACACCCTGTAACATACAATTAGTATTGTGCATGCATGTTACTCATAAGTTAGAATTTTTCTCATTCAAGATTGCAGAATAGCAAAATATATTTTTCTTATGATCTGTTACTTCAAAAATTGACAAGTCAGCAAATAAGCACGTATCGTCCCAATAGCTAGAATGAAAATAAAGCGAAGAAAAGTGAAATGATATGGCGATGACTAATTTGTTACCCCTTATTCCATGATCAGACAGGAAAGAACCGACACCTGGAACTTACAACAGTGTCGAGTGTCAGTTCTTTGAAATGAAAAACCACAGTTCAGCGAGTTAATATATTTTGACCTGCATTAGTACCCATCAATGTCCCGGTGTGTATTTATTACGTTATTATGTTACTCCATCTCCTTATTCTTCCTCTCTCCATTGTCTTCCACCCAACTCTTTGAGCAGTTCACCTGTGTCTGTAGCGAAATTTGGCAATTCAATTTCACGTGGCTCAGTTATTATGACTTCATCTCCTGAACAATGTATCCTACAGTAATATAATTTTCCATTCACATGCAGTGGGATATCAGGAAATTGTCTGCGAAGTGTTGCAAGTAAAGTTAGTACACTAACATCAACAGTTTCTATACAAACTCACCCTCTTCCCCTTTCTGATTTGGACAAATAGTCCAATTGTACAGTAACAGTCTAACAAACTAATTTAAACACGTAAATTTTAACCAGAAACAGTAATTTCATAACAGAGGTGAATGGAAATATGTAGTTGTGAAAAAAAGTCACGAAGAAAATAATTATAGAATCGTAATTACACTAATGTGTAGAAGTCTGTTAATTGATAGGAACATTTTACATGATATGAATCTTCTGTAATTAGTTAATATAACAAGTGTATTGTTAACATTTGATACCTAGGTGTTTATACACGATACAATTAATAGAGAGACTAGAATTCAGTCATGTGTTTTTAGTATATAAGAATCTAGGTAATCATTGAAATGTGTCATTTGTTTTAGGATGGGAGTTTTATTTGTTAGTTAATAAAATAATCATTTTAAACAGTGCCGAGGATTGTTTGGGATTGTTAAGAAAGTATAAATAGTTACAGAGATGTTGGCAATGTAGGTCAGTCTTGTTTTGGTATTTGTGCAAGCTCCTTTTGTATTGGAAGTATTGTAGGCTAATGGAGTAGAACTCTGATTTTGTTTTTAAGTATAATAAAAATGATTAAACTTAAGGCAGGATTGAAGTAAATTAACTCTCCAGTAGTTAATTTACAGTGACTGTCAATGTACTCAGGACGTTGACTGCGGCAGATGATGAGTAACTATGAACAACCCCATTACTATGAGTAGTTAAGAATGTTATAAGCTAGAGGTACACCTTCATGGTTTGTTTATTTTGTTTAACAACATGGCAAATTTTTTTACTGTCAAGCACAACTCATTTTGTGTTGCTTCGATATACGTCTTCACATCTGCAATTTTCTTTATCTGTTGCTCTACTAGTTGTGATGGTCATTAAAAGAATCTACCTTCTGTTTGAACTCCGTAATGTTATTTTTAACTTCAGAAAGTACTTCAAACTTTGCTTGTTTTTCATATCATTCAATATTTCGTCAATTTCAATGTGAACATTCTTGGCTAAGTCGCTGAACTTCTGTGGGACTGACTCGCAAATACTTGTTTTTGTTCTTGTTTCATTGTATTTAGATCTTATGTAACACTTTTGTTGCTAGTTTACTGTGTTCATATCTTGTGTCAAATTATCAATTTCAGTATTCGTATCTTGTTCCATATCACTGAAATTGGTGTGCACATTATCTAATTTCATGTTTATGTTAGGTAATAACTGTCATAGCAGTCCATCAGTTGTACTACTGTGGGTACTGTCAGCTTTGTAACACGTTGTCCAGATTCATATTTGTATTGTTCTGTTTCATTCGTAAGCAGTATGTCTCTCTGGGAGCTGCATGACATTTGTCTTGTCAATTGTAAACATTGTGTTGTCAAAGTTATTCTGCTGTGGAGTGTCGCTATCATTTGTCACACCTGGGACACTCATCTCTGACCTACTTAAACTTTTTGCAGTAGACATGCATGGCACCTGAACTTCAATTGTTCGTTTGCACAAATCTATACCACCTCAGCCGATTGTGTTTTCTCTGTTGCTATCATCAATGGGCATATTTTTCTGCCATGTATGAATACGCAAAAATAAAAATTTCCCAAAAATGCTAAAATTTCAAATGCTAATTATTGCACTTAATTGTAATTTACATGATGTCAAATCCTGTTTTACATCTATTATGATATGCAAACTATTGTGTCATAATTCTTTATGTTTCACTGACAGCATGTAACACACTGGAAAATTCCAATGAATTTTCCACAATAAAATTCAAGGAAGGGAATAATAAGGACAAGCTATGTATTTACATTAAAAGAGGTGCTACCAAGTCTAAGCATATAAGCAACTTGCAAAGCCATCCTATCTTTGCTGCGCCGAACAAAACTGCTTACTCTGGAAAATTTCACATAACCAGGGTCCAGTTCTTATTTCTCTCCAAAATTTTGTTCCTTTTTACTTTACTTGCTCCCCGTGTGATTAATGTAAACAGAAAATACAGATGATTAGTTTTTGTGACTAATAACAATGTCACAGAAATCTCTTTCTATAACAATAGTTAACAAACCCTACTTACACAACTGGCAGCCTGAAGTAGTGGCACTTATCTCACCAGTTTTATTATAACAATAATAGAAATGGAAAAAATTAATGGATAGTACAATTGCATTTTTTAGTAAATGATCTGTGTGTACGAAATTGTGCTAGTCTTCCTTCAATTTACCTTGCGTCCCTTCTTTTTTTGTATTTTAATTATGTCGTATTCTGAAAGCTATTATACTTCTGTTTATCTTATGAAATAGGACCGTGGACTTCTTCTCACATTTCATTTCAATTGTAGATGCAGGCAGCTGACTCCAAGGACACCAGTGCCTTTCAAGATGACGGAAATCCTCCCAGCTGCGCTCCATTTCACTTCAATAAAAATAATTAATGCTGTTATTAAGTCTTCTCTTATTCCGAATCACACATAATACAAAGCACTCATTGCACATCTTACTTCAAGCAACACATTGAAGCAATTCTGCATACGAGAGAGTGAAACAAAAAAAATGTACAAAGAAAAGTGAATAATGTTTTTTTGTTCATTTGTCTGCTCCTTACTGACCACTCATAATTAATGGCTTTGCTGACATACATAGTCAGTCTTTGCTTCTGTCATAATCAGTATTTCATTTTTTGTTCTTTAATGTATTCTAACTTTACCACATCCAGAACATCTTTCACCATGTACCTACACACTGTTATCCTGACAAACTTTTGAAGGCATGACCTCAATTAATTAAAGCTTATGAGCTTCCATGCAATCAATCGAATGGTATAAGAACAAACAGAAGAAAAACAAAGATGTATTTGTCTTTATAGTTGTTGTATTTATGTATGAATGAATAAAGTCAAAACTAGAAAATTATTCACAACACAGTAATATAAGACAACCAGTCATGCAAACTAATCCTTTCCACAAACTGCTCTCTGCACATCGCAGTTTGCTGCACTGATACTGAAAGTGTTTCAGTTCTGTGGCAATACTACTGGAATAGACATATTAAAAGGCATTGTCACTTTTTAAAGTTTCCAGCTTTCTCTTCTTGCTACCTTTTGACTGAGTGCCTGGTGTGTATTTTTTATTACACCAGTAACAGATTTGTTGCAACACACAATAATTTTCAGAATGTTTTCAATCATTTGATCGTCACACAAATTAGGCTACTCAAAATTTGATGAAAAATTACACAATATCAATCCCTCAGCGTGTCTGGTTATACTCCTGCAATATGGGCTTTTCATAATAAAGATGAACAAGTTTGAAACAGTGATATAGCTGTAGCCTGCATTGCAACCTTAATGATAAATGGCCTTATGCCAAGGAAGCTACTTCTATCTGAGTACCTTATATGCGTAACAAACTCTTCAAAAATGTAGACAATCAGTTTTTTCTGCGCTTAAAAGTATTTGCCTGATCGATACATGTCAATGTGACCCAGCCAATTGTTGGCTTTCCAAAGTGGTCTTCAAGAAGATCAGTGTGAAATTTTCCAGGCTAAGTGGATTTCACATACACAATATCTGTAATCTCAAGACTGGAACATGTAGGCAACTTCAGAGCAGATAATGTTTCTTTTGTAAAGACTGACATGCCTCTTGCCTCCCCCTCCATTTATCAAGATGAGCTAGAAAGTATTTGAGTTAATGAGCTGCTCATCTGTCTTTAACAATGCAAAATCCAGGACGGTATATTGACAATTTTATGAAAAGGATGTTGCTACTCACCTTATAGTAGAGATGAGTGGTGCAGTCAGGAGGAGCAGGGCAGGGTGGGGCAGGGGCGGGGGCAGCGTGAAAGGAGAAGAAAGAAGACCGTGCGCACTTGTGGAAGAGTGCTGTTTAAGTGCTGTAGTGGGATCAGGAAAGGGGATAGGAGGGTAAGGATATTCTATGGTGACATGACAAGCAACAAGCTGTCTGCATCAATGGTCACCAACAAACTATGGCCAAGAAATAGCTGGACCACCCAGTTGTGAGCATGCTGCCAACACAACCTCCTTCATTTCAAGGACTGCTTCACAGTATCTGCCAAGTGGATTCTACCCACCAATACCAGCTTTTCTGAATTACACAGGTGGGAACTCTTCCTGCAACATCTCCTGTGTCTTTGAAACCCTCATAGCCTCAACCTGGGTCAGTCACCTAAAATGTTAACATCTGTCTTTGTGAAAGTTCTTTTAGTATTCAATGCAATAACATTTTTGTTTATGAAGTTCATGCTTGCTAATTATTTGATCAATGTGTAATCATAATCAGTTTGAGTTTCAAAATATCCAATATTTATTGGTCACAGCAATAATGAGCCATCCCCATTGGCTACACTGTCTCCTACCACAAGGAGTGTGTGCTTCTTGATTGCAATAGATCTGGATCCTGTCAGGAAAATGATTTATTTAGACAGACAAAGATACCAATACTGCTTTCAGAAGAATTTCTTCTCTTGGCAGACGCAGTAGCTTATTTGCTTTATTTATTTATTTTCGTTGGATCAATACACAACATACATTTTATGGATCCAGTCAAATTTGTATTGCAAGAGTTGAAGTAGTATAATATGCTTAATAACTAGCATTTAGCAAATTATGACTGTATACATCACTATTTGAGTACCATACCATACCTTTTAATTACAATTTGCTTACGTCATCTAAAAGTTCTGGTTGGTTGGTTTGTTTGTGGGATTAAAGGGACCAGACTGCTATGGTCATCGGTTCCTTTTTCCAGAACTTAAAATACCCACATAGAGTAAAAACGACAATGGAAAAAAGACAGACGACACAGGACAAGAGAAACTTAGACAAAGACCAGACAAGACGAACTAAAATCACACAGAGTGTGATGGTGGTTGGCCAACCATAGAGACAAAAAAAGGAAAAGCCAACCACCGAGAAACATATTAAAAAATCAGACTAAAATCGTAGGCCATAGGCCAGAATCAACACAAAAAGACAAACACTTACATTAAGCGAGAAAAGCCCCCTGCCCGAATAAAACGCAAAACTAAGCCCGCCATAGCAGTGTCATCAGTTAAAAGGGCAGGGAGCGTATCAGGCAGCGCAAACGTCTGCCTGAGCACACTTAAAATTTGACAGTCCAACAAAATGTGGACCTCTGTCAAAGCCGACCCACACTGACATAGAGGCGGGTCCTCATGCCGCAGTATAAAGCTGTGTGACAAGCGGGTATGGCCAATGCGGAGCTGGCAAAGGACTACTGAGACCCTGCGAGTGGCTCGCAGGGATGACCGCCACACAGTCGTCGTCTCCTTGACAGCACGGGGTTTGTTAGGGGTGGTCAGATTGTGCCATTCAGCGTCCAAAAGCATGAGAACTGCACGGCCTAAGACTGCCCGCAAATCAGTCTCCGGGAGGCCAAAGTCCAGAGATGGATTACTGGTGGCCTCTTTCGCCATGCGGTCTGCATGTTCGTTGCCGGGTATCCCAACATGGCCTGGGGTCCACACAAGTACCACGGAGCGTCTGCAACAGGCAAGAGCATGGAGGGACTCCTGGACAGCCATCACCAGACGAGAGTGAGGGAAACACTGGTTGATAGCTCGTAAACTGCTCAGGGAGATGTTACAGATAACGAAGGATTCACCTGAGCAGGAGTGGATATACTCGAGGGCACGAAAGATGGTGACCAGCTCAGCAGTGAAAACGCTGCAGCCAGCCGGCAAGGATCGTTGTTCGTAATGGCCCCTAGAGTTAGAGCATAACCGACACGACCAGCAACCATCGAACCGTCAGTGTAAAAAACGCCAAAGCCCTGATACACGCCTAGGATGGAATAAAAGCGGCGGCGGAATGCTTCCGGAAGGACAGTCCTTCGAGCCCCGTGCCAATTAGAGCCAAAGGCATGGGTGAGGCACACACCACGGGGATGTACGCAGAGTGGCCCGGAAAGGAGGTGGAAGAGGGAAAACCGCAAGCCCAGAGAGAAGCTCTCTGATGGGGACCGTGATCGTACAACCCGACCGGGGCCGACGTTCTGGGAGATGGACATGCGCCTGGTAGAGCCGTAAGAGGGTAGATCGGTCGGCACCCCAGCTGGTGTGGCTCAAGCATCGCAGAGCATTTAGATGCCACCAACACATCTGTATAAGCTGCCGAATATGAGGCAGCCAAGTCAACCGGGCATCAAAAACCACTCCCACAAACCTATGTGTGTTCACCACAGCAAGAAGTTTGCCAGCAAGATAAAGCCGCGGCTCCGGGTGAACAGTGCATCGCCGGCAGAAAAGCGTAATGCAGGTATTTGCTGCCGAAAACTGGAAGCCATGCGCTACAGACCAAGACTGCGCCTTGCGGATAGCGCCCTGCAGCTGACGTTCAGCAGCTGCAATGCCAATAGAGCTATAGTAAAAGCAGAAGTTGTCAGCACACAAGCAAGCTGAGACAGACGGTCCCACCACCACAGCAAACCCGTTAATTGCTATTAAAAACAGGCAGACACTTACAACAGATCCCTGTGGCACCCCGCTCTCCTGAACTCTAGAGGAACTATGGGAGGCCGCAACTTGCACACAGAAGGTTCGATGCGACAGAAAATTTTACGTATACAGTTGCACAGAGATATTCACTTATGCTGTAATAAGTTCTTTATAACAGTTTTACATTTATCCTCATTTTCCAGCTCTTTGATATGTTTTGGTAGTGCATTAAAAAGTTTGATGCCTTGATTACATACATGTTTCTGACTTCGGGTCCTTGTTACAGCTTGACAGATCTAGATTTATCCCAACTACACTATTTCCTTCTTCCAATTTAGTGATTATTTCTTTTGTGTATTCCAGTACAACTGTTTCGGTACTTCTTCCAACTTGAAATCCATGCTGATTACTGTTTATCGGAATGTGGATATTAAGATAATGTGTGACACTATATTTCATTAGTACCTCTAAAACCTTAAGAGAAAGTTGGGAGAAGTGAGACAGGTCTGTAGTTTTCTATTTTATGCTTATCACCCTTTTTCAACAGGGGAACGACTTTAGAAATTTTCAGTTTCTGTGGAAACACGCCCTCAGCCATTGACAAGTTTGCTATGTGCACCAGTGGTTTCGCTATTTGATTAGCTGTTTTCTTTACTAGTATTACTGGCACCTCATATACTCCAGCTGACATCTAGGACTTGAGACTTTTAATCACTTTTAAAACTTTCTTTTCATTTGTTGGAACTGCCATCATGCTGCTGGTTGCCTTGGGTGCTTCCATCTTAATCTGCTCCCCAAAATTCCTGCTTAATGTCTGGTGTACATTTAAAAAGTAATTTATATAACTAGGCATGGCATATTTATCTACCATTTTATTCTCCTCATCTTTTAGAATAATTTCCTTGTCTTTGATAGGCACCCCAGTTTCTTTTCTCACAATTTCCCATGCTGTTTTAGTTTCATTTCTGGACTGTTTTATGCCCATATCATTACTTAGCAACTTTGCATTTGCAATTACTCTGTGGTATATTTTCCTTTACCTTTTAACGTATTCTATAAAATCAGTATCTGTACACTCCCTCAACTCTGAATTCAGTTTTTTCATGTTTTCACATGATTTCTTAATGCCAAGAGGCATCCAAGAACTTGACTTTGTGTATCCAGTAGACTTGACTCTGGTCAGTTTCTTTGGAAAACACATCTCAAAGTTCATCATATAAATCAATGCAAATATACAATATGCCTCATCTGTACTTGTTTGTTTCATAACATCTAACCAAATTTTATTTTCTAAGATACTTAAGAACTGTGACAGCTGTCCACAGTGAAGTTTCTTTTGTATATATTATTTACACCTTGATCTTCCTTTGACCTTAAAGGGATTTCTATGGTGAGAGCACTGTGGTCAGATAATCCTAAATCTATGTTTGTTACCTCTATGTCAGTTGCTGACATATTTGAGAAAATGTTATCTATGAGGCTATTGGAGGTGTTTGTTATTCTAGTTGAATTGTTTATGTGTGGTCACAACTTCCAGTAGGAAAAACAACAGAAACAAGAAACCTGTGGTACAACAGGATTTTTGGTATCCGGTCATAATGAAAACTCCACGTTAACAGTGTTAAACGAAAGGAGAAATACCATTGGTGCTCACTCCCCTGTTCTAATGATTATGACTAAATGTGCAATGCCTCAAGAAAAAATATTGTGAACTTTAAATAGCAGTAAGTAACACCCGACCTGATGTCTTGTTTATTACTGAACATTGCTGTAAGGACCATGATTTATTAGTATTCATATTAATCCATTTAAACTGGCAAATCATTAAGAGTAGGAAAATTGGAAAAGGTGGTGGAGTCAGTATTTACCTTGGACAAGAGTTAGAATTTAAAAAGAGATGTGAAGTAGAGAATTTAAGTATGGAAAAGTTTTTTGAAGCAGGTGCTGTCCAGCTATATGGCCTGATGAAAAAAGTCAGTCATAACAGTGTATAGGTCACTATGTGGAAACATAGAAGTCTTTTTTGATAAATTAGAATTGTTGGTAAATACATTTTACAAAAAAGAAACTCCAGAATGAGATTTTCACTCTTCAGCAGAGTGTGCGCTGATATGAGATACTGGCAGAAGTAAAGCTGTGAGTACCGGGCGTGAGTCGTGCTTCGGTAGCTCAGATGGTAGAGCACTTGCCCGCGAAAGGCAGAGGTCCTGAGTTCGAGTCTCGGTCGGGCACACAGTTTTTATCTGCCAGGAAGTTTCAAAAAGAAACTGATTATTCTTTGTGGTGATTTCAATATTAATCTTCTAGTTGAAAGTCAACACCTCAGAAGGAAGTTTAGGAAGTGCCTCTGCTAGTTAAATCAGACGAACAAACAGATCACGAGGCTGGACAAGAACTTGCCAGCATCAGACATGGATTATATGACAAGGTCATCTGTGACAACAGTTACAGATGCCACTTAGAGAAGCATAATGAACTTGTGTACCATACATACTTATGATTCACTAGCGTAGCAATTCTGCTCATAATATTCAGTAAGCTTTCATGTGGCAATAGTTGTCTGTTTTAGTTACTTTACTTTTTGAACATTAAAAAGAACTTTTTGGTGCAAAAGCGATACTAGTCCAATTTCTTCAATTCATTAAATAGGGAATTATAATTGCGTTGGTAGTCTAAATAAGGTTGGATGAAGACAACACCAGTTAATGAAGTTCTTCTATTTCAGGAATTAGTGTTTTACTTTGAAGTATGAAAAATGTAACTTATTTGGTTATTGCACCAATGCATTCATCTGACTGTGCATTTGAAGCAGGAACAGCAAAAGTGAAAAAAATGGTCCTAGTATTACGGTACCTAAAATTTCTGTTGTTGCAGAGGGTATTAACCATGTTATACTAAATTTCATGTTCTTAACAAATTGCCCTTAAATGAATTGCAATTTCTTCCTACATGGGGTTGAAAGTGATTGCCAACACCTCCGTGAGTTTATGCATGACATATGTACATCAGCCAAGATACTTCTCAGGAACTACTCTTCTACTCTATACAGGTTTTCTCAATTCACCTGCCAGTTTCAGTTTTTATAATGAACAGTGCATTGTATATGGCATAAATGTAGACATCAAGCTATGATACAAACCAAATTGCAGTTTTTAACCACAATCATTACTTCCATATCAGATTTGTTGGCTGTGCAACAATTTTTTCACCTTTCAAACTTATCTATACCTGGGTCTGAACTATGGATTGGTTTGTCACCACAACCACAAAAAAGGAGAAATTAGTGAGCTTGCACACTGAACCCCACATGTAGTTTCTGATAATCAAATTAATTTGGCTCTGGCACTTCAATAAACAAAGCTGATTTAGAGGAACATGGCACACTGATAATCTCAACAATTATTGATGCTAAGTGACTAATCATGAGTGTCATTACTGCTACAAGAGCAAGATCAATGTGAATCCAGGCATTTGGGTCAGTTAATAGCCTTTCACAAGGTCAGCAGTCAGTGACTTTCAGGAGTGGCTCTAAACTGGCAGAGGCTGGTAGCACCACTTCTGAAGGTTCTACAGAGTAAGATAACCATAATACACTGATCACTTTATACAGAAACTCTCAAAATGAATACTTCAACTGTTTCACTTTATTATTGCAGGTGGCAGAATGAAAGCACCACCAGGTGATCCATCATGTCTAGAAAGTTACCGGAAGCATCCATGCAGTACTGTAAATACATATTCCATCTTGTTATGCAAGTATTCCCTTAGGCAGATGAAAAAAACATTTACACAGGCTAAAATATCATTAACTTTATGAATGTGTAAGAAATAGCTTTTGGACCAATGTTACTGGAGAATGGTGAAAGTTTTATGAATAAATTTAACAGCTAGGGAGGTGGTACTGAATCTAGTTGAGGAGAACAATTTATGGCATAATATGACTAAAAGATGAGATCAATTTATAGAACAACACTGCAGCACAGTGTATAGACCTGCAATGACGACAAACAATGTATTACAGTGTTCACAATACACTTTTTTATGGGACTTCAGAGGATACTTACACCTTTCAACAGCAGTGAAGCCACTGTCACTACAAAATACTCAGTCCAGTTAATACTGAAAATTAGCTATGTATTTCAGTTGAGGCTTGTTAGTTACACATAATAGGATAAAGATGTGAACAATGAAGGTGAAGAGAAACATGTACACAAATTATTTACCTTATTAACACCACTTGGATTTCCACATCACCATAGAGGTACCAAGAATGATGCGTTACTCTATATTTTACATGGTGAGTTCCCCAGTAGGCCTATGAACCATGGTAACACACAATCAAGAATATATGTGTTTTGAAGATACAAGAAAATACCATGTATCAGCAAAATGTGTCACCAAATATGAATAAGAAGGGACAAAATTAAATATTTTCAGATGTTATGGCTACGTTGAAAATCAAATACAAAGTAACTGGCATTAACAAGCCTTGTGACCTACAGGAAGCACTAAAACATGTGAGACAGGGATGAAAAGGATTCAATGATCATTAATGGCAGAGCAAAAGTTGTCTATAAAAATCCAAACAACAATGCAAACAGGGTTCCAAAAGGAACTTCTGAAAGAATTCCACATGCAGCAAGTGTTTTTTCTTGTAAGCATTCCACACAGGCATGGTCTAAATGAAGCCTGGCGTGTTAATAAAGACTAACAGTACAAACAGAAAGTTCAAGAATACACATAGCTATGTCTTCTCCTGGAGCTACAAGCTCAGAAAAGGAACATTTCATGGAACATGTCCTGCACAGGAATGACTTTAAAAAACCATGCTGTGCAAACGAATGCCAGATAGTATAAGCTATCCAAGAAAAGAAATACAGATCAATCCCACAGTCAACAATGAAAGAAACAATCTATATCAGAATGACAACCACCACTGACTTAGGAAAATGAAGGAGAAACATCATCAGCCCATGTAGAAGAAGGCATCACTGATACCACCAGAAAAAGCATTATCATTCACAGAGCACATGGCAGGAAATTGGGGGAGGAGGAGAAAGAACCAAGAAACACAAAAATCTAGATGACTAGGTTTTCTGCACCAGCCTCAGGAGGGGTGGGGGTAACAAAAATATAGATAGAAATACAGATGTTCTACTATTGAAGTTTAACACTACAGTATACAGTATGCACGGAGTGAAACAGATGAAACAGAAGTAACAGTAGCAGCAGCACTAACAAATTTCAATATTATAGTACATGAATATTATTTAATAACAAACGGAACTATAAAAAGGTGGCCGATTTTTGTAGGCATGAATAGAAGTGTGGAGGGACTGCAGCACATGAAAGGAGGAATTGCATTCCATGATCAGCGGACAAGTGAAAAGAAATGTAATAATTTGAATTAGCAGTAATACTGACAATGCTTAAAAGAGAAAAGTGTTTGACATCAGGGCTAGGGTTTCTGAAGGAGCTAGAACTGTTCTCACCCATGACGTCAGTGAATTCTCTTGCATAATGGCAGCAGGTGATCTAAACATGAACTCATTGGAAGACAACTGTGATATTGAAACAGCCCTACAAGGTGCAGTCAAATTACAGACACACAGATCACTAATTATCAATTTACCACATTACAGTCGAGTTACAGGTCTTAAATAGAGCCACTGCAGACGGCATTCACGAAGATACAGGAAATTACAGACCAGTAAATATTACATCAACATTATCTAAAACAACACAATGTAATTAAAGCCAATAGTTTATTTTATAGGAGAAATATGCCCAGCATGGCTTCAGGAAGTGTAGAACTACCAGAACAACAACAGCTGTCTGTTTAGTTTTTGTAACTAAGGCACTAGGTAAACAGACATTTGTGGCATATTTCTTGAATATTCAGCAGCCTTTGTGTGTGCCACAACATTACTACTAGATATTGTCCTTGACTGTGTACTGGGGAAAGGAGCTGGTATAAAATTATCAATGGAAAATGAAGATGTGTGGAAAGAAAAGTGAACAGCTCTATTACAAGTATCTGTTAAAATTTTTAATTTATTTAAACAGTGTAAATCCTAGGTCAGAATATAAACATTATTATGGAAAGGATACATTGGTACTCACTGTGAAGACTAATCACTGAGATCCAGATAGACATGATGGAAAGACTGACATATCAGTTTTCAGCCAAAACCTTCTTCAGAAAAGACACACACTGAAGTCCCTATTCCACAATGCGCCTAAACAATAGACCTGTGCACCAGCATCCCAAGCGTGTATATCTGTAACTGCAGGACGGTTCACGTAGACCTATTACAACATCCTAGCGTTCATGCTCAGTAGATAGTGGTAATGCACGAAATGTGAACAGATGCGTCATCCGTTTGAATTATTCAGAAGAAAATGGATATCATTACTTATTAAGTAACAGTTATTCTCTCATGTAGGTTACTACCGTTCTGAATTAAAGACTAAACAGTTAGTTTTATATTACGACACTCAGTTGCACAGGTACACGTATTTATACAACATTTTGCACATGGAGTACCCATC
Source organism: Schistocerca serialis cubense (assembly GCF_023864345.2). Classification (NCBI taxonomy): domain Eukaryota; kingdom Metazoa; phylum Arthropoda; class Insecta; order Orthoptera; family Acrididae; genus Schistocerca; species Schistocerca serialis. The sequence continues at coordinate 70,086,564 of NC_064647.1, forward strand.
TGCGTTTGGAGCTATTGCCCTGGTAGTGACAGTAAATCTTCAGATTAGGGCAGAACGACGACAAAAATAGAAAGCCAGACATCGAGTTCAATCCTGGCTGAAAAGAAGGGACAAAGTCAGGGGATTATATTCACTGCTTATGAAAGAACTGGGGGTCTAAGATCTGCACGAATTTCAGGGCTTCGTGAGGATGGACATGACCTGTTTCGAGAAGCTGCTGTCTATAACAGAAGATGGAATTACCAAGTGTGACAGTCATGAGGAAGGCTGTCTCACATTCTCGAAAATAAGAATTAAATCATATGCTTATACATTTTGTGATTTTACCAACCTAAATCATGAATAAAATACATTATGTTTACAGGCAACTGGGGAATCTTAAGAGTCTGGCTTGTAGCCACAGAATAGCACAGCACACTATTTCAAAAGTCTGTGTGGGTGCTACTCAGTTTCGCAGTCATCTGTCACACTAAGTGAAACTGCAAGGACTTTCTCCCTTTCACTGCCAGTTTCCCTTCTCTGGCATGCTGAAATAAAGGACGAGATGCAATCTAATCAAATATGAGCTTTCATAAGATAAGGTATTACGATACAAATCGAAAATCACCCTGTAACATTACACACATACTACTCGGAAAGAAATGATTTTCTACTACCTTATTAGGATACAGTGGGTCATGCATACACCTTTCCTCACTGTATGCCTGGTTTAGGACACTTAATGCCTCTTTGCTCCATTTCATTTCTAGAATATGAAGCTATTAATGGAAAAAATCCTTTTGCAAACAGCTAGTATGAGAGCATCTACTGCAAAAAAATTCAGACGTAGCAATCATGTGTACACACGTCTGCTTTGGTGAATGAGTGCAAATTTCTTTTTTCTGATGAATGCTTTGACTGAAAGCTTATATATAATAGTCTTTTCATCATGCCTACCTGGAAATCAGGATGTCATCTTTATAGTGAATAGCAATCTATCCTTTCTATTCTAAGTTTGAATTTCTTTCATTCCTCGTCTTACACATCTGGTTCTGTAGGACAAAAAGGAAGAGTGAATCTCCAAGTCATGGAGTGAGTCAGTACATCAAACTGACATCCGATAATTAATGATGGAAAATTAAAATGTACACCAATTCTATCTAAACAATATTCTGCTTGTGTATATTAGCACAATCAACGTAGTAACACTAGAATCAGTTTAATCATTCTTCAGCAATTTCCCAAGGATGTGTGCGAGTACTTGACCTACTACCTTTCTTTTTACATGCAAATGATGTGCCTCAAAGTAGGTGGAAATACTTCATTTCTAGTAATTTCAGTTTAACAGTCGACTTACAAACAAAACATTCTCAAAGTATGAAACTGGGAACAGTCACTTCAATAATATTTATCTTTTATAAAATATTAACAAATCCACACGTAAGCAAATACATGCTACCAAAACAATTTGAATTCTTGGATGTGGTATGGATATGTACTCGAGATGGGACAATAATAAATAACATCTGCCGTGAATTGAGTTCAACAAAATTTCTGATGACAAAATGTCACTACATCATACACATGGACGCTACTAACAGCGTACCATGGGCTACTTAATTCACAACTATTTTATGGTATCGTGGCCTGTGGAAGTTCCACAAATACACTCATATAAACATACGTGAAGTTAAAAAAGAAAGCTGTAAGATATACTAAAATATGACTTTTTAAATATACTCAATGGCATAGATTTAAGGAACTAAACGTTAAGGCTAAAGGGCACTTTCAGTGACAGCAGCTCCCGCATTGTGCGCAGATGTTGGCAAATTGTGAATGTTGGTCACAGCCAAACAGGTGATTGTATTCAAGAGCCAATGAGAATGGATTCCTTCAGTGGAACACACAAATTAATTACATTTCTTTTTGATATGCAGAGCACCAGAGTAATTTTTGCTCATCTGGTTATTAGGAATTGCAGATTTGGTTAATGTTTCATGTACTTTGTTAAGAAGAAAGTGCTGACAAACTGACCAGTAGCATAGCCTGAGGCCTATGTTACGTTTGAATGTAACACTCTGGTTGAGTTACCGAGAGCCAACAAGTCAACAAGAATATGTGAGAGTTCTAATAGCTTGACATATAGTGCAGCTGGAGAGAGATGTTCATCATTGCAATAACGTACTGCCACTTCTTATTTCTGATTTTGCCTCAAATTCTAACAACTTAGTCAAATTCTAATCTACTGGAACAAAAACCAGTTAACTTTACTGACAAACTATTAAATATAGGTATGAGCATTCAGGTTGGCTATTGACAACTGACTCCTGATCCATCAGATTCAGTTCTCACTGTTTATCAAGAGAGTTGTTACCGTCATCAGTACACAATGCAAACGCCACCAACAACCTAAGTGCAAGTTCACTAAAGACTAAACAGTATGATCACTGCACTTTAAGGAAACCAATATGTATGTAAAAACTAAGAGTGATGCAGTATTAACCACATGCTTATGATTTTAACAGAAGGGAAAATTGTAATCACACTAAAGCAAACATGCTAAAATTGGCCGACAGAATCCATGAACGCAATGTGCTTCCTACACAGTAATCTGCCATTGTACGTACAGATGAAACAAAATATGGTTGTTTTCAAAGAAAATCTTTAATCCAGTGGGTAACAGTACCTGGAAGCTAACCATTATGTAACATACAGAGAATCACTTATTTTCTTTATATATTCATGTAACTAATTCTGAACTACATTCAGTCATGATGTGTCAAGTATCATTATTTGAAAGAAAAATGATAATACTAATTGTGCACAAAAATCAAGGTCATATTGATTTAATTCTTACCTTATGTGTTCAGGATGAACATCCTTCGTCAGTACTTTCCTTTCACATGCGCACTAGAGAATGTGGCAAAAATCCCTCATGACAGAGATTCATCCACATCCTCTCTGCTTCAGTGTGGGTGGAGAATCCAAAATCCATTTTACACTGACAGAGGCCACCATTTACCTGCAACATTGCACTTGTTACTTCAACTGCCATCAAATCAGGAACTACCAATAACTATACCTTATCTTTCAAATAAATAAATAAACTTTTTATATAATTCCATCATCCTGGGTGACAGGATATGGCTGAAGCAAATTACAGACTGGAATTTTTGATATGTGTAACATGTGGGAAAGATAGAACTAATATGTTTGGGTGATTATTCTGTGCCATTTGAATTTGGAGGATATATTTTGGCCACCCTGTGTATCCTCTCATACTGCATAATTGACAGCAGGACCCATTTTAAGAATGATCAGACACCTTTAGTACATGTTTTATCTCACGATATTTTGATAAAACTGGCAACCTCTCATCAGTTGTAGTCTTAACAAATATTATTTGAAAACTGAGCAATTTACTGAATTCTAATGTCTCCCATGCATTAACTCATTCATGTTGATGATGATTATAGACTTTTCATATGACACGAGAAACATTGTACATGATACATTAATGTAACATCACCATGCAGTGTAGGTAAGAAATTATTAATGAAGTGCATAGAGGTAATGCATACTAAATTTATGAATCCCACTGGTATCTCATACAGATCAGTCACGAACACTGTCTCACTGTGATGGAGCGGAATTGGAGGTATGAAGGTACAAAGGAGAAGCAGCAACTATTTGTTCAGTTAAACAGCTACATAACAAGCAAGACTAATATGGGTATTTTCAGCGACCAGCGATGTGTTGACAGTCCCACTACCCTCAGTACAGGTTTACAACAGTGCGGCAGAATGAAAAAACTGCCCCTTTGTTTCTCAGGTTCTAAGCTCTCAGTTGTACATGCACACACACCAACAATAATGGTCATGTATCGACTGTGCCCAGCAAGCTGCAACCTCAGCAGTATAGTAACATCTGCGAGTCACTGACTAGCCTGTCATAACTGTCTCCTTTTGTACCTCGTGTCCCACTTCTGAAGTATGGGTTGCTTGTTAAAATTGTCTTTCACATTTACACCTCATCCTGAGCCTCAATGTCTGAATGATCAGTACCCAACTTGAAATGTCACTTTATGGTTCAGTTATTTTACTGAAAGAATAGGGGTACTGTTTGACGAGCAACTATCAATGATGCATTGAACACAATTATACTCTACCCGTGGAAAACTGGTGCCCATGGATTCAAGTTTGACACTGGATAAAGGTTACTGGATGTCCATCTGTCTCGCTGAGTGCACTGTAAAGACATAAAAGTTGCTGATATTAATTTGAGACAGTTTATCAACAGAAAATTCTATTTGGCAGTTGACACTACAATTACAGTTGAAGAGTAGCACAGCATCAAGTATGATTAGTAGGTGGACAAGAAGAGATTTAATTATATCAAACATGTGTATACTGTACCTCACGAAAAAGGGTGCCTCTGGATTCAGGACGTGTTTCTTTTTTGTCTCTCTTGGACTGAAATTGAAATATTTGTGTTACATTAGAAAGCATCATTACAACCAAATTGATGAAATGAACATATTTTAACATACAATCAAGTAACTACTTACATCTGTAATAGGGAAACAAAGATAGCAAAGTCAACATAAATATAATAGCAATTCACACCATTGTCTCACATGCCATAGGATTTCAACAGTTGGACAGATACAGGAAGTTATAAAAATAGATACATGATTGATGCATGGATATAGACAAATACAACTTCAGATTATATGTAGACAGTTCTTGCACCATTCATTATGCTGATAACATAGCTGTAATCATTTCCGAGCATGAAGCTGTGTCCTTAGTTCTTGGACTTGAATAAGCAGTACTTCAACAGAGAAGGATGGACAGAAGTATTACCTTTGATATGGGACCTTGAGGAACAGCTGCAATGAAATGCCTTTTTGCCATACACATATTTTGTGGTATCCGTAACATGTAAGATCATTCACTCAAGCTAACCAACATCCAACAATTCCTTTTATCCAAAATCAGCTGATTTTTTGTCTAAACAAGCAATTCCATGATTTGGAAAAATATCTATGCTGAGGGTCACACAAAATTGGACAGTAACAAACCATTACATACGTGGGATCATTCATTGTTAACACCCTCAATTGTGCAGACCACAATAGTAATGAAACTAAATTAAGAGTGATCAGACAGCATCACTCTACGCTCAGTACGTGGCACACCAACCAATACAAATATAAAATTACACAAATCCACAGTGTCTATTCCTTCAGACATGTTCAAAAGAACACACCGCACAGTCATAACTGATTTGCCTCAATGGCCAATAGATCCACCTGACTCAGTGTCCGATCTCCTTTGGGAATCGGAAAGTAGTGAGCATGGAGGAAATGAACAGGGACTGTAGACAGGTGGCACAAGGTAGGAAGAGGCGTGCCAAGATAGCTGCAATAAACATTGCGTCTGGGTGGCGCTGCGGTTCCCAACTTCGAATCTCAGGCCAGCACTCATATTCACTCATTGGCATTGATGCCGAGCAGGGTCCTGATGCAGCACATGTCAATATTCCTTTCCCTCCCTTTCTTCCCTCTCCTTCAATTTACATAATAAACATAAAAGACACTGAATGACTCCATAAAATGAAGTTTGCCGATGTAAGTACGAGGATTAAGAGCACAAACAGTTATTGTAAAATAAACAATAATAGTGAAATGTTTTCAGTTTATTATTATCAAATTCCTTATACTACCCATTTTCCTACAAAGCAGTGTAAGGTGATAACTGCCAAGCACTCAACATTCTCAAATGAAAATGGCCCAATTTTTTTTCTTTTATGCCCTAAGTAAATTAAATTTACTCATATTTCCATAAATTGAGTCACCAGGATACTGTTTTCCAGAAATTAAGAATAAATGTCAATAATAAATTGAATGCTAATGGGTTAGTACCATTTATTTTTTAATTATCCTTTAGGAAGTTTCTACTGTTTTTGTGGATGATAACTGTTCTTATCCGTAATAACACAAAACTCTCATGAACCACAAATTTCAAAACCCATGTTCCTATACATCACCATTCCCTTCCTGATAACTGGATTTGCAGGATGCAAGTATTAGCCTAAAGTGATATTCAGATTATCCCACTGAAGTTTTCTTTGCCAGGCAGTGCTTTCATCCTGCCATTACCTTCTGAATCCTCTCATATGTGTTTTCTGGCATCACCTTATTGATTGAGCCAAAGTGAAGATCTTCCTTCATGTTTTGTCTTTTCTGAAAACTAGCTCTAGCTACTACAACATCAGAAACTCTCCATCAAAACTAACCTTTCTAGCCTTGCACTTTCTGTACCAGTGTTACTGTACTGAAACATGTGCCACCTTTTGCCTCGGAAAACAAGCTATAGTCATAAAATTTGAATCAGCAGAATGAAAGATGTACTGTTGGAAATGGTCCAAGTAAGTGACAGTTCTTCATTAGTATCTTCTGAAGACAGAAACCACTTATTGACCACAGCATTCCATTGCCTGCACTTCTGCAAAGCTTCTCAGTGTGATTTGTAGTGGAACACCACATGCTTTGGGTGACTCAGTCTGTTGTTCCAATACTATTTCACCCCTTCTGTCATTATCTTGAAGCCTGTGAAAAAATTCATATCCCTCATATGTGACTACCTCTCAAACGAAATAGCAATACTGTGTGGTCTTCAGTCCTGAGACTGGTTTGATGCAGCTCTCCATGCTACTCTATCCTGTGCAAGCTTTTTCATCTCCCAGTACCTACTGCAACCTACATCCTTCTGAATCTGCTTAGTGTATTCATCTCTTGGTCTCCCTCTACGATTTTTACCCTCCACGCTGCCCTCCAATACTAAATTGGTGATCCCTTGATGCCTCAGAACATGTCCTACCAACCGATCCCTTCTTCTGGTCAAGTTGTGCCACAAACTTCTCTTCTCCCCAATCCTATTCAATACTTCCTCATTAGTTATGTGAGCTACCCATCTAATCTTCAGCATTCTTCTGTAGCACCACATTTCGAAAGCTTCTATTCTCTTCTTGTCCAAACTATTTATCGTCCATGTTTCACTTCCATACATGGCTACACTCCATACAAATACTTTCAGAAATGACTTCCTGACACTTAAATCAATACTGGATGTTAACAAATTTCTCTTCTTCAGAAACGCTTTCCTTGCCATTGCCAGCCTACATTTTATATCCTCTCTACTTCGACCGTCATCAGTTATTTTGCTCCCCAAATAGCAAAACTCCTTTACTACTTTAAGTGCCTCATTTCCTAATCTAATTCCCTCAGCATCACCCGACTTAATTAGACTACATTCCATTATCCTTGTTTTGCTTTTGTTGATGTTCATCTTATATCCTCCTTTCAAGACACTGTCCATTCCATTCAACTGCTCTTCCAAGTCCTTTGCTGTCTCTGACAGAATTACAATGTCATCGGCGAACCTCAAAGTTTTTATTTCTTCTCCATGAATTTTAATACCTACTCCGAATTTTTCTTTTGTTTCCTTTACTGCTTGCTCAATATACAGATTGAACAACATCAGGCAGAGGCTACAACCCTGTCCTACGCCCTTCCCAACCACAGCTTCCCTTTCATGTCCCTCGACTCTTATAACTGCCATCTGGTTTCTGTACAAATTGTAAATAGCCTTTCACTCCCTGTATTTTACCCCTGCCACCTTTAGAATTTGAAAGAGAGTATTCCAGTCAGCATTGTCAAAAGCTTTCTCTAAGTCTACAAATGCTAGAAATGTAGGTTTGCCTTTCCTTAATCTTTCTTCTAAGATAAGTCGTAAGGTGAGTATTGCCTCACGTGTTCCAGTGTTTCTACGGAATCCAAACTGATCTTCCCCGAGGTTGGCTTCTACTAGTTTTTCCATTCGTCTGTAAAGAATTCGTGTTAGTATTTTGCAGCTGTGACTTATTAAGCTGATAGTTCGGTAATTTTCACATCTGTCAACACCTGCTTTCTTTGGGATTGGAATTATTATATTCTTCTTGAAGTCTGAGGGTATTTCACCTGTTTCATACATCTTACTCAACAGGTGGTAGAGTTTTGTCAGGACTGGCTCTCCCACGGCCGGCGGTAGTTCCAATGGAATATTGTCTACTCCGGGGGCCTTGTTTCGACTCAGGTCTTTCAGTGCTCTGTCACACTCTTCACGCAGTATCGTGTCTCCCATTTCATCTTCATCTACATCCTCTTCCATTTCCATAATATTGTCCTCAAGTACATCGCCCTTGTATAGACCCTCTATATACTCCTTCCACCTTTCTGCTTTCCCTTCTTTGCTTAGAACTGGGTTTCCATCTGAGCTCTTGATATTCATACAAGTGGTTCTCTTATCTCCAAAGGTCTCTTTAATTTTCCTGTAGGCGGTATCTATCTTGCCCCTAGTGAGATAGGCCTCTACATCCTTACATTTGTCCTCTAGCCATCCCTGCTTAGCCATTTTGCACTTCCTGTCGATCTCATTTTTGAGACGTTTGTATTCCTTTTTGCCTGTTTCACTTACTGCATTTTTATATTTTCTCCTTTCATCAATTAAATTCAATATTTCTTCTGTTACCCAAGGATTTCTACTAGCCCTCGTCTTTTTACCTACTTGATCCTCTGCTGCCTTCACTACTTCATCCCTCAAAGCTACCCATTCTTCTTCTACCGTATTTATTTCCCCCATTCCTGTCAATTGCTCCCTTATGCTCTCCCTGAATCTCTGTACAACCTCTGGTTCTTTTAGTTTATCCAGGTCCCATCTCCTTAAATTCCCACCTTTTTGCAGTTTCTTCAGTTTTAATCTACAGGTCATAGCCAATAGATTGTGGTCAGAGTCCACATCTGCCCCTGGAAATGTCTTACAATTTAAAACCTGGTTCCTAAATCTCTGTCTTACCATTATATAATCTATCTGATACCTTTTAGTATCTCCAGGGTTCTTCCATGTATACAACCTTCTTTCATGATTCTTAAACCAAGTGTTAGTTATGATTATGTTGTGCTCTGTGCAAAATTCTACCAGGCGGCTTCCTCTTTCATTTCTGTCCCCCAATCCATATTCACCTACTATGTTTCCTTCTCTCCCTTTTCCTACACTCGAATTCCAGTCACCCATGACTATTAAATTTTCGTCTCCCTTCACAATCTGAATGATTTCTTTAATTTCATCATACATTTCTTCAATTTCTTCGTCATCTGCAGAGCTAGTTGGCATATAAACTTGTACTACTGTAGTAGGTGTGGGCTTTGTATCTATCTTGGCCACAATAATGCGTTCACTATGCTGTTTGTAGTAGCTTACCCGCATTCATATTTTCCTATTCATTATTAAACCTACTCCTGCATTACCCCTATTTGATTTTGTGTTTATAACCCTGTAGTCACCTGACCAGAAGTCTTGTTCCTCCTGCCACCGAACTTCACTAATTCCCACTATATCTAACTTCAACCTATCCATTTCCCTTTTTAAATTTTCTATCCTACCTGCCCAATTAAGGGATCTGACATTCCACACTCCGATCCATAGAACGCCAGTTTTCTTTCTCCTGATAACGACATCCTCTTGAGTAGTCCCCGCCCGGAGATCCGAATGGGGGACTATTTTACCTCCGGAATATTTTACCCAAGAGGACACCATCATCATGTAATCATACAGTAAAGCTGCATGCCCTCGGGAAAAATTACGGCTGTAGTTTCCCCTTGCTTTCAGCCGTTCGCAGTACCAGCACAGCAAGGCCGTTTTGGTTATTGTTACAAGGCCAGATCAGTCAATCATCCAGACTGTTGCCCTTGCAACTACTGAAAAGGCTGCTGCCCCTCTTCAGGAACCACACGTTTGTCTGGCCTCTCAACAGATACCCCTCCGTTGTGGTTGCACCTACGGTACGGCTATCTGTATCGCTGAGGCACGCAAGCCTCCCCACCAACGGCAAGGTCCATGGTTCATGGGGGGGATAGTAACCAACACAAATCACTGCTCTCTTTGCAGACACTTCCACGCAATAATGACACAACCAAATGCTGGTTACTGTGTAGCACTAAAATTGCGAAACCATGCCAGAAACAGCACAAATTAGGCACAGTATTGCCACATGAATACTCTGAAGGACAGGTGTGGATTTGAATGTCATTACTTCATCCAATGTTACCCAAACAGCACTTGTAGCAGAAAGAATACTGTGCCAATGCTGTGAGCTTAGAATCAAAGTCAAGTCAGGCTACCCCAAAGTCTTCCCTCTGTTTATCAGAACCTAAGGGAAGATGAGGGGGTGAGAGAACTGACCTACACCACACCACCCAAGTGGCACCCTGGCTGATATCTAGTACATCAACAAATGCCAACAAAAGCGAATAAAAACTATTTTAAATTCATTTAAACATTGGCATACCATACATCATAAATATTGGGTCATCTGTATGCCCAATTGTATGGTCAGTTTTGAAAACTCACACATTGAGAAATATCAGAAAGGATTTTTACACCTAAACAACAAATGTATACCCACATTACATGAGCATGTAAAACAAACGGGTAAGTAGCTTTGTACAGCCAACTTCAATAGTTTTCAGTGCCCTTCACACATGGCAAATGCACCAATTACAAATTCTCTTCTGAAAGACAGTCCCATCTACTGCAATATCCAACATCAAACCTACGACAAGATTATAAAAATGTAAACCCTTATGCACACTGGTACGACACAAAGCTACAATTTTCTAAATATACCCCAACAGACTAATCACAAAGATAATTCTGTTACAATCGTACCAATCTTCACTTTTGCATACCACTGAAGAAAGTAAATTATCAGGGGCTAGAGCTAAAATCGGTGTCTTTGACAAGAGAAGCTAGTGTTGAATGTTTCCTGCCTTTTTATCAAAACACCCTAACCAGCACTTTGTGACATTTCTCTTAATGTAATATTGTTGTTACATAGATCAAGTAGACCACTAGGAGATGCCAACTTCCCAGAATCCAGTGCAAGTAGAATACAGTGAACATTGCCTTCCTTACAGTACAGCACTTTTGGGAAGTACCAAAATACCTGGAGGTTGTAACTGGCAATTTAACAGAGGGACAATGAAGCACTTGTTTTGGAACTGAAGAGTTCTGACTGTATACTCCGCAGCTAAGAGCTCAGTTTCATGAGTGATTGAACAATACACGAACACTAAAGAATTACCTCCATGAGTAGAAACAGGTTTTCTTATCTAAGTATACGTATCACTCACTGTCGCCATTGCAATAAACTTACCCATAATAACAACGCTTTTCTTATTTCACAATTTCAGTGTTTAATAGTTATCTCATAATGAAAATAACTTTATGTTGCCACATAATATAATTAGCACTGCCAATCAGGCAAATATGAAACAAAGCATCAGAAATAAGCTTAATAAACCAGTCTATTGCACAAACCATACCTGACTTCCACCAAGCCCTCAGCAGTACATCCTGGACGTACAGCTTCCAGCCTACTCTGCAGAATAGATTGTCTGGTCTGCACACTGCAAAAACAATGTTAACTGTCAAAGCAGGTTTTTTCAGTGCAGCAACGGAAAGAGAAATTTTGTAGCAAAATCCGACAACTCAGTTTAAGGAAATCCCAGTTTAAGAAGTGGTACCATGCAGCTCCGGTTCTGAAGATTTAGTGAAAAATTAAAAAAAATGGTACATGCATTAAACTGAAGTGTCACGAATATACAGGAAAGTTCTGCTGGTAAGTCAGAAATAGCTCATTGCATATTAAAGGTTTATTCAATTTTCTACACCACTACATTAGCTATGGGAAGGTAGCTCTAATGAAGTGTAAAATTACAAGGAAAAGCAGCATCCAGTCTTTTCCCCCCACGGCAAGTTGCCTTCCCAGCACTCAAAATGCTTAGAACAATAGTATGGTATGTACCTTACGCAAATCACTTAATATCCACAATACAATTGAAATGATCAAAATCCAAGACAAACACCACCAACATGCACGTTTCATTGATGTTTCCGTATCAGTGGATTCTCTTTACTCCTGTAACTGCATTTACTGTCATCCACGTAACTGCTTTGTTGCGAGTGCAGCTTATGCACTTTTATCATTGCCATTTATATAGTTACCACCCTGTCATGCATATGAAATTATAGCCAAACATACATAGTGTCACTGTTTATGAAATATTCAACAGCTCCACCTTGTTTTAATCGTACATGAACATTAAACGAGAAAGCAGACAATCTGAACATTTCACATACAGAATGTGTGTTAGTAGTTCATGGAGTCATGGAAATGTGGATGCCAGAAACTACAGACCAACTGCACTTCACTTCAGGCTTATACATGAACAATATGTGGTATTATGGAAATGAAATTCCTGATGACTAAATTTCGCTAGACCACGTTCGGATGAAAGAGAAAAATACTGTCGTCTGTCAAGGAACAATCCTTCCCCAAAATTTATTTTCAAGTGAAGCTGGGCACAGAAAGTATGATTTAAGCTCAAGGTAAATGCTTAAATGTGACATACCCGGCATAATTAAGCCCTGGGATATACCAAAATTAATTATTTTTATGGGTCGACAGAAGCGTCCGATCCCACGCGTCTGCTTTGACCCGTGACGTAAGGGTGCTGACGTGTGTGACGTCATGATGGCGCGGAGTTTGGTTAGAGTGTGGCTGTCTCCAGTTCTGTTTTATCTTATTTTATTTACATTTCTGATCTGTTCGTTCTATCTCGTGAGATTTTTTTTTTTTAATTTAAAAACACTTATTACCTATTTTAATTATCTGTTTCCTCCAATTTCTGTTTTAGTTTATTATATTTATCTTTCTGATCTGTTCGTTCTATCCCGTGAGATTGTTTTTTCTCAAAAAGACAAAAAACACTAATCAGCTACTGAAGCACCTTTATCTTCTATAGGTTGCACTGGTTACGACCCCTGGGGAGGTGGGTGGGTATTCATGCATGGCTGTCTTCACTTACACGTTGTAGCTACCCAACGTGCCTAAATTTGTTTATATTTAGTTTGCCCCCCACCCAAAACACCCCATTTCCCGCGCTTGTCCGTTTGTGTCATTAGGCTTCTTGTTGGAAGTGTGTGTGTTTGTTTTTGTTTCTGCCATATTTGTGACGTCATGGGTCAAAGCAGACGGGCGGGATCGGACGCTTCCGTATTTCCATATTTATGCATCACATGGATTGGAGAAAACTTTTCAAAGCTCCTACTTCAAACACAACACGAACAACTCATGGTAAAATACTGGGATCAACTGAGAAGCAGGGATGCAGTTTTCCATCATGCGCAGAATCTATGAATGCACTATCCACAATATCAATGCTTTGGTTTTGCATTTTATCCACAAAGTCAATGCAGATTGTGAATTAGTGCACCAGGTCCACAATGTACATTGATCTCTATATGAAAAACACTAGTATTCTGCTTTCACAATAGTCACACTCGGATTAACTGCACCGAGGTTCAACAGCACAACCAATACTGCATTAATATACTACAGAAAGACAACACACAAAACATGGAAAACAGTAACTAACAGATGGAGAATGGAAGCAGACAAATATAAATTCACCATTTCATAGCACAAACGCACTCCCAAAGCAAAAATAGGACACTGTACCTTCATTCTCCGTACATACCACAAGTGGCTCCATTTGAGCTGACAGACAGATTTAGGGTGGCTTGGTGGCAGAGTAATTTAGATTTTGACACAGAGTGTAAAAATCTGAAATGAAAAAATTCTAGTACCTCCTAAACTAACTTAAGAGGTAACAGTTCCTATGTATGTTACACTAAAATAATATTCCACTATTAACATCAAGTAACTTAATGTTCTCCAGAAACAAATTGCCGTAACACAGTGATCCCCCATTTTGGTAGCTGCAGCATCTTGATGTCAGCCTGTTTCATCGAATATGTTACAGCACAATATTCTGGTGCAAGATGCTAATGCAAGGTTGTACCAAGGACATAAGAAATATACATCCTTGCTAAAGGCTGATTTAAGGAAGTACTGCCCAATATCACTTTACAGTATGAAAAGATCTATACTTTCCCCAGTACAAAAAAAAAAAAAAAAATTGTGATGTTCAAATTCTACACACTATGAAATATTCCTATCAACTGTCTGTGGAAAACAAAAAATACTGCTGAATATCCTACTGTTTCTATACACTACTCATCAGACTCATAGCATCTTAATATTACAGTTATATATGCACCAGTACTTACAGGAAGCTGTGACTCATTCCACATACAAGCCTGTCGCTTACACAAATGACACTACAAATAAATATAATAACAGGTAATATCATTAATTCCATTGTTTGGATCTGGAATATCAACTCAAGCAACCTCCTGACATAGCCAATACCTCAGACTAGGTGACATTATTGTCTCCACTAAAAGAGGAAAAGGAACAAAATAGGTTAACTGATAATTCATCCAACCTAATGTAGAACTCTGGTTTCAGTACACAGTGTGACAACATCCTCAAAAACAAGAAAGGTAAAGAATGCTTTCACTGGTGGTAGGAGAACAGCGTAGTGACGACAAATGTAGAAACATCTCAAATAAATTTATGAGCTATCAAACGTCACGAACAACAGATACCCCCCCCCCCCTTTCTCACAAGATTTAAATGATATTTTAATTTTAAACACAAACAAAATACATCTGGCCACTACAGATACTTGCAGAAGCCTACAAAAGGCACTTCGAAGACTATACCATTGAACCACGTCATTTGCTAGATAAGCAAAGACAGTTAAATGGACTGTTCTGCTTCTGCATGTAGATGTCACATGCCATGTTATATCACACCTCAAATCAGAGGTCCAGTACTGTTGGTTGGACTCAAGAACAGGTACCTGTTCATTTGCTACACATTTAAAGCCAAATCTAAGGTAAGCATACTGTACCGCACAAAGATCTCCAGCCATTCGGGTAGATTACAGCACGGGCAGTCATTGTCTGGAGAGAAAGAAAAGAAGAACATTAATTTTCAGTGAGACCTCGAACAATGTATTTTAAATAACAATTCTTACATCATTTTGCAAAATTCCAAGAGATTAAAAACTTTATCAGTTATGACGTGTTCTCAAGTATGTGGCAATTAATTTACTGCGATGGCCATATATTTTTACATTAAATCTAGTAACACTACATAGAGCACTTTTTTCTGATTTGTTCCGAAATGCTTTCAAAGGAATAGTTGAGTTCATTTTACTGCGCATCATATGTATTTGGTTTCATTTTTTCCTCCATGGATTATAACCGATAATATTTTCAAATTTTTCCTGGCTAACGTGAACTTTGTGAAAGTTCTCAGTATGGTTACAGCAGAAAACCGAAGCAAGCTTTAGTATATGGAACAAAATGCCTTCTCTTTGCAAAATCATCTACCGATTATACTGTATGAATAATTTGGTAACGAAATTCTATCTGGTATGAAGAAAGGATAGAGTGGCATAGCCAAGTAAATATGTAACACGTGGAGCATATCTACAGCAGAAGTAGACGTTCTAAACTTAAGCATGAAATTTAGGTAGGATAGTGTAGCCTTAAACCTGTTTCCGGTGGCCCGATTTTGAATGAAAACCATATTACAGATTCAACATGGCGAACACGTGGAAAGGCAGTACATGTAAAATGGCTCCCGCTATTCATATTAAACTGCATACGAAACGGAAACCTTCATTTTCTCGATCTTTATTTCACTGGGTAACACTTCTGTTCCGCATCGTGCTTAAACTCTTTCGGTCCTGAACATATGTAAGTAGTAATGCTAGAATTCTACCACGATCCTAAATCAGAAATAAACCACGTGTTTACCTATGCCACTTTACAGCTAACGTACTGTGCAGGGAAATATGTCACAACATAAAATACCAGATGCATGCTACTTAAATCGACTAGCAATGCATTCTTCATCACTCAACAGACTCTGTCGTCTAAACTATTTGTAAAATACTAACTGCAAACGCTTACCGTCAGCCATTACAAATGTTCGATTATCAAACACTCAAACAGCAACTACACATGATACAGCAAGAATAGAACTGCGTAGACTTGGCCACTGTTTCTATGTTTCGATACAGTGTATCGATACGTGGAACTGTTTCAGTGTTTCGGAACGGCTGTGGTTCACTGTTTCGAAACAGTAGTGTTTCATTCCGCCCCTGTCTCGGACCAGATTCGATCTCACTGTGGTTCACTGTTTCGAAACAGTGGTGTTTCATTCCGCCTCTGTCTCGGACCAGATTTGATCTCGAGCCAAACACAGATACTGTATCGTTGTTTCAAAATAAGGCTGTTTCAGTCCACCTGTGCTTGGAACGGACTGATTGTATTGAAACAGTGATGTTTCATTCCGCTCTGTGTTGGACGTGACTCGGGCTCGGCACAGGTACTGAAACACAACATACCACTTCATGAAACACTTTCAAGAGTGTCGAAATCTTTTTGACAAACAATAGCATGAAGCTTAAGATATCCGAAAATAAAGCTTCGTTTCTAGCTGACTGTCCAATTTCGAAATGGCGTAACATCTACTTTATAAACACTAACCAACAATAAAACAACGCATACTATTCACATTCAAAATAATGAATATGTGAAAATCATTCAGTTAAATTATACTTTTTTTATAACATACGCTTCAAATGCAGGAGTAGGTTTAATAATGAATAAAATAATAGGAGTGCGGGTTAGCTACTACAAACAGCATAGTGAATGCATTATTGTGGCCAAGATAGACACAAAGCCCATGCCTACTACAGTAGTACAAGTTTATATGCCAACTAGCTCTGCAGACGATGAAGAAATAGATGAAATGTATGACGAGATAAAAGAAATTATTCAGGTAGTGAAGGGAGACGAAAATGTAATAGTCATGGGTGACTGGAATTCGTCAGTAGGAAAAGGGAGAGAAGGAAACATAGTAGGTGAATATGGATTGGGGGTAAGAAATGAAAGAGGAAGCCGTCTTGTAGAATTTTGCACAGAGCATAACTTAACCATAGCTAACACTTGGTTCAAGAATCATAAAAGAAGGTTGTATACCTGGAAGAATCCTGGAGATACTAAAAGGTATCAGATAGATTATATAATGGTAAGACAGAGATTTAGGAACCAGGTTTTAAATTGTAAGACATTTCCATGGGCAGATGTGGTTTCTGACCACAATCTATTGGTTATGATCTGCAGATTGAATCTGAAGAAACTGCAAAAAGGTGGGAATTTAAGGATATGGGACCTAGATAAACTGAAAGAACCAGAGGTTGTAGAGAGTTTCAGGGAGAGCATAAGGGAACAATTGACAGGAATGGGGGAAAGAAATACAGTAGAAGAAGAATGGGTAACTCTGAGGGATGAAGTAGTGAAGGCAGCAGACGATCAAATAGGTAAAAAGACGAGGGCTAGTAGAAATCCTTGGGTAACAGAAGAAATATTGAATTTAATTGATGAAAGGAGAAAATATAAAAATGCAGTAAATGAAGCAGGCAAAAAGGAATACAAACGTCTCAAAAATGATACCGACAGGAAGTGCAAAATGGCTAAGCAGGGATGGCTAGAGGACAAATGTAAGGATGTAGAGGCTTGTCTCACTAGGGGTAAGATAGATACTGCCCACAGGAAAATTAAAGAGACCTTTGGAGAGAAGAGAACCACTTGTATGAACATCAAGAGCTCAGATGGAAACCCAGTTCTAAGCAAAGAAGGGAAGGCAGAAAGGTGGAAGGAGTATATAGAGGGTTTATACAAGGGCGATGTACTTGAGGACAGTATTATGGAAATGGAAGAGGATGTAGATGAAGACGAAATGGGAGATAAGATACTGCATGAAGAGTTTGATAGACCACTGAAAGACCTGAGTCGAAACAAGGCCCCGGGAGTAGACAACATTCCATTAGAACTACTGATGGCCTCGGGAGAGCCAGTCATGACAAAACTCTACCGTCTGGTGAGCACGATGTATGAGACAGGCGAAATACCCTCAGACTTCAAGAAGAATATAATAATTCCAATCCCAAAGAAAGCAGGTGTTGACAGATGTGAAAATTACTGAACAATCAGTTTAATAAGTCACAGCTGCAAAATACTAACGCGAATTCTTTACAGACGAATGGAAAAACTGGTAGAAGCTGACCTCGGGGAAGATCAGTTTGGATTCCGTAGAAATGTTGGAACACGTGAGGCAATACTGACCTTACGACTTATCTTAGAAGAAAGATTAAGAAAAGGCAAACCTACGTTTCTAGCAATTGTAGACTTAGAGAAAGCTTTTGACAATGTTAACTGGAATAATCTCTTTCAAATTCTGAAGGTGGCAGGGGTAAAATACAGGGAGCGAAAGGCTATTTACAATTTGTACAGAAACCAGATGGCAGTTATAAGAGTCGAGGGGCATGAAAGGGAAGCAGTGGTTGGGAAAGGAGTGAGACAGGGTTGTAGCCTCTCCCTGATGTTATTCAATCTGTATATTGAGCAAGCAGTAAAGGAAACAAAAGAAAAATTCGGGGTAGGTATTAAAATTCATGGAGAAGAAGTAAAAACTTTGAGGTTCGCCGATGACATTGTAATTCTGTCAAAGACAGCAAAGGACTTGGAAGAGCAGTTGAATGGAATGGACAGTGTCTTGAAAGGAGGATATAAGATGAACATCAACAAAAGCAAAACGAGGATAATGGAATGTAGTCGAATTAAGTCGGGTGATGCTGAGGGAATTACATTAGGAAATGAGACACTTAAAGTAGTAAAGGAGTATTGCTATTTAGGGAGTAAAATAACCGATGATGGTCGAAGTAGAGAGGATATAAAATGTAGACTGGCAATGGCAAGGAAAGCGTTTCTCAAGAAGAGAAATTTGTTAACATCGAGTATAGATTTAAGTGTCAGGAAGTCGTTTCTGAAAGTATTTGTATGGAGTGTAGCCATGTATGGAAGTGAAACATGGACGATAACTAGTTTGGACAAGAAGAGAATAGAAGCTTTCGAAATGTGGTGCTACAGAAGAATGCTGAAGATAAGGTGGGTAGATCACATAACAAATGAGGAGGTACTGAATAGGATTGGGGAGAAGAGAAGTTTGTGGCACAACTTGACTAGAAGAAGGGATCGGTTGGTAGGACATGTTTTGAGACATCAAGGGATCACCAATTTAGCATTGGAGGGCAGCGTGGAGGGTAAAAATCGTAGAGAGAGACCAATAGATGAATACACTAAGCAGATTCAGAAGGATGTAGGTTGCAGTAGGTACTGGGAGATGAAGAAGCTTGCACAAGATAGAGTAGCATGGAGAGCTGCATCAAACCAGTCTCAGGACTGAAGACCACAACGACAACGCTTCTCTGTTCATGTACATTAATCATATTAAGAAACGCAAGTAAGCCTACAACATTTTGAATAAAAAAAGGCGTAGACTGACAGTTATTAGACATATACGTAAATTTGATGTAGGTATAATTGCAAGCAATCTGTTTGACATATCACTGATAGTGCAATGGTGAACAGGAAGGGCTGGGAAGCATGATGAATTTATAGGAACGGTTCGGAACACCTTGAAAGACCAAAATTTTTTTGTTATATTTTGTTATTTATTCGAATTATTTGGCGTTATTTGTGAGTCTACAGTCACTGTGCCTATTATCCACAATGATTCTCTTGAGTGCGTGGAAATAAGCAGGATGGGTTGTTTCTGCAGTTTGCTCCCATCTCCTGTTCCGTTCGTGGTGGCTCTTCTGTCTTCAGCTATGCCTGTCCTCAGCCAATTGAAAAGTATGAAAGTCACAGGACACGAAAGCAGCGCATTAGCTGCAGGAAATACGAAACTGCCAAGACGTCTAAGTGATAGTTTCACACTTTCTGCGATATGATTATCGCTCTCGCACCTCATTTGTGCTTATATGGACATACTTATACAGTAGATATTCAAGATGATAAAATGTGTAGGTTTATTAGATTACAAAATACAAACTGTTTCACTGTTTCGAAAATTTCGTATCGAAACATTAGATTGTACTGTCTCATTTGTTTCGAAACAGTTACGTGTTTCGGTTTGCCCGTCTCTGGCCCAACTGCGCTCATTTTCTCGCCTGAGTGACTCATCTTTGCTTCAGATTTGCCAACATATACGACTTTCTTATGCCATGTTTGGTGGTGTAATTGATTACATGCTGGATTATTTTGCACCAACAATAGGTAATGAGCATCATAAACAAATTCGACAACAGAGCAAAAAATAACTGATGACAGGAAATTCACAGAACATGAAATTCTGCTTTAAAGACATAAATCCCAAAAATATCCGTAGCGGTAACGGAATAATAGTGAAGTATTTTGTCGATTGTTCTACCTGTTTCCGAAAAATGGTACAATTATCAACATTTCCTAAAAAAATTGTATGTAACAGAAACAATAGCAATTGTAAAACCATTTAAATAACGAGCAGTGTACAAGAGATAATGTTATGGCCCGATTAAATTTTATGTACCGCAGCCACGATGTAGTGTGATTAGGCCTATGTTGTCAGCGACCCTTGAATGCAGGGAAATATGTGGCATTTGTGATAATTTTTCGTATACCCGCAAACGATTTCTTATAAGATGTTTCGTTGATGAGGATAATTAATTTACTGAGATGATGATGGTTTGCCCAATGAGCTATTTGTAAACAAAAGCGAGAGTGCTGATAGATATGACAAAACAAAATTGTGCATTTTCTTTTCTCGAAAGCTCAAAAACGACCAACACAGGTGTAATCGACAGAGAAGCACCAAAGAGGCCACTGACAAATTTCTTAAATACAATCCGGCGTGAGTGTCTTACGATAGCGTGAGAAGGAAGTTTATCTGAAATCGGTCACAACTTCTTCACAAAAGCTTTCCCCCTCACAAGCAAAATTTTGACATATATATGCTTAAGTTTGATGGAGCTATGGGGTCTTGCAAAAGCTTGTTACGGGCAGATTATCTTCATGCAGTACAACAGCTCTTTGACTGCCAGAAACACTATGTTACATAGTACTGTGCTGAGAGCCTTCACTATTCGCCATACTTAAGGCTAAAAATTCTGATTCTGTTGACGACAGGGGCACTGTAGGCTGTTTCTTAGATGCCCAAGAAACTCTGCAACCCAAAACTTTGAAAAGACAACCACTTGTGGACTTATATGTCCTCTGTGACCAGCCCAGTCAGAGTGAACATAACCAATTACGGTATCAGTACAGTTTTTATCCTTAGCACACAACAAGCTCATTTTATGGTTCACGTAATTTAATGCAGCACAAATTTTAAAAAATTCCATAAACACAGACTTGCTTATGTTTGGTACCTGGTCACAATACTTATTGCTACATGAATATCTAGTATGGAACCTAATGTGACATACATCAATGATACCATTAAATTTTTACATCAGTTCTCAATGTCTTCATTTTTTTTATTTTATTTATTTATTTTGGTTAACAGAAGAGCCAACACCGTGTTACGAGTGGAGGCCGAAATGCATGTGTTTTAGCTCATGCAGGCTGGTCTGAGGAGGGAAGAACTATACTGACTGAGGTCTGGAACATGACAAGGGATGAGAATTCAGAAAGCAGACATAATTAGTTTGATACTTAATTTTAATCCATTAATGATGAAAGTCCCTCTTGACTGTACATGATTCACAATATTATCTGTTCAGAATACATTCTTGAAGAAATTATAGTAACTGAATATGGCGCGTTGATAGGTCGTAGCAAATGACGTAGCTGAAGGCTATGCTAAACTGTCATCTCTGCAAATGAGAGCGTATGTAGACGGTGAACCATCGCTAGAAAATTCGGCTGTACAACTGGGGCATGTGCTAGGGAATCTCTCTAGACAAGACCTGCCATATGGCGGCGATCGGTCTACAATCACATAGTGGCGACACGCAGGTCCAACATATACTAACGGAGCGCAGCCGATTTAAAGGCTACCACCTAGGAAGTGTGGTGTCTGGTGGTGACACCACATTCCTCCCCCGCAAATCAGCAGATGATTGTGGTATAAGGCCTCCGCCCACCGTGGGGAGGACCCCATGTTGACGTATGCGACGAGGTGGGGAGCCTAACAACAGGAGAGGCAGTGCCACCCACACCCTGCCATTTGGACTGTGGGGAGCTAGGGAACGCCTGAAAACCTACTCCAGGGTGCACGCCAACATGCGGTGTATGTGCCCGTAGAGAGACAGGAGGGTCGGAAGGGTCGACCTCCATCGGCCCGGGGCACAAGACAGGCAAAGATGACATATGGTCCGGAGCGGGCAAGGGTTTCATGTTGGAGGACAACTGGTCACGGGGAGCGATCGGCGGCATGTGACCCAGGGGGGCGCCTGGTGGCTGCAGCGACGCATCCACTGTTGGCGTGCCCGGCAGGAGAACAGGCGGCAGTGGTGGTGCGTCGCCATGGGTCAAAATGGAAGGCAGGGTTGGTAACACATGGGGCTGAGGCGAGCCAGTAGATGCGTCCCCGGGGTGCTGACCATACAGCACCATCGCTGAAAGCAGACGGCAAGCGGCAGATCCTGTGCGACGGCAGAGGCGCAGCTGATTGAGATGCTGGCGCACCTCACCAGAGGCCCCCAAAACCTGATACGTAGTGCGTCAAAGGCAGCAGAGAATGCGCCCTTCGAGCCAATGCCCTGAACCATGATAATGGCGGTAGTAGACAATGTCGCCTGGGGCAAAAGCAGGTGTCTGCCCCTGCACAGGAACCGGATGCTGTGGATGTAGCAAAGACATCAACGTTCGATGATGGGGACCATGCAGCAACTTAGCCGGCGAGCGACCATCTCGGGGCTGAGAGCGATACGAGGACAAAAAGAGCAATAACGCATCCTCCCGAGAATGTGACTCTTTCAACTGAAACATCTGTGAATTGAATGTTTTGACGAATCGTTCAGCGGCACCATTTGACTGTGGCGAAAACGGCGCGGACATCAGATGTTGAATACCATTGGCCTTGCAGAATGAGTGGAATTCTGCAGACATGAATTGTGGGCCATTGTCAGAAACGATTGTCTGTGGAAGACCTTCAATGCAAAAAATAGCAGATAACACCTGGATGGTGGCAGATGATGTCTTGGAAGACATCCAGGCAACAAAAGGAGAATTCCTGAATGAATCTATCACAGCCAACCATCGAGCATTCCAGAATGGACTAGCGAAAACGATGTGTAAGCGTTGCCAAGGGAAAGTGGCTTTTCGCCATGCAAAAAATTTCTGCGGTGGTGCTGATTGTTGTTCGGCACACACCATGCAAGAAGGGCACATATTCATAATCGCAGCATCCATTCCGAACCAAGTACAGTGCTGACGAACAAGTTGTTTCGTTCTCACTATACCCCAATGTCCTCGGTGGAGAAGCTTTAAGACAGAGGACTGTAACGAACATGGGACTATGACCCTGGACTGATCATTATCAGAACGCAATAGCAAAACACCACGTTGAACAAAAAGTCTCTCCTTGTGAGCAAAAAGTCGGCGAACCAATGGGTCCCTGATCCGTAACTTTGACAAGGGCCATTCTGTAGCAACAAAATGCAGAACGGTAGCAAGGACAGGGTCGGCAGTTGTGGCTGTAGCTACACGACGAAAATCAATTGGAAATGATTTGACCACGTCATCGGTTTCCGAAACAATGAACATGCAAGCAAGTTCAGAGGAATCAAATGCCCTATCCTCAGCTACAGGCAAATGGGACAATGCATCGGCGTTTCTGTGCTTAGCAGTGGACCGATACAAGATATCGTAGTGTTACTGCAAGAGTAAAATAGACCAGCGAATGAATTTCTGTGCTGTACATGGAGGTACAAGCTTGTTTGGATGAAAAAGTGATGTCAAAGGTTTGTGGTCTGTGATTATGGTAAAGTGACGACCATACAAGAAGTCATGAAACTTTGTAACACCAAATACGAGAGCCAATGCTTCTTTCTCGATCTGTGAATAATTACTTTGTACAAACGAGAGCAATTTGGACGCAAAGGCAATAGAGCAATCATGCGAGCCATCTTTGTGCGCAAGCACGGCACCCATCCCGGAATCCGATGCATCCACCATCAACAAAATGGGCTTCTGGGGATTGAATCGCGTAAGGCAAGTATTGGAAAGCAATGCCGATTTCAACCGGCGAAAGGCACATTCGCATCCCGTCGTCCACACGAACGGAACACCTTTACGGCATAAGCGATGAAGCAGAGCTGAAATGGAAGAGACATGCAGCACATATCTGTGATAATAGTTGATTTTTCCCAGCACACACTGTAGCTGCTTCAAATTCTGCAGCGAAGGCAAGTCTTGTATGGCAAGGATGTGCGTGGGACTGGGATGTATGCCTTGGGCATTGAGTACATGGGCCAGGTAAGGCAAGTCACGAGCAAGAAACACACATTTGTCCTTCCGTAAGTGAAGACCATTATGTCGCATGACCTGAAATATGTTGTTGTTGTGGTCTTCAGTCCTGAGACTGGTTTGATGCAGCTCTCCATGCTACTCTATCCTGTGCAAGTTTCTTCATCTCCCAGTACCTACTGCAGCCTACAGCCTTCTGAATCTGCTGAGTGTATTCATCTCTTGGTCTCCCTCTACGATTTTTACCCTCCACGCTGCCCTCCAATGCTAAATTTGTGATTCCTTGATGCCTCAAAACATGTCCTACCAACCGATCCCTTCTTCTAGTCAAGTTGTGCCACAAACTTCTCATCTCCCCAATCCTATTCAATACCTCCTCATTAGTTATGTGATATACCCACCTTATCTTCAGCATTCTTCTGTAGCACCACATTTCGAAAGCTTCTATTCTCTTCTTGTCCACACTAGTTATCGTCCATGTTTCACTTCCATACATGGCTACACTCCATACAAATACCTTCAGAAACGACTTCCTGACTCTTAAATCTATACTCAATGTTAACAAATTTCTCTTCTTCAGAAACGATTTCCTTGCCATAGCCAGTCTACATTTTATATCCTCTCTACTTCGACCATCATCAGTTATTTTACTCCCTAAATAGCAAAACTTTACTTTACTACTTTAAGTGTCTCATTTCCTAATCTAATTTCCTCAGCATCACCCGATTTAATTTGACTACATTCCATTATCCTCGTTTTGCTTTTGTTGATGTTCATCTTATATCCTCCTTTCAAGACACTGTCCATTCCGTTCAACTGCTCTTCCAAGTCTTTTGCTGTCTCTGACAGAATTACAATGTCATCGGCGAACCTCAAAGTTTTTACTTCTTCTCCATGAATTTTAATGCCTGCTCCGAATTTTTCTTTTGTTTCCTTTACTGCTTGCTCAATATACAGATTGAATAACATCGGGGAGAGGCTACAACCCTGTCTCACTCCTTTCCCAACCACTGCTTCCATTTGATGCCCCCCGACTCTTACAACTGCCATCTGGTTTCTGTACAAATTGTAAATAGCCTTTCGCTCCCTGTATTTTACCCCTGCCAGTTAACATTGTCAATAGCTTTCTCTAAGTCTACAAATGCTAGAAACGTAGGTTTGCCTTTTCTTAATCTTTCTTCTAAGATAAGTCATAAGGTTAGTATTGCCTCACGTGTTCCAACATTTCTATGGAATCCAAACTGATCTTCCCCGAGGTCCGCTTCTACCAGTTTTTCCATTCGTCTGTAAAGAATTCGCGTTAGTATTTTGCAGCTGTGACTTATTAAACTGATTGTTCAGTAATTTTCACATCTGTCAACACCTGCTTTCTTTGGGATTGGAATTATTATATTCTTCTTGAAGTCTGAGGGTATTTTGCCTGTCTCATACATCGTGCTCACCAGATGGTAGAGTTTTGCTATGACTGGCTCTCCCAAGGCCATCAGTAGTTCTAATGGGATGTTGTCTACTCCCGGGGCCTTGTTTCGACTCAGGTCTTTCAGTGCTCTGTCAAACTCTTCACGCAGTATCTTATCTCCCATTTTGTCTTCATCTACATCCTCTTCCATTTCCATAATATTGTCCTCAAGTACTTTGCCCTTGTATAAACCCTCTATATACTCATTCCACCTTTCTGCCTTCCCTTCTTTGCTTAGAACTGGGTTGCCATCTGAGCTCTTGATGTTCATACAAGTGGTTCTCTTCTCTCCAAAGGTCTCTTTAATTTTCCTGTAGGCAGTATCTATCTTACCCCTAGTGAGACAAGCCTCTACATCCTTACATTTGTCCTCTAGCCATCCCTGCTTAGCCATTTTGCACTTCCTGTCGATCTCATTTTTGAGACGTTTGTATTCCTTTTTGCCTGCTTCATTTACTGCATTTTTATATTTTCTCTTTTCATCAATTAAATTCAATATTTCTTCTGTTACCCAAGGATTTCTATTAGCCCTCGTCTTTTTACCTACTTGATCCTCTGCTGCCTTCACTACTTCATCCCTCAGAGTTACCCATTCTTCTTCTACTGTATTTCTTTCCCCCATTCCTGTCAATTGTTCCCTTATGCTCTCCCTGAAACTCTCTACAACCTCTGGTTCTTTCAGTTTATCTAGGTCCCATATCCTTAAATTCCCACCTTTTTGCAGTTTCTTCAGATTCAATCTGCAGATCATAACCAATAGATTGTGGTCAGAATCCACATCTGCCCATGGAAATGTCTTACAATTTAAAACCTGGTTCCTAAATCTCTGTCTTACCATTATATAATCTATCTGATACCTTTTAGTATCTCCAGGATTCTTCCAGGTATACAACCTTCTTTTATGATTCTTGAACCAAGTGTTAGCTATGATTAGGTTATGCTCTGTGAAAAATTCTACAAGACGGCTTCCTCTTTCATTTCTTACCCCCAATCCATATTCACTTACTATGTTTCCTTCTTTCCCTTTTCCTACTGACGAATTCCAGTCACCCATGACTATTACATTTTCGTCTCCCTTCACTACCTGAATAATTTCTTTTATCTCGTCATACATTTCATCAATTTCTTCATCATCTGCAGAGCTAGTTGGCATATAAACTTGTACTACTGTAGTAGGCATGGGCTTTGTGACTATCTTGGCCACAATAATGCGTTCACTATGCTGTTTGTAGTAGCTAACCCGCACTCCTATTTTTTTTATTCATTATTAAACCTACTCCTGCATTATCCCTATTTGATTTTGTATTTATAACCCTGTAATCACCTGACCAAAAGTCTTGTTCCTCCTGCCACCGAAATTCACTAATTCCCACTATATCTAACTTTAACCTATCCATTTCCCTTTTTAAATTTTCTAACCTACCTGCCCAATTAAGGGATCTGACATTCCACGCTCCGATCCATAGAACGCCAGTTTTCTTTCTCCTGATAACGACGTCCTCTTGAGTAGTCCCCGCCCGGAGATCCAAATGGGGGACTATTTTACCTCTGGAATATTTTACCCAAGAGGACGCCATCATCATTTAATCATACAGTAAAGCTGCATGTCCTCGGGAAAAATTACGGCTGTAGTTTCCCCTTGCTTTCAGCCGTTCGCAGTACCAGCACAGCAAGGCCGTTTTGGTTAATGTTACAAGGCCAGATCAGTCAATCATCCAGACTGTTGCCCCTGCAACTACTGAAAAGGCTGCTGCCCTCTTCAGGAACTACATGTTTGTCTGGCCTCTCAACAGATACCCCTCCGTTGTGGTTGCACCTACGGTACGGCCATCTGTATCGCTGAGGCACACAAGCCTCCCCACCAACGGCAAGGTCCATGGTTCATGGGGGGACCTGAAATAATGTTCTGAGATTAGCTAAATGATCTTCTTCCGTCATTCCAGAGATCACAATATCGTCCAGACAGTTTGCTGCAGTAGGGACCGACGCACAAACAGTTTGTAGATATTGCTGAAACAATGCAGGGGCGGATGCACACCCGAATGGCAGTCATTTGAATTGATACAAACCAAGATGCATGTTAACCACCAAAACGCGCTGAGATTCTTCATCCACAGGCATTTGCAAGTACACATCTGCGAGGTCCAACTACGAAAAATATGTGCCTGGGCACAGTTTGTCAAAAAGATCTTCCGGGCGGGGTAAAGGAAAAGTTACAATCATTAGTTGTGGATTCACTGTTGCCTTGTAGTCTACACAAAGTCTCAATTTTCCGGAAGTTTTTCGCAAAAATACTAAGAATGATACCCAGAGAGAAGCCTGCACACGTTCAATTACACCTTGTGATTCCAAATCATGTAGGCATAATGTTTTTGCAACCTCATCACGCAATGTGTGGGGAACATTGCGCGCTCTGAAATATTTCAGTAGCGCGTTTACTTTCAGTTCCAGATGTGCTTTATAGTTCTTAGTGCAACCGAGGTCTGGTGCAAAAATGTCTGCAAATTCTTCACATAGACGAGAAACACTGTCTGAAGCCACAGTCTGGTTCACTGATATGATCTTATTTACTATAGACAAACAACTGAAATAAATCAAAACCAAACAAGTTCACTGCAGAAGAAGAACAAAGGATGTAAAATGACAAAACTTGTGTTTGTCCTTTGTATGTTGCAAGAAGGCTGCACTGTCCTAACACAGGGATCTCTTGACCTGAATAGCTAGTTAACGTAAAAGTTGCGGCACACAACGGAGGTGTGCCCAGCTGTTTGTAAGTGTCGTGATTGATCAGTGAAACTGCAGCTCCGGTATGGAGCTGGAATGGTATCACTTTGCCGTTAATGTCCATGTCAACACAAACACAAGACGAAAAGAGCGACTATCTCACGCAACGTGAACGGACACTGGTACAAAATCACTTGTGACTTGATGGGAGTTCCGGCGATGTCGATGCACACTATTTGTAGTATGAACACAGTCATTGTTAGAGAGAGTGGCACTGGACGGAATGGAATGAATGACATGAATTTCCATGGGCGAAGTTTCGCGAGCCTGAGTATCCCTGGTTCGGTTGTGGCTCCGGCGCGAAGCAAAGAGCCTGGAATGGTTTTGAGCAATATGTAGGAATTTGTAATATGTCCCTAGAGTAATCATTTAGAGCCAGTTTTTGAAACTTTATTAGCAGACTTTCTCAGGATAATTTACATTTGTCTTCAAGAGCCTTCCAGTTAATTTCCTTCAGTACCTCCGCAAGACTCTCCCACAGTTTAAATAAACCTGTGACCATACATGCTGCCCTTCTCTGTATATGTCCTATCTGGTATGGGTCCCACACACTCGAGCAATATTCCAGAACCAGTCACACAAGTGATTTGTAAGAAATCTCCTTTGTAGATTGGTTGCACTTGCCCAGTATTCTACCATAAACTGAAGAATCCACTGCTTTATCCATGACTGAACCTATGTGATCATTCCATTTCATACCCCTACAAAGTGTTACAGCCAGGCATTTGTATGAGTAGGCTGACTCCAGCAGTGAATCATTGATATTATACTCATAGGATGACTCTCCGCCCAAATCAGCACGCTGCGTCCTCCCTACCAAAAAGTCCTCAATCCAGTCACAAAATTCACTTGATACCCCATATGATCATACTTTTTGCAAGTATAGATATGGTATCAAGTGAAATGCTTTTCAGATGTCAACAAATACTGCATCTACCTGATTGCCTTGATAGAAAGCTTTCAGTATGTCATTGGAGAAAGTGTGAGTAGGGTCTCACATGATTAATATTTCAGGAATACTTGCTGGTTACATTGATGGGATCATCCTGTTCAAGATATCTCATTAAGTTTGAGCTTCAAATATATTCAAAGATTCTACACAAATCAATGTTACCTCCCTTCTTGTACATGGGTGTGCCCAATGCATTTTTCCAGAAACTGGGCAATGTTTCTTGTTCAAGTGATCTACAATAGATTATAATTAGAAGAAATGCATGGTGGTGGTGGTGGAGTAGGGAAATCATCTGAAAATTCTGTATAGAATCCAACAAGGATTCCATCGAGCCCAGGATCCTTGTTCATTCTTAATGATTTCAGCTTTTTCTCAATATCAATGACAGTAATACTTATTCCACTCCTCTTTTTATTTGTACTAGGATTATATTGGGGTAATTCTTCTGGGGTTTCCTTTGTAAAGGAACATTTGCAAAAAGAGTTAAGTGTTTCAGCTTTTGCTTTTCTTCCCTCAGTTTCAGTTTCTGTCACATTCACTAGCGAATCGACACTAACTTTGGTGCCACTAACAGCCTTTACATATGACCAGAATTTCTTTGGGTTCTGTGAAAGATCTCAGGTCAGTATGCTGCTATGGCAGTAAAGGCTACATTGCCCTCTACACAGTCAAATACATTTCATTCCGTATCTCACTATCTATAGCCCTACGCTTCGATTTACACATTTTATGCATTAATCTCTGTTTCCTACTGATTTTTTATGTAGTTTACAGGACATACATAAATCTTTCTGCTTGTTTTAATTGTTCTTTGTTAATAATTGTTGCCACAAGTGGTTCATGGTCACTGATACAATTTCTGATGTGAATATCATCAAATGGGTCAGATCTACTTGTTGCCATTACATCCAATATATTGGCATAATGAGTAGGTTTCAGAGAAGGCATTTAGTAAAATTTCACAGGACATCTTATCATGCACACCACTAATTAAACTGTAATTTTCTCAAATAATTGTTGGGTGATTAAAGTATCTGCCAATGATTACAGTATGATTGGAGAACTCATACATAAACAAACATACAACATAACTAAAACAACATTAGTACTCAATAGTATTTTGTGGACCAATATTAAATTCTCACATTGAATCAAATGCCTGCTGTCTAAGCCAGTTATTTGTCGTGTTTTGAGTACAGTGTCAGACCTCACACATGTGCTAGCAGTCTGTTAATTATTAGTAACTGTAAACCTAAGTGTATGAAACCAATTCTGGCAGCTGGGATGTCTGTCTGCTGCTTTAATTCCTCTGATGTTGATGAACTGTCATTGTTCAGGAGATGTTCCCTCCCTGTGTACTGAACAATTTAGAATAAAGAGGGACATTACTATTTGTACTTTTTTTTTGTAGTATGGTGTACAATTCTTCAATTTTCAGTCTAGAATTGTATCTGATTGCCTTCTTTTGCCAACTAAGAATTGTTTTCTTGTTTGTCGGGAATTCTTTATTACAGTATTACACTATTTAGATTAGAGAGGATAGCAGAAAAAGGCACCTTAGGCATTGAGCAATACACTGCATACAGTAGTAGTGTGTGTGTGTGGGTGCGTGTGTGTGAGCGTGTGTGTGTGTGTGTGTGTGTGTGTGTGTGTGTGTGTGTGTGTGTGTGTGTGTGTGGGCGTACACGCGCACGTGCGCACGCAAACAATCACAAGTTCATTAGAAGCACGATTATTGTCATCTTTTCTACACGAGAGAAGAGAATACTAACATTCTCTTCATAACTAACTGTGTACTGACTGCTTCAAGGTGATTTTCACTTTGATACTTGAGTGTGGCTAAGTCTTTTCCAGCTATAACATATATTGTGGCATATGCGTATAGAGGGGACACATACAAAATACCACTTCACAATAAAGAAGCTTTGCACTACACCCCTTGTGACATCCAGAACATTTGGCCTCCTATTGTTGAACCATATTTTTTTTCTATCCCTCTTGTATGAGCTTATCAAATAGAATTAAGTGCAACAGAGTTACTTTATCAGAACCATCGGATAGCTTTCTGTGATCCACTACCATAACAATAACAAATGACTGTGATTCAAATAAGCAAGCACACAGAGATTACCTGTAAATACAACAAAACCTTTCAAAATTCTGAATAAAAATTTAAAAATCATGAAAGCGGATAATCAGTCAACATATGTGATAAAAGTAGAAGCAGTATGTCCCCATATTTCGCTATAGCTGTGCACCCTATTTGTGTAGCACTGTAAGGGTTATATGGTATGGGAGCCCTTTCTTCCCACATCCATGAAAGTGGTTTTGTTTTGGAACTGCATGAATAGGTTTCAAAGATATAGATGTCAAATGAGAGCTTCATATCAATGTGCTTATTACAGAATGGTGCAAAGCAGCTGGGAATCGAGTGCCAAAGTTTCCGTGACAGGCCAGAGTGTTCCAGCATGGCTTAGAATGTTTTGGAATGTTGTAAAGTCTTCCAGAAGGTTTGAGAATCTTCCAGAATGTTTCAGTACATTGTAGAGCAATACTGAACATTTCATCACCCTGCTTTGTGTTGGTGGGGATCTCCAGATCACACCCAAACCTCTAGATGTCAGACACTCAGATCAGTACGAAACATTGTGTGTCGATAGAGTGTCAACCAAAACACCGACTTAGTTTGTACTGTATGCTACCATCCAGGAGAAGATGTGTAAACAGTCTAGGCAAACAGTATCTATAAGCTCTAAACATGAATATCTCTGGTAGGTGAGTTGGTAAAGTGTCAGATCATTCTACTAAAGGTCATGAGTTCAGAACCCTCTGTTGGCAATTATTTTAACAGATGACATGTGAAATAGTTATATGGGAGAACATGTTTCTGCTATGTAATAGGATTTTTCAGAGTATGTAGCAGTGTTTTTTTTTTGTTAGCCTGCTTTTCCTTCGTTAGTTGAAAGTAGCAAACCTACAGAGTACATTTTCATAAATAGGTGTGATTATCTGTACATATATACACTATAGGTTTAGTAGTTTGAACTAATGAAGTGAAAGCAGATTGTCAAAAGGTCAGTGCTACAAACTCGGGAATGTCCTTTCCCTATCCCTTACACAGGTATGTCTTGCCTATACTCTGTACTTCTGATTTTACTATTAATTACTGTTCATGCATCTTCTATTGGATGACAGCATACATCACAAACTAAATCAGTGTTTTGGTTGATACTCTATCAACACGCAATGTTTAGTACCAGTGTGTCTGACATCAGGAGGTTTAGGCGTGTGAGAAGTGTATATGTAGGCAATGGTGAGACAACTGCTGCATGAGTTCCCATCTGTCAAATCCTTCTGGATTCAGTAAAAGTGATGGACTCTGACCAGACACTCATTATGTATTCATTACGGTAGTTAGCAGCCTTACCAGTGGAGTATTCTGTCAGCTCGAGGATAAAAGCACATTTTCACCTTCTCTTCTGCATCACACAATGACTGACTTGTACTGGATAACATATTAGTGATCAAAATAAACCTCATACAAATAATGCAGTTGACATTACTTTCCATTGGGTGTTCATGTCCTCTACATTCCTTTGAGCAGTGTATGATGCAGTGCACTTGTGGTGATGCCAGATGCAGCTCAACTATACTCAGTGCTGCACAAAGCTCAAAAGGAATATTACAGACAATCAGAACAACAGGTTATAACCCAAAGAAACCATCATTTCAAGCAGAAGTAACTTTATTTCTCTAGACAGTGATGATGCCCCACTTCTCACAAACATGAAGTTTGTCATGGTCACTAATATTCTATGATCTATGATGGCAAAGGACTTTCTGATCAGTCCAGTAATTTTACTCAGGATTATTACTGATAACACCACAGAAAATCTTGTATCCTCTCACTGTGTTACTGTATTTTTGGAAATCTATTATGGCCAATCAAGGGAAAGTGAAAATGAAATAATGTTAAGTGGAAGTGGATTGTTTAAGATAGTGAACTGTGTAGTAAGTGGCATTTTAGTGTGTTGTGCTAGATTAACATTTATCAGGATGCTGTTATGTAACAGCGGAGAAGATACTGCCTGTGGTGAACTGACAAGAAAGAAACAGAGCAGTGAAGAAATGAAACAAATCAAGAGTGAGAAGTGTGTTTAGCTTCAAAACCTAAGAGAATGAACAGACTGAGAGAAAACAGATGAACAAAATAAAATTAGGAATGAGGATCAAGTGAGACACTCAGCAATCTGACACGGAGATACTGCTGAAGAAACAACATTATGAAACACAATAAGTATGGTTACAATGAGTTAAGTTCATGAAACGCATCATTCACAAGCACAGGAGCAGTATATTAATGTATGAGAAATGAAAAGGAGATGTTGAGATTATAATTTGGCAGATGGATCATTCCATTATGATACCACTTAAGACTACAGACACAAACACATCATCACTTGCATAACGGATCAAGTGATTCAGGTCTGTGGCACCAAGAAATACTTTAGTGAAACACCAGGAATGTGTTCCTTGAGCAGAAAATTTCAATTAATATCACTGAAGGTGTCTCTACAAGAATTATACGATGTCTGGGGAAAATACCAAGTCAGAACATTTTCTATAAAATATGAGAGCAAGCAATACCTCCTTTGAAATAGCATCATTTTGTGCTACTTACATGATCAGTGAAGAACATAAATTCATCACTCTGTTTTCAACTAATGGGGAAGTGTCATGGAGCGAGATCATACCATTTCCAAACAAATATTATACATTTTTGAAAGAATATTCCAGGGGCAATGAGCAAATGGAAATTCCACTGCTCACTCTATTTCACAATTTTACCATTTTATGCATGAACATTTTGCAATGTTCCTGAATGTTTTAGGATGATCTAAAATATTTTGCAATATTCGTGTTGTTCTATAAAGGAATGTGTAACAACCAAGTAGTACACAAAAATAATTCAAGTAACACAAATATGGTTTTATTCATAACCTGTAACAATAACAGAAATAAGTCTCAATCCACATGTAACAAGACACAGAACAAATGATGTGAGTGGTACAACTAGAAGAACAGAGAGGATCACTCAGTGTTGCTCTGCCCATTTATATGCACAAGTCCCCAGCAGATGGTGCACTAGACACTACATGGTGCCCAAACCTCCCATAGGGGGCCTCCAGCGGCTGCCCTGGGCTGATACATTTGACGACCAATTCAAGCACACATGCACAGTGACATGATCTCTCCATAGTCATGCTAACTAGTAGCAGCTTACAGAATACTTCATTTCAAATTAGGTTACTGTAATTTAATTAAGTGGATTTAACAGTACTTAGAAATAGTTTCGAGCATTCGAGAGTATACTTGAGTGTCAAATACTAAAATTTTTATGATATTTGAATTTTTATTTAAATTAAACCAAGCAAACTACTGGCAGTGAGCCAGATGTCTCTCGTGGTGGCTGCCTCAGATTCTGCAGAAAACAAATTGGCCTCTGTGGTCATTGTCTGCAATGTGTACTAAGATACAAGGTGAGTGCAGGCCAGGTTTAGCTAGAAGGTATTTGTGCCACCTGTGACAGACAACATGGCCACCCACTGGATGTTGATATATGGTTGGTTGGTGAGTGGCGGAGACAGACCAGTTTTCCTGAACTCCACAGACAAGATCTCACCACCTGACATGCTCACATCTCAACAACCACCCTCACATAATATCCCTTAGCAAATTCCACTCCTGCATTTTTCTTCACTATACCCCCTTTTCACTCACCATCAGTTATTGTTGTCATACACTCTCAGGTGGCTACCCCTTCACATATGCCTACCCTCACTATAATCACACATGGGTGTCTCTCAGACTGGGACTGCCTTTCCTTTCTATCCTCCTCTCCTCTCCAGGTAAGGAACTACTTGTTCCTAAAGCAAGAACAGTGTCATCACTTCTACTTTTGTGTGTTTCTATTCACAATGCTAAACATTTGACCTCTTGAAGTAAGTGCTGGCTGTGCATGATATTACAGAGATGCTTAGCTTGAATCAGTAGATAATAACAGCAGATAGATAATCTTAGAAGAAGCACAGAGGCTTTTTCCAGAGAGAATACTTCTCACCTACTATGGTTTGTTATTAGTATAACTACAGAGCAGCTCGCAATGGCTCTTTCTGCTAGTTAATGTGTAACTGATAATTATCAATTTTTTAATGTCACATCTTCACACCCCCAATGCCTTTCCTAAGGGTGATTCAGGTATGTTACCTGGACAGTATTTTTACACACATCATGACTCATAAATATACAAAATTTGACAAACTGCTAGAAATTTTCCTGAGCTAAGCTTCTGTAACACCCGCTCTTCACTCCTATCTCTATGGGTAGTTGGTTGTTATCCTCACAGCTTGAGCACAACTCATTACTGCTTAATTGTAATCAGTTGAATAGTATGAAAACAAATAGAATACAAACAGGTATTCATTTTTATAGATGTTGTATTTCTGAATGAATAAAGTCAAAAATAGAAAATTACTCAACACAAGACAACTAACCACGCAAACTGATCCTTCACACAATCTGCTCTCTTCACATCAAAGTTTACACCACTGATACTAAAGCAGTCTGTTCTGTAGCAATGCTCCAAGAAGAGGCAGATTAAAAAGGATTGTCGCTGTTTTTTAAAGTTTCCACCTTTGTTTCCCAGCTACCTTTTAATTGCATGGCTGGCGTGTATTTTTTATTACAGTGGTTTTTAATAACAAATTTGTTACAAGTCATCAGACTCAGTTTTCAAAGAGGTAGATTGATATTCTGGGGGTACCAGGAGGGGTGCTTGTCCTGGGACTTACATCTCTTTTTCTTCTCTTTCGGATGTGGAGGAGGGTAGGGCACAGAGGGAGTCTAGGATTGTGAAAGATCCAGAACCGAAAGAGCGCAAGAAATCTCAGTATGCACAGATAGATGGTGTGTCTCATGGCTGAGGTATGGTAGTTGCCTTCCAGTCAAAGAGACACCATGGCGAGGGGCTCCAGGGAAAGGGGGGGGGGGGGTCGGTGAGTGCAATCACCGGCAGGTGGCACAGAATGGGGCCACTTCTTCAGCAGGGGAGGAGAAATGGCTCCTCAAGGGAGGGCGTGGGAAGTGCAGCGGACAGGAAGGGGAGAGGGGATTAGGGCTGTTGTAAGGAAGAGGTACGAGTGGGAATGGATGTTGTTGTTGTTGTCGTTGTTGACTTCAGTGCAAAAATTGTTTTGATGCAGCTCTCCATGCTATGCTATCTTGTGAAATCTTCTTCATCTCTGAGTAACTAGTGCAACCTACATCCCTCAGTCTGCTTACTGTAATTATCTCTTCATCTCCCTCTACGATTTTTAACTCGCATACATTCTTGCAGTACTAAACTGGTGATCCCTTGACTCAGAGAATGTCCCCTACCAACCGATATCTTCTTCTGGACAGGTTGTACCACAAATTTCCCCTCTCGCCAATTCTATTCCATACCTCCTCATTAGTAATGTGCTCTAGCCATCTAATCTTCAACATTCTTCTGTAGCACCACATTTCAAATGCTTCTATTCTCTTCTTGTCTAAAGTGCTTATCATCCATGTTTCACTTCCATACATGGCTACATTCCATACATGTACTTTCAGAAAGGACTTCCTGACACTTAAATCCTAACTCAACATTAACAAATTTCTCTTCTTGAGAAATGCATTTCTGGCCATTGCCAGTCTTCATTTTATAGCCTCCCTACTTCGACCATCAGTTATTTTACTGCCCACATAGCAAAACTCATTTACTACTTTAAGTGTCTCATTTCCTAATATAATTCCCTCAACATCACCTGATTTAATTCGACTACATTTCATTATCCTTGTTTTGCTTTCGTTGATGTTCATCTTATATCCTCCTTTCAAGGTACTGTCCATTCCGTACAACTGCTCTTCCAAGTCCTTTGCTGTTTCTGCAAAAATTGCATTGTCAGTGACAAAGAATGTAATGGAGGCAGAAGTTGATGAAAGTGACACTAGATGGAGTCTCTCATGTTTTTGTCAAGCCTCAGCAGAAGACAGGTGATCCAGTGACTTGTACTCTCGGATCTTCTCTTCTCCCTCGTAAGTTGGGCGATCTGGCAAGTGAGGAGAGTACAGGTCATGACAACTGACACACGCAGGTAGAAGAACAAAGGTGCTTCTGTCATGGAGTGGATGTCCACAATCACCACACAGAGGGTCCTCCGTACAGCGGGAAGACTTATGCCCTAAAAGCAAGAACTGAAAGCACCTCTTGGGTGGTGGGACTTATGGCATCGCATCACACCTTTAGCCCATAACTTTGACCTTCTCTGAGAGGGTATCCCCCTCAAAAGACAGACTAGAGGCACCAGTATTGGTTCGCTCATCTTTATGACCATTCTGCACACATAAAAAAATAATGATCGCCACGTCACTCCAGATTAGTCTAAAGTTCCTGATCAGATTTCAAAATGAGGTACCTATGTAAAACCACTCCCTGGACTATATTCAGAGACTGGAGAGGGGTAATAGATACTGGGACATTGCCAAGATCATCACAAGCATGAAGACCTCGGAAGGGGGAGAGAAATTCATGCCACAGACACTAGGAAGAGAGTTCTTGAGAAAAAGGCTCAGACTAGAAACAGAAAATTTAGACATGGAGGTCAAACATCAATTGGGGACCTACACACCAAAAAGGATGGAAGAACTGGCAGGAGAAACACAATTGCAAGCAATACAGGGAAACAAGTGGATAGCCAGATTGACATAAATCAGAACACAGAAGAAGGGGAAGAATGGGGCAGCGGGGGAGCGAGGATAGGGAGAGAGGTACAGGGTGCAGGAAATGCAGCCAGTGAAGGAAAAATGGGCTGCAATAACACTGGGTCCAGTATGCACCACATAAAAACTCATGAAAAAACTGTGAGCCCCCTGAGGGAGGTGAACAAATTTTTTAAATTTTTTTAAGTGTATTTAACAGGTGACAAACAAACAGAATTTCCATCCTCAGATTATATTTATGAATATTTTGGATTTTTCTCAAATGTTTTAGGATGTTGTCAAATGTTTTGGAATGTTCTCCATGTTCTGTAAAGGAATTGTAAGTGGATACAGAATGCTTTATTTCAAATTAGGTTATTCTTGATTAATTATGTCAATTTAAGAATACTTAAAGATACTCTTGAGTGCATTCTTGGAGTGTGAAATGCTAACTATTTAAGATTGTTTAGTTTTTATTTGTAGTATGTTCTTGAATGTATTGGAGTTATCCTGAATGTTTCCAGGAATCAAATGAAGTTAGACAAATCAAAGTTCCTCTTTTTCATATATTAGACCCAGTACATGGAAAAGTAACAAAACCTAAATATGAAGAACCACGCTACAGAATGGCAGTCTCCGAGTCCAAATACGCTAGTTGGCCACAATACTGTGTGTGAGGTGCTAAATCGTGGAGAACAATTATGCGTGGAAATGACAAAAGGCTGGCAGCTCCAAGTTCCTTCATAGGTGGCTGTCCCAAGGGCATGCTGGCTGCAACTCTGTCCACGATCAGTTTTGGAAATGCAGGACAACTGACAGAGAGGCACTGAGGAACTGTGGCAGTAGTCAGCGCAACTGTCCAGAGCACCTGTGACATGAACTCATTCGATGTCTGAGACTGAACAGCCATTCTGTGATAGTGCACTGGCATAAATACCACTGTGGTACGTAGGTATGGTGTGCCCTGCTAATGGGCACATGACATGATGTCAGTAAAACAGAGACTGTGATAGCAACAACGTGGTCAACATCCACACTCTACCACCAGCTAAATGGGGTGCCTCTCATTTCAACTGTCAGAGATTCCACAGACAACAATTCGGCCTCTATGGTCACTGTCTGGAAAGTTTACTAATATAAGAGGTGAGCACAGGTTGGGGTTTAGCTTCTGACTCCTTTGTGCTGGGTGTGGCAGATAACACATGGAGCATGGCCACAAAGTTGGTATGGATGTATAGTCGATTGACGAGTGACTGAGACCAAGCAGATTCCGTAACTCCAGAGACAGGAGCTCACCATCCAACACACTCAGAGCCCAACAACCTCCTAGACTTCACATCCACTTACTCCCACTTTATTTCACTATGCCTCCTTTCCACTCACCATCCATTTTTCTTGTCCTTCCTCATATCTTTGTTTCTTTTCTGCTCTCCTGGTTCTGCATTGGACTATTGCTCTTCACCCAATCTATCTTTACTTCTCACTCTGCCCTCATCTCTGGTCTGAAGCAGACACAGTGCTTGCCAGTATACTATCTTTCACCTTTTACTCTCTCTGGTGTCTCCCCCTTCGTCTTTGCCTACCCTCACCATAACCACATGTGGGTGTCGCTCATACTGGACCTACAATTCCTTTATGAATTTCTTCAGTCTATCACTCTCTCCTACTAAAGGAAGGAGCTAATAGTTCCAAAACCCAGAATAGTTTCATTGCTTTTACTTTTATGAGATTCTATTCACCTCTTGAAGTAAGTGCTGGCCATACGTAAAGTTACATAAATACGTAGTGTATAGAAGTAGGTAATAACAGCAACCGACTATCTGAGAATAAGCAGAGATGCTTTTTCCAGAGCTGATACTTCTCACCTATCACTGTTTGTCATTAGTATAATTTACAGTAGCAGCTTCCAATGGCTTCTTCTGCTAGTTAATGTCTAACTTATCATTATCATATTTTTCAGAGTACATCTTCACACCCTCAAAGCCTTTCCTAACAGTGACTGAGTTATGACTCCTGGACAGTATTCCTATACACATAATGAGTTATGAACATACAAAATTTGACTGAAATTGCTTCAAATGCTTCTGAGTTAACCTTCCGTGCCACCACCTCATCACTCCTACCAATATGAGCTTTAAGTGGTTGTTGTATAATAATAATAATAATAATAGTAAAAGATATATAATTAATATGGAAAAATTAAAGGATAGTACAATTGCATTATTAGTAAATGATCTGTGTGTACAAAACAGTGCTATTCTTCCTTCACTTCCATCACTATATATATGTATATTTGTCGCCTTCAGCAAGTTCTTATACTTCTGTTAATCTTACGAAATAGGACCATGAACTTGCTCTCTTACATTTCAATTGTAGATGCAGGCAGCTAACTCCAAGGACACCAGTGCCTCTCAAGATGAAAGAAATCCTCCAAACTTGGCTCTACTTCACTTCAATAAAAATACTTAATACTCTTATTAAGTCTCCTCTTATTCAGAATCACATGTAATAACCAACGCTTGTAGCATGTCATACTTCGAGCAATACATCTCAACCATCCTTCTATGTATGAGAGAGTGAAATAAAATAATGTAAAAAGAAAATTGGATGATGTTCTTTGTTCGTTTGTCTGCTCCTTGTATTGCTAATACCATTTACTTACCTTCCCACCTTCATCTTGCTTAAGGTTTTGCATGACATTACTCCAACTGCAACCTTGCTGTTCTATAATATTCATTTGCTTACAAAACTTGTGGTAACCATATGCTTGTGTAGTACCTTGCCCTTATAACATTTTTAATTTCTTTATCTTGCTCTGTTAATTCACTAAATTCTTCAAAATCTTGTGGTAACCTAGGCACCTGCATCAACATCCTTTAATATAAATGATCCTGAAACCGAATTCTTGTAAAATATAGACACCACCTAGTAGACACCACATAGCTAATCTATGGTGCAATTGTTTACATGTTAAAAGAAATGACAGTGACTGATGATCACAGCATACTTTGGTATTTTTACCCCACAAAAAATATTCACCTTCTCGCATCTGGAACAAGCATGCCCCCCAGACCCTGAGATGATGCATCTGTGCATAGAGAAAAATTATTGGCCATGTAAGGGTGGCTAAGAATGTTTGCATAAATTAATGCCTGCTTAATATTATTAAATTCCTCCTGACACTTATCATCCCATACCCAAGGCCAGGATACTAGTCCTAAATAAGCTTTTAGTTGTTTTTTATTCGTTGGATCTGGACAATTGCATATAGCATGAATTTTTTCAGGTCAAGTAATA
The DNA here is from genome assembly GCF_023864345.2 of Schistocerca serialis cubense. Classification (NCBI taxonomy): domain Eukaryota; kingdom Metazoa; phylum Arthropoda; class Insecta; order Orthoptera; family Acrididae; genus Schistocerca; species Schistocerca serialis. Next base: position 70,128,193 of record NC_064647.1, read on the forward strand.
CAGTTTGTTCTGACACAACATGTTCTAAAAATTTGACTTGTTCCTTACCAAAATTAGACTTTCTTAAATTGGATGTTACTCCGTGATCTGCCAATAGTTCAAGTACCTGTCCAGTCAGCCTGATATGTTCTACCCAAGTGGGTGTGGCTATTAGCATGTTGTCTACATAAACAGTGACTTTGATAAGCAATTCTGGTACTAAGACCTTGTTCAGTGCCAATATAAACATGCCTGCACTCATGTTCAGTCCAAAAGGTAAAACACAGAATTCATACCTCCTGCCTCCACAAACAAATGCTGTATCTTATCGACTTTCTTTGTGGAGCTTCATTTGCCAGTAGGACACATTGAGATCAAGTATACTGAAGTATTTTGTACTGTAATACTTTAAAAGCTGTAGGTCCAAGATGTCTGATCTCATACACGCTGTTACTAAAATCTTATTGATACCTCTAGCATCGAGAGCTAACCTTACAGATCCATCTGGTTTACTTACTAGTAATATAGGTCTCCAATAGGGTGAAGATGTAGAGTATTTAATTACCCATTTAATCATCTGATTGATCTCTTCCCATACTGCCTCTCATTTTGTCCATGGAATAGGATATGACATTACACAAAATGTTTCATGTAGATAAACTTCAAATTTATATTCATAGTGTTTGATTACTACAGACTTCTTACTGAAAACATCTGCATACTTAACAAACAACTTTGAAAGTTCTTGTCATTGCATATCATTTAGTATCTGTGATTTACATAGTGTCTGCTCTACCATTTCGTTACTAACATCAGTGTTTGCTTCTCGTTCAGGATCAAATTTGTAAAATTCAGATTTGGAAACGAATATTGTACTATTACATTTGAATCTGGTGTGTTTCTATTACTCTTATCAGGTTTTTTGAATAAATCAACAGAAAAAATCTAATCCTTTACGTAAAAGTGGCATTTACCATTACCTATGTCAATCTGTGTTCTGTATGTTCTAAATGTGACCGTGCCAATATGACAACGATAAGCTTGTGAATTGTAAGAAAGTTGCACTTGTCTGTAAAATGTTCAATTTGTAATGGAATAAGTGCCTGATGTGTCAGCAATTTTGTATTACTGCCTGTAGCAGTTCACACCTTGCAATTCTGGACAGGATAAGTTGGAAATTTGCCTCTCTTCTTCAATTCACAGAAAAATGATTTTGACATTAGGTTTGTATATGAAACTGTATCTAAAATTAACTGTGTGTCAATACTAAATATTTTCAGCTTAATAATTGCTCGTACTAATTCTTCCTGCATATTATTCATTATATCTAACTCATGCTGATAGAGAGCATCCTTGACGTTTCTTGTTTGTCAAATCTTATGAAACAAGTTTCTAGTTTTCCTTTGCCCCCACTCCCACAGTAGTCAATAGCCTGGTGCTTAATAACAACCTGCTGGGGTTTCCTGACAGCTTAGTGTGACTTAATTCATTACCTGGAGTGCCAGTTTGTGTAGTTGGCTGCTCATGACATTTCTTTGTGAGTGACCGTGTTGTTATTGGTAGAAACTGCTGTGCCGTTACTTAGCTGTCCAAAAGTTAGCTGCTGTACATGTCATTGTTGGCGCATGTTGGCCACTGCTGTGGCTGACTGTTTGTTTGTATGTGGCGTAAGGCATTGTGATGGTGAATTGTAATTTGACCATGTATTGAAAATTACTCCTGTTTTCAAAATTTCTTTTAAATCTTATGTATTTTCCATTCCCGTACTTGTTGCTTCTGGGTATGTAACTGTACTGTTATACCTACCATCACTGCTGTGTGTTTAGATCACGTTCCATGGGCTGATTTATGTAACTATGCAGTTGTGCCCGATTTTCTGTTGCTCTATTCAGAACAGGTCTTTCTTGATATATAAAGTCGACAGAATCAAGCACTGACAGAAAATATGCAGTGTCATGCTCTGGCATTGTGACTAATTTTTCTCTAATGTTCCATGGTAGACGACTTTTCAAAATTTTTAATATGTCTACCTGTGATATTGGGTTCATCCAGTAATGTGTCTTGCTGAGGTATTGTTCAAAGTATTCATGTAGGATACTTATTTGCCATTGAATGGTGTGGGGTTGAAAACCTTGTGTCTGAGTCTGTCTTGTACTGCCTCAGACCAGTATTTGACAAGGATAGCTCATTCATATTGTGTGCAAGTGCTGCAACGTTTGGCCATTTCATTTCAGTTGCCCATGAAAGTACATTACCTCGTGTATATCCCACAACAAATCTGTTTTTCTGTCCAGTTGCATGGAAATACATGACAAAAAACACTGATAAATACTACCTGATTCTTTCTTTTACGTTTGGTAGTGAATGTAGGAAACTGTCGATGTCTCAGGAAACCTTCATCTACAAAAATTGTTGATATACATGTGGCATTTTCGGTCATATTTATGTTCTAATTGTAGTTACCTGTAGTTCCAGTTGGTAATTGCTCAGGTGTTGGAGTTGTGGTTAACTTTACATTTTGCGCTATACAAGTGTGACTGGTACCTGCTATAGGCCATAATTGGCGAATAAATACCGACAGGTTGTGGTGCTCCCTGGCCTGTGCCTTATTTACATAATTATTGCGAGATCTGGTAATATTTTCTTCTAAAAGATTGCCGATCCTACTTTCCATGGCTTATGGGTTAATGTTTACCTTGCTCACTTTCATTTTATTTTTTCTGAATAGCTTTTTCTCCTACATCTATGTATAACTTACACTCGGCTACTAACTATTGTGCAGAAGTCCGTTAATTGGTATGAACATTTTGTATGATATGATTCTTCAGTAATTAGTGAATGTTGAAATAATAGTCCATTTTTTTGAGACCAGTACAAAGAAGAAAGTGAGTAACACTACGAAGGACGTAATGATACTTACGTGAAATCGCAACTGCAATGTCATTATGGAGGACAATAGGGAAGTTGACGATGAGGAGGAGGTTAATGGAAACTTGCAAAACAGCATAGATATTATTGATAATGTAGTTGATCGAGACAATGAAATCGAAGAGGATAGTGATCACAGCAGGGCCGGTGCAACATACGTGCGAAACTTGCGGGCATATGGGGCAGCAAATCTGCTGCCCCAGAGGCAGTGGCTTCGGGAATTGTAGCATGGTGCCTTGAGTACCTGCCGGTTGCCCCTGTTGAACAAGGGGAGGGAGGTGGACTAATTTCTTCCTCACCACTGTGGCAGGACCGTCGTGTTTACGCTAGAGGAACACAGAGGGGGAAGCAATTTGGCGTACATGCCAATATTTTTATGAGTGGAGCACTGCCAGTCAGTTATGCGCCGTGCATTTACTCATAATTAATTTTGCAGAAGACGAAATCTAAGTTGGAAATTTGAATGCAGTGTTTGATACTGCAGTTACATGTTAAGCCTGAAGCAATTTTGCTAAGCCCTTCAATGGCAGTTTCCGAGTGTTTTATTCTTCCTACATTATGAAAAAAAATGGTTTAGCATTGCTACAGTCAAAGATGTCCAACACCTACAATGGCTAGAAGTATTCAGAATGGGTAAATATGCTGCGAGTAATTTCAAGGGATGAAGACATTGCTAATAAGCCTGGCATAAGTTGGGTTTTGACGTATTTTTGAAAATTTTTGCTAACCGTTGCTGAGTGATAGCTGGACATTTTGGTTTCTGAGCCATGAAACACCTGTCTCTGCATGCATGAACAACAAACTCTGACCAGCACTTTTGTCTGACAAAACTACTCACACACTATCTCTTTGCCAATATTTATTTACTGTATAATCCGTGTGAATCCATGTTTCATTTTAGTTAACTACTGGTTGCTAAGATTCTGATGAAAACCTGAGAAGGTATGGTCTTTTAGCAACAATGCCCTCTTGTCCACACAAAACAAGATGTTAATTTTGACACCTTCTAAAACGAAAATCCATAGACAAAACATTGCTTCTAAGGGTTTCCTTGCTAGCTTTAAAACTCATTTCTGTTTGACAAAAGTTGTGCAGCTTTCTCAAAGTTCATATTTCTTTCTATTGTTCGTAACACCATAGAAATTGCTGCCTGATAATACATTTATCCATATCATCGGTGACATACTTATTGTGAGCTTCTTGCTTCTTGCTTCTTCTTCTTGGGCACTAGTTTAACCACAGCCTCGCTGTATGTCGCCATGTGACCTGCCACGTCACCACTTCGCCTTTCCAGGCAATAGGTATTGTTGAGTTCTCTGCAACGAAAACTACAGAATTCGTTTTGGTAGTTGGCGGAGGGAGTCAGGACTGGTCAGAAGCACTTTCATTACATTTCGTAAGAACAGAATAATTTGTGTGTCTGCATTTCTTGCAATTTGGGATGTAATAGGTAAATGCTTTTCATGTAACGTACAATTACTATTGCGCATGCACATTACTCAAAAGTTAGAATTTTTCTCCTTCAAGATTGCACAAAGGCAAAATTTATTTTTCTTGTGATCTGCTACTTCAAAAATTGACAAGTCAGCAAATAAGCACGCGTCGTCCCAATAGCCATAATGAAAATAAAGCAAAGAAAAGTGAAGTAATACGGCAATGACTAATTTGTTACCCCTTATTCCATGATCAGACAGGAAAGAATTGACACCTGGAAATTTCGACAGATGTCTAGTGTCAGTTCTTTGAAATGAAAAATCGCAGTGCAGTGAGTTGTTATTATGTTACTCCATCTCCTTACTCTTCCTCTCTCCATTGTCTTCTGCCCCACCTGACCATTTCACCTGCGTCTGTAGTGAAATTCGGCCTGAAATTCAATTTCACACGGCTCAATTCTTATGACTTCATCTCCTGAACAATGTATCCTACAGTAATATAATTTTCCGTTTACGTGCAGTGGAATATCAGGAAATTGTCTGCGAAGTGTTGCAAATAAAGTTAGTACACTGACAACAGTTAGATTCACATAATTGTTCTTTACAGGCTGGATCGGAACATGTCCAATGGTAGAAAAAGACTGTCTTGCAGTGAATATAAGAAAAGATGGGCGCTGAAGGAAGATGATGATAAGAAGCAAAAGGATGCACTACAATGATATTTCAAGCCAAAGAGAGAATGACCTAGCAGCGGCTAGGGTGGAAAAATAGATCCTGACCAGTAAGTTGATGAAGACAGTACTGCAATGCTGACAGTGGGCCATCCGCAACATGTTCAATATACCTCATCTGGACTCAAGACCTGCTTTGTGACGAAAGCTCTGAGATTGAAACATCAGGCAGAACTGAAATTAGGCGACCTGATTCGGAAAATACCAGAGGACTATCAGCCGAGGTACTCACCACCAGAGAAGGGATTGAAGGTGAGCCTAAACTGGAAAACACAATTGACTCAGATCCCAGGAGATGGCCGGAAATTATTACCAACTGCATTCAAATGACTTTGGTCATGCGAGGTCCTTCCAAGCACATTAAGGAAGCTGAAGAATATCCTAAAAACGTGGACAACCGATATGTCAGCCCTGTGCACTACAGCTATTCTTTGAAGAATTTAGAAGAAGCAGATAGACATTGGTTGGTGTACTCAAAGAGCAAGGATGCTAAGTTCTGCTTTTGTTGCAAACTTTTTTTGTCATCTACAGTAATAATTGCAAAGAACGGTATAAGTGACTGGCAGAGCCTTGCTTCGTATCTAGAAAGTCACAGGAAGTCTACCGATCATTTGAATTCACATAAAAAGTGGATCGTCTTTTCTGAAGGACTGAAAAAGTCACGAACTGTCGACGCCCAACATCAAAGGCTTCTGAATACTGAAAGCGACCATTAGAAAAATGTTCTTGAGCGCTTAAGAACAATAATTCATTTCCTGGGTCTGCCATGTCTGCCTTTGAGAGGAAGTACAGATACACTCTTTCAGCCTGCTGTTTCCATGTTTTCGACAGTGAAAAGCTTGTATGACATCTTCTCGTCCTCCGTTTGACGTTGAGATGTCTTGAAGAAGTGTCTACCAAACCAGTCACTGAAGCCACTGAGTGATACTATGGGGGAAAGTCGCATTGATGCTCTTACTCCCCTGACATTTCAAATTGGAGGCGTTTATGATGCGCTGGTTCAGATATCAGAAGAATTCGATGGCATGACCACTCACAAAGCAACTTCACTTGCAAATCAAATAATACTATGGGGGAAAGTCACATTGATGCTCTTACTCCCCTGACATTTCAAATTGGAGGTGTTTAGCACTGGTTCAGATATCAGAAGAATTCGATGGCATGACCACCCACGAAGCAACTTCACTTGCAAATCAAATAAAAAATTACACCTTTCTCACTTCCTGGTAATCTGGTACGACATTCTGCTTCACATCAGTGTAGTCAGTAAGATCCTCCAGACCATTGACATAAATGTTCCTGATGCAGTGAATGCTTGAAAAAATGAAAGCATATTTTGAGACCCGCAGAACAGAAGAAAAGTTTGTGTCTTTTTTGACGGATTCCAAAGAATTAGCTACAGAATTAGAGCTAGAAGATCTAACATTACCACGGATGAGTGTTTCCCAGCGACAAAGTAAGAAGCCAATACACTTTACCTATGAAGGAAGGGATGAGGCAATACATGACCCGACAAGACGTTACAAGATTGAATTCTGCCATTATCTTTTTGATGTAGTAACCACATCTTCGGATGAGAGATTCAATCAACTGAAATCTCATTGTGATATTTTGATTTTCTCTATGACATCGCTGAGCTGAAGACTGCACCTCCTGACAGCCTGGACACAAAGTGTAGAAATCTCACAGCGATTTTGTGAGATCATGAGTCAAACGCCATTAATTCACTGGAGTTGAGGGAAGGAGAACTAAAAGTGCCTTCAACATTGTTGAAACCTGGAATAGGTCCAAAAGAGACTGAAGTTTATAGGAAGACATAATTATTGCCCTAGTGTTAACATTGCTCTGAGAATTCTCCTAACACTCCCTGTGACAGTTGGGAGTGGAGAGAGGAGTTTCTCAAAACTGAAATTGATAAAGACATATCTCCGATCAATGATGAACCGAACTTGTTTGAATGATCTTGCAACAATATCAATTGAGCACGAGCTTGCAGAGGACTTAAATTACACAGATCGTGCAAAAGAGTTTGCACTAGCAAAAGCCAGGAAGGTTTGATTTGTCTAGTATTTTTTTAAATTTTCATATTATGACCAGTGTCTTGGTTATTTACTATGTTGTTTCTTATTTTGTTCAACATTGTAAATATTAATATTCAAACCAAATTGTTGTTACATGGTAAATATATTTTGTTTTCCATTGAATGCATTATCTATTCACAACCATTGAAAAATGTTTACTTACATTAACTGTAAGTTCATGCCATGCCGGATTAGCTGAGTGGTCTAAGGCACTGAAGTCATGGACTGTGCGACAGGTCCCGACGGAGGTTTGAGTCCTCCCTCAGGCATGGGTGTGTGTGTTCGTCCTTAGGATAATTTAGGTTAAGTAGAGTGCAAGCTTAGGGACTGATGACCTTAGCAGTTAAGTCCTATAAGATTTCACACACATTTGAACATGTTTGTAAATTCACAATGCTTATTAAAATTAGCTAGATTTCTTCAATCAGATGTGACTCCATTTTTGAGCTGGTGCCTAGCGACTGTTTTGTACAAATCTGTAGAGAATGTCACCAATTAGTCACAATTCTTGTTTTTATTTTCCACATCTACATAGATTTTGGGCACAGTGTGGCTATTGTCAATGCTCTGAGTTATGTTTACACCTATACCATCATGCTGAACATAGCTGTCAACATTGAGATAGATTGCTGAATTCCCTACAGATTTCCTTAAATAAAATTCCACAAAACATTTGTAAAAAAAAAAAAAAAAAAAAAGGTGGGGGGGGGGGGGGGGGCAATTTAGCAGCTCACACGGGGTGGCACTTGGGCTTCCGCCGGCCCTGGATCATGGTAGTGGATGTTCACCCTTTCGTGGATTTGAACCTAATGTATCAGCCTTGGATAGGTAAGTTCAACTTATGGAAGAAAAAAAAAAGATCAATCAAAGAACAGAAAAAGACAATTGAAAAATCGTTTGATGAACAAAAATTGTCAATTGACGAGCATAGAATCACTCTTGATCAAAAGGTTGATTTGATCGATAGAAAATTATGCAAGTATGAACCCAGATTCGCGAGACAAATGAGAGTTTACAGAGATGTTGAGAAAAAGTAGACGAGAGTACCAAAACTGTGTTGACTATAGAAGGGAAAATTATTGTACCTTAAAACAGGAATACCAAAAATTTGAAGAGAGGCTAGATTCCGTGGAAAATTTTGAAAAAGTTGCTGCTGTAGAAGTGTTAAAATTGGAAAAGCTCAACAAAGATTTTGTAAAGAAGTTCACAGAAACTGACCAAAATTTCACTAAAATTGCAAATGAGAATTTCGCAGAGTTAAAAGATGAAGGCACTTGTTTAAGTGAAATTTTGAACTTCAAATCTAAATTTCAAGAAATAGAAGACTCCGTTGCTGTGAAATCTTTCTGTAGTTACAGTCCACTGTGGAACAATGTTAACATAAAACCATTTTGAGGGGAGGGAAATACACGTCCAGTTGATTTCATGTACCAGATAAAAGACAATTTCAATGATAAAAAGAGCGATAATTTGAAAATTAAATTTTTTTAAAGTTTTTACATGGGGAGGCTTTGTCATGGGCAAACCAAGCAATCAAACCCAAAATGTCGTTTAATGAAGTAGAATGAGCTTTCATTAACAAATTCTGGTCAGAAACTAAACAAGCCAGAATTAAGTCAGAATTTTTGATTGGGCCAAATTTCAAACCGGGTAGTGGACACATGAAAATGTTTTGTGAACAACAGTTAAGAACTTTAGTACATCTTGATAAACCACTCAATGAAATGATCCAAATAGACGCATTAAAACGTAGATTGCTGAGCAGGGTAGAGTTGAGTCTCGTCTACAGACCTGATGATACAATTGAACAATTTCTTAGATATATAGATAAACTGGATTTAGCATCAGAGAGAAATGACATCTGTCATGACAGACCTGATGATAGCAGAAATAACAACAGTTTTCAATGATCATTTCAATAGCAGATTCAGAAATGATGACAGAAGAAATGGAGAAAGGAATGATATGCAGAGTCTGAGAATAGGAATTTCAAACCAAAAATAGGCAGTGGGGACAAAATCAGGGAAAGAACAGCAACAATTTTGAAAATAGAAGAAATGATCTGATAAACTAAGACCAGCCCCTTTTGTAGCCTGGAGAAATGGGGCAAATAGACATGGGAATTACAATCAGGCACACTGCAGTAATTTCAGAAGGGTAAGGGGCAGAACAAATAGGAAATACCAAAATTTTGTACCCAGAATACAACTTGAAGTGAATAGAATGATGTTTGATAGGGAATTTTGGGAAAATGTTTTATCTGAAAACAAAGATGAACAAAATGGTAAAATATCTGAATTAGAAGGACAAATTTCTTTAACAGTACTCATGCAGTAGTAGTTGCTGATTGTGATGAGAACAGATCTAATGAGTTTGGTTTAGTGAGAATGTTGAGTGACTGTGAAATGAGCTGTATCTGTGGAAGCTGATGTTCATGTGCTTGGTAATGGAAATGAGAATGACAGTAATTCCAGATGAAATTGCAGTAGATAATAGACAGGAAAATGAGGATGTGGTAGACCAGAGTAGTGACAGTGCTGAGGTTGTTGAAGAAGTGTGTGAAGAGTGAAATGTGTTTGATGTTGAAAATAATATGAAGTGTGATGATAATGTTTCTGATGAGAATGTTTCTGATGATGATGATGATTTTACTTACAGAATTAGTTGGGATGGTATATGTAGAAGTTAAAGTTGATGATTTGATGCTGAATGATTCAGCAAATTCAGATGTGTGATGTGTGTTCAAGTAATGAGTTAGAAACCAGTAGAGCAGTGCCTGATAGATTAATGTTACCAGTTGATGTTAGTGATGAAGTATCTGAATGTGTTTGTGAAAATGGAAAAGAAGATCTAATTAGTGATAGAGTACTGAGTGTAGTCAATGACCATAGTAACAAATGTCAGTATGGTGATCAAAAGTGTAAGGTCTTAAGTGAAATTTGTCAAAGTGTGTACCCAGATAATAAAATTGCCATGAAAAATATGGAACAGTCTCCAGGTGGTAATATGATTAGTAAATGACTTTGAAATTAGAAAAATGTAAGTTTGCAATGAAAGAATCACAATTTCTTAGCCATTGCATTAATGAAAAAGGGATTTTGCCTGATGGAGAAAAGACTGAGGCCATTGCAAAATTCCCAAAACCTAGAAATAAAAAAGATTTAAAGTCTTATTTTGGATTAATAAACTTTTATCAAAAAGATGTGAAAACACAGGCACTTTATGCACCATGCTTGAACAACCCGTTAAGGAAAAATTGATTGAATTAAGAAAGAACTGGCAGAAAGTGAAATTCTCTGTAGACCTGAGTTATCTTTACCAGTTTGTTTGATGACAGACGGTTGTGATTATCGACTAGGAGTACATTTATTCCAAGAGAAAGAAATGAATGGGAAAATTGAACATAATTCTATAGCATTTGCAAGCAGAACCTTACAGAAACATGAGAGAAATTACATGATAGCTGAAAAGGAACTTTTGGCAATTGTATGGGGATTCAAAAAATTTAAAAATTATTTGTTTGGGCATGAAGTCAAAGTTTATACAGATCATAACGCATTAACTTACTTACAAGAGTGTAAATTGTATCATGGGAGAATTACCAGGTGGTCAATGTTCTTACAGCAGTTTAAATACACAGTTCATTTTATAAAAGGTAAGGAAAATGTCATCGCTGATGCCCTATCAAGAATGCCAGTGGGGAATGATAATGATAATGGAAATAATAGTCAGGAATGAAAGTTTAAAATAATGTATTTTAAAGATGTCAAAGAGGAAAGTGAAATTAGAAAAATCTGTAATTAACTGAGAAGATATCAAAATGGTGGTTATCAGTGGAAGCTTGTTAAAAGTTATTTAGGGAAGAAAGGTAATGAGAAAGTACAAATGTATCATCATGTCTTCAAAGGTATTCTGTTTTATAGACACAGCACAGATAGTGATGCCTGGAAAGTTTGTTGGCCAGATTCTCACATAAATACTTTGATAAAGTGCACACATAAAAGCTTCGGACACTGTGGCGCATTGCAATTTTTGTACAAGAGTGTATATATTTTCATAATATGTCCAGGAGAGTTAGGACCTTACTCGCCTACTGTGATAGATGTCAAGGAAGAAAAGTTAGTAACAAAACCAACAAGGGACTTTTACAAAATGTAGTACCACATAAATAGTTGGATTTGATAGGGATAGATTTGTATGGTCAACTTCCAAGAGCTAAACGGGGATTTCAGTATACTTTCGTCATCGTAGATTTGTTTTCTAAATATGCGAAATTTTATCCTTTAAAGAAAGCAACTAGTAAGAAAATAGCTTCTACATTTGTAAAGGACTACTTCATTAATGTGAGTACACCCAAGGGCATTTTATCTGACAATGGGAGCCAATTTACTCCAAAATTTTGGAAGGAATTTGTAGAAGAACATAACACCAGAAATATCTTAATATCATCCTATTTACCTAATTGCAACCCAACTGAACGGTACATGAGGCAAATTGATAGATTATGTAGAATTTGCTGTCAGAAAGATCACACAAATTGGTTATGTTATTTTAATGAATTTGAAGACATTATGAATAGCCTACAACATACTACCACAGGATACCCTCCTTATGAGATCATGTTTGACCAAAAACTTCCTTACCTAATCAAAGAACTTATTGAGTTTCCAGCTTGTAAAAGTATAACAGCAGCTGAAAGAGAGGAGATATTTAGAACTATGAAAGATTATAATGAAAACAAGAAAGAAATGACATGACAAACAGATAAAAATACACGGATTTCAAAGTTGGGGATCTAGTTTTGACAAAAATTTACACCAAATCTAAAGCACTAAATAGAGAAATAAAGAAATCTTTTGATATTTATATAGGACCATTTGAAATTGTAAACAACCACCCAAATGCTTATAGACTTGTTTATCCTACGTAAAAAATATTATTTGGACTCAGGAATGTTAAACAGCTGAAATGATTGAAACAGCCTTCATCACTTATATAACATCAGAAGAATTGTCTTTCCTCAGGAGGTTGCAAGCTCTTTTTGCAATTTGGGGGTGGTGAACCCAAGGCTCCAAGCTGGTGTGATTCTTTCCTTTTCAAGTCACATCCTCTTTTACTTTTCTGTACAAATTCACTTCTTCCACTTCCTGATTTGGACAAATAGTCCAATTGTACAGTAATAGTCTAACTGAAACTAATATAAACACACAAATTTTAACCATAAAGAGTAACTTCTGACAGAGCTTTATGGAAATATGTACTTGTGAAAAAAGTTACAAATAAAATAATTATAGAATCTTAATAACACTAATGTGTAGAAGTCTTAATTGGTAGGAAGATTTTACATGATATGAATCTTCTGTAATTAGTAAATATAACAAGTGTATTGTTAATATTTGATACTTAGGTGTTTATACATGATACAATTAATATAGAGACTAGAATTCACTTGTGTTTAATATATAAAAATCTAGGTAATCATTGAAACATGTCATTTGTTTCAGGATGAGAGTTTTATTTGTTAATTAATCAAATAATCATTTTAAACAATGCCAAGGATTGTTTGGAATTGTTAAGAAAGTATAAATAGTTACAGCCATGTTGGTAATGTAAATCAGTCTGGTTTTGGTTTTTGAGCAATGAGCATGTAGCTGTTCCTTTTGTATTGTAGGCTAATGCAGTACTACTTCGATTTTGTTATGAAAGTATAATGAAAATGATCAAAATTAACACAAGACTTAACTAAATTAATTCTCCAGTGGTTAATTTACAGTTACTGTCAATGTACTCAGTACGCAGACTGCGGCAGATCATGAGTAACTATGAACAACCCCATTATTACGAGTAGTTAAGAACATTATAAGCTAGAGGTACACCTTCATAGTTTGTTTATTTTGTTGAACAACATGGGTAACTTTTTTACTGTCTAACACAACTCATTTTGTGTTGCTTTGATATTTGTCTTCACATCTGGAATTTTCTTTATCTGTTGCTCTACTAGTCATGATGGTCATTAAAAGAATCTACCTTCTGTTTCAACTCGGTAATGTTATTGTTAACTTCAGAAAGTACTTCAAGCTTTGCTTGTTTTTCATATCATTCAATATTTCATCAGTGTGAAAATTCTTGGCTAAGTCATTGAACTTCTGTGGGACTGTGACTTGCAAATACTTGTTTTTATTCTTGTTGCATTGTATGTAGATTTTATGTAACACTTTTGTTGCTGTTTCACTGTGTTTATATCTTGTGTCAAATTATCAACCTCAGCATTCGGATCTTGTTCTGTATCACTGAAATTGGTGTACACATTATCTAATTTCATGTTTATGTTAGGTAATAACTGTCATAGCAGTCCATCAGTTTTACTACTGTGGTTATTGTCAGCTTTGTAATGTGTTGTCCAGATTTATATGTGTATTGTTCTGTTTCATTCATAAGCAGTATGTCACTCCGGAAACATTGTGTCGTCAAGGTTATTCTGCTGTGGAGCGCCACTATCATTTGTCACACCTGGGACACTCATCTCTGACCTACTTAAACTTTTTGCGGTAGACATGCATGGAACCTGAACTTCAATTGTTCTATCCCATCTCAGCTGATTGTGTTTTCTCTGTTGCTATCAACAATGGAGACAATTTCCTGCCTTCTATGAATACGCAAAAATAAAAATTTCACAAAATTTCTAAAATTATATGCTAATTATAACACTTAATTGTAATTTACAAGATGTCAAAGCCTGTTTTGTTTCTATTATGATATGCAAACTATTGTGTCACAATTCTTTGTTTTATTGACAACATGTATCACACTGGAAAATTCTGGTAAATTTTCCACAATAAAATTCAAGGAAGGAAATAATAAGGAAATGCTATGTATCTACATCAAAAGAGGTGCTACCAAGCCTAAGCATATAAGCAACTTGCAAAGCCATCCTATCTTTGCTGCGCCGAACAAAACGGCTTACTCTGGAAAATTTCATGTAACCTGGGTCCAATTTTTATTTCTCTCCAAAATTTTCTTCCTTTTTGCTTTACTTGCTCCCCATTGTGATTCATGTAAACAGATAATACAGATGATTAGTTCTTATGAGTAATAACAATGTCACAGAAATCTCTTTCTATAACAATAGTTAACAAACCCTACTTACAACTGGTAGGCTGAAGTAGTGGTACTTATCTCACCAGTTTCATTATAACAATAATATAAATGTAAAAAGATAATGGATAGTTCAATTGCATTATTAGTAAATGATCTGTGTGTACGAAATTGTGCTAATCTTCCTTCACTTTACCTTGCGTCCTTTTTTTTATTTACTTATTTTTATTATGTCATCTTCTGAAAGCTCTTATACTTATGTTTATCTTACAAAGTAGGACCGTGGACTTCCTCTCACATTTCATTTCAATTGTAGATGCAGGCAGTTGACTCCAAGGACACCAGTGCCTCTCAAGATGAAGGAAATCCTCCCAGCTTCACTCACTTCACATCAACAAAAATATTTAATGCTGTTGTTAAGTCTTCTCTTATTCAGAATCACGTATAATACAAAGCACTCGTTGCACATCTTACTTCGAGCAACACATTGAAGCAGTCCTGCATATGACAGAGTGAAACAAAAAATGTATAAAGGAAAGTGAATGATGTTTTTTGTTCATTTGTATGCTCCTTACTGACCACGTCTTTGCTCATGTACATAGTCAGTCCTTGCTTCTGTTATAATCGCCGTTTCATTTTTTTCTTCTTTAATAAATTCTAACTCTACAGATATGTAGGGTAGGTGGGAAATAAAACACCACCCGTGGACCAACACAGGACCAGAAATCCAAAGGCGACTGTCTCACATTGGGCGGTCTTTGGTCAGCGTCTGTTCCCCAGGTTAGGGGCGGCTGGGAAAAACCTCCAGGGCTAAGAACCGTGGTTGTAAATTTGTGGCTCGAAGAGTCACCCCTTACATAATACTATCAATCATGGAAGAGTATAATGTGAAACAAATTACCCCAGGTGGACAATCCACCGCACCAAGGTGCGCAAGCAGACTATCGGATTCTGGGGAGTCTGCAGCATTGCACAGAGATGAATCGGGACATGATAAGACATCAAGCAAATTGAAATGTAAAAAAACAAGTTACATAGCTACTTTCAATGTAAACTCTCTTTTAAAAACAGGAAAATTAAAACATCTTACAGATACCCTCAAACATCATAGAATACTCATAACATCACTACAAGAAACTCGATACATAGATGAAAACAATTTTGATTCCGGAGGTTTCAGAATATACAAAGGAAAGGTAGGCAAAAGAATAATGAAAAACACACCCCACCTCGGAACGGGCTTTATAATAGATAAAAGTATTTTAGACTCCATTATCAGCTTTCAATCACAATCGGAAAGACTCTCCACACTCACTTTTAAATCTGCTAATAGAGTATACACAATTGTGAATGTACATGCCCCCATAAATGAAGACAATAGGAAAAATAAGGAAAAGGTGGAATGTTTTTGGGAACAACTAGATGACGTGGTGCAAAAGATCCCAGACAAACACAACATCATACTTACGGGGGACTTCAATGCTCAAGTAGGAAAAGAGAAGAAATACAAAAATATTGTTGGAAACTACCCAGCGCACAATAGAACTAACCAAAATGGAGTCAGATTAGTAGAACTCTGCCAAGCGCATGGCTTGATCCTGAAATCCACAGCCTTTAAGAGACTACCCAGAAAACAGAAGGCATGGACCTCACCAAACCCACACTTGGGTGAATTTCAACTTTATCATGTGGCGATAAAATGGAAACACCATACAGAAATACAAAATGTCAAAGTACTCAGAGGAGCAAACTTGGATTCTGATCACTATCTTTCTAAAATAAAACTCAAAATTATCCCCAAAAGGAAAGATAGAAACAGTAAACCCAAAAGCAGAAGATACGATCCAGAAAAGATAATGAATTCGAAGGGGTTTCCCCTCGCGACTCAAGATATAAGGAACCAAAATTGGGATCAAATGAAGGAAAGCCTACTAACCAAAGCTGAACAAATAGCACCTATAACCAAAATCAAAAAACACGCATGGTGGACAGAGGAATGTGACAAACTTATTGAGCAAAGAAAGAAAGCATGGCAACAGATGCAGTCTCAGAAAAATGAATATAATAGGCAAAATTTCCTGAGTGTAAGAAAAGAATTAAAAAAGCACAAGAAGATCAACTACTTTTGCAGATCAACGAAGACTTCAACAAAAACAAGACTAGGAGCTTTTACAGAACTTTTAAACAAAAAATAACCAAGTACAGCCCACCGACACTCCAATTACAAGATAAAAATGGTAATATTGCACACAACAACAGGGATAATTGCAAAATTTTGAGGGAATATTTCAGAAACCTTCTCAACTGTAAAGAACCAATTGAAAAAATGGATTTTAGCAACTCAACTTCAACAAGTCCTAACTCAGAACCACCCACCGTCGAGGAACTACAATCAATCATTTTGAATCTCAAAAACTATAAGGCTTCGGGAGAGAACCAAATTACAGCTGAAATGTGGAAATATGTCAATAGAAATGCCATAGAATCTCTCCAAAACATATTTGAAGAAATATGGAAAACAGAAAGAATTCCGGATGAATGGAAGATGGCCCTCATTCACCCAATTCATAAGAGGGGATCCAGAACAGACCCCAACAATTACAGAGGGATTTCGCTCCTTGACGTAACATACAAAATACTGTCTAAAGTCCTTTTGAACAGAGCAGAACCCCAGCTAGATTGTCAACTTGGAGAATACCAGGCAGGCTTCAGGAAGGGAAGATCCTGCCCAGAACAAATTCTAAACCTCAAAAATCTTATGGCCTACCAAAAATCGAGAGCAAAAGCGTATGTCATCACATTCATTGACTTTCAAAAGGCGTATGACTCCATAGACAGGGAATCTCAAATCTCCATATTAAAAGAATTGAACCTAGACAATAAAACTACAAACCTAATTAGAGAAACCATCACCAACACATACTCCAAAATTAAATTTATGGGAGAACTCTCAGACCTATTTGAGATAAAAACTGGAGTACGACAAGGTGATGGACTCTCTCCATTGTTATTTAACTGTGCCCTAGAAAAAAATAGCAAGAGAATGGAACAAGAAAATCAATAGTGGAATCCGACTAGGAACAAAAAACAAAGGCATCAAGGTTAATTGCCTAGCATTTGCAGATAATATGGCCCTACTAGCTGAAACATGGGAAGAAGCCAAAGAACAGATCCTCGAATTACAGAAACAAGCAGAGAAAATAGGCCTTAAAATTTCTTTTGAAAAAACCAAAATAATCACAAGTATAAAAAAGCCAATGAAATATCTTAAAGTAAGAGACCAAAAGATCGAAATTGTTAAAGAATTCAAATATCTTGGTGAATGGATTAGCTGGAACGCCCTTGAGAAAAAAGCAATAGAATTAAGAAGAAACAAAGTTGAACTAGCCTTTCAGCTTACTAAAAATACTTATAATAAAAAGTCCCTCTCATGAAATTCAAAAATAAAACATTACAACACTGTCATTAAACCAGAAGCACTATATGCAGCTGAGACATTATCTATCACTAACCATGGCCCAATTGAAAGGCTAGAGATCAAAGAAAGAAAAATATTGAGAAAAATTTTAGGCCCCAAATTTCATAACGACAAATTAATTCATACCAAAAATGAAACACTCTACAAAACCACAGAAAAACTTTCGGATACAATGAGGAAAAGAAGAATTGAGTTTTATGGGCACATTCTCAGAATGAACCCAAATAGACTTACAAAAAGAATGTTTGACTACTTCAGGAATAAAAAATCCAAACCAAATTGGTTTATCCAAACAGAGAAAGGCTTAAGAGAACTACACATCACAGAAAAAATGCTCACAGACAGGACCGCAAAAATGATAAGCAAAGACAGAAAAGAGGGATTCCAGCTCCAAAATAGGAAGAAAAGAATGATTGTCATCTCTGATGAGGAAAGAAAAGCAAGATCAGAAAGAATGAAGCAGTACTGGGCGAAAAGAAAGGCACAAAACACACAGAAGTGATTGATTCAACGTACCCCAAAGTTGGGTGAAACGAAGAAGAAGAAGAAGAAGAAATTCTAACTTTACCACATCCAGGACATCTTTCACCATGTACCTACACATTGTTATCCTGACAAACTTTTGAAGGCATGAGCTCAACTCATTAACACTTAGGTGCCGACGCCTGTAAAAATACGGGAGTGCGTGGCCTGCCCGAAAGTGCAGGCCCGTAATTTTACTAGCGCATGTTCTTGTTCTTCCCCTTCCTTCCTTTGTGTGTTCTTATGGCTCCCGCTTGTCTGGAGGCACTGCATGGACTGTAGTTCGAGTATTGGTCACTAGATGGTGTGGGCATGCTGTGAAAGGGTGTGCTTCCCTTTCTATTTGTCGGGCTTTGTGAGCAGCGATTTTTTCCCAGGCGGTCTCAGTAGCGTCGACATGGCGAAGTGGTGGAGAAAGTTGGCATTCCATGTTATACTAATTGCGATTGTAAATTCCTGCATATTATACAATAAAGTTACTGCAAAATGCCTCACAATATCTCACTTCATGACAGTTATCTGTGCAGATCTTGCACAAAGCTAAGATCTTGAACCCCGACCTGGTCCATCTGGACTCTCAGGACTATCAAGTGGAAATCATTTCCTGGAAAAGATTGAGACAGAAGTAGGTAAGAAACAGAAACAAAAACAATGTGTAGTGTGTTCTCTGAGAGGAAAAAACTGATTGGAAAAGTGTGGCAAAAAGACACAAGCTACAAGTGTAGTGAATATAAAGTAGCATTGTGCAAAATGCCGTGCTTCAAAATTCACCACACAAAGAGCAAAATTGCATCCTAAAATAGTTACAGGAGGTTACTGTAGATGAGACATACAGTATCCATCATAGTTACAATTTATGTGTCAAAAAAAAAAAAAAAAAAAAAAAAAAAAAAAAAAAAAAAAAAAAAAAAAAAAAAAAAATTCCTTCTAGAAAATACAGTGAATATACCTTTGACCAAATTTTCCTTTTTTCAAAAACAATGTTATAATAATAATGCTTGTCAAAAGTATGTATTAATTAAGAAAAAGGTATTATATATGGTTTTAAACTAGAAAGTCTATGTTTTTCTATAAGAGTAATTTTATTGCTATAACTGAAACCTTTCGTGAGTTGTAGTAGTTTAAAATACGTTAAAATCAGCTAGTCTTTATGGTAGACACCTGTGCGCAACGGCTCAGGACCCAAAGTGTTAAAGCTTTTCAGCTTCACTGCAATCAGTCAAATGGTATAGGAACAAACAGAAGAAAAACAAAGATGTATTCGTCTTTGGAGTTGTTGTATTTATGTATGAATGAGTAAAGTCAAAACTAGAAAATTATTCACAACACAGTACTATAAGACAACCAATCATGCAAACTGATCCATTCCACAATTTTATTTAACATCTTCAGAAATCTAGAAAATCAATTTTTTCTGCGCTAAAAGTATTAGCCTGATTGATACATGTCAATGTGACCCAGCCAATTTTCTGCTTTCCAAAGTGGTCTTCAAGAAGATCAGTGTGAAATTTTCCAGGCTAAATGGATTTCACATACACAATATTTATAATTTCAAGATTGGAACATGTAGGCAACATCAGAGCAGATAATGTTTCTTTTGTAAAGACTGACATGCCTCTTGCCTACCCCTACCATTTATCAAGATGAGCCAGAAAGTATTTTTGAGGTAATGAGCTGCTCATCTGTATTTAACAATGCAAAATACAGGATAGTTTATTGACAATTTTATGAAAAAGATGTTCCTACTCCTCTTATAGTAGAGATGAGTCACAGATAGGCACAAGAAAGAGAGACAAGTAAGGTCTTCACTTGTTATGGTTTTAGGGCGCAAAACTGCTATGGTCATTAGCGCCCAGTCTGTTACTTAGGAAAAGGCAGAAATGGGAATGAAACTCAAAAAATTGGAGAAACTAAAAATAGAAGGAAAGCTTAAAAAACTGCTATAGAAGGGGGTTGGTTGTCCCCGAAAACAGCTTCAAATGACTGACGTCATCTCACTGGCACTAATAAACATGATCAGCTGAGCGCGTGTCATCTGCTAAAATGGAAGATATATCAGGCGACAGCTGTAGACGGATGCGTAACAGAGTAAAATAGGGGCACTCAAGTAAAAGGTGTCTTACCGTCCACTGCTGAGAGCAGTGGGGTCAGAGTGGGGGAGGATCACCCTTTAAAAGATGTTGATGGCTAAAAAGACAGTGCCCTATCCGGAGTCTAGTTAAAATTACCTCCTCCCGAAGACGTGTTCGGAAGTGTGATCCCTGCCGCCGTTGGATAAGCAGCTGCAGCAGCAAGTGTATACTCCTAGCTCTCTCATTTCTTACATAGTTTAATTCTTAATTTCTTTGCGTGTTTTCGGTACTTGCATTGTTTAATTCATAAATTTCGGGCGTATTATAGTATTTGAGAGTTGTAGCATCGCGTTTTAGTACCTGAATAGTGTAAAATCGCGTAGTCTCCTTCCGCTGCCGAGCAGCATGTCAGCAGTGCGCAAGTAGCAGCATTACTGCATTCACTAGGCAATCTTGTATTTTAATAACCGTTTAAATTTTGTCGATTTGTTTGCGCTCTCTGTAGATTAGTTCAGACGTTCTATGCAAAACAGTTTTTAGCATGGATAGGGACTGCAACTGCTGTGTTCGGATGCAGGCTGAGTTGGCATCCCTTCGCTCCCAGCTTCAGGCAGTGTTGGCTTCGGTCACACAGCTTGAGGCTGTTGCCAATGGGCATCACTGTGGGGGTCCGGATGGGGGTTTGTCGGGGACGGCCAGCTCGTCCCACGCATCCCCCGATCGGACTACGACTGTGGTTGCCCGGGATACTCTTCCCATTGAGGCTGATCCCTCACCTGTGGTAGAGTGGGAGGTCGTTTCAAGGTGTGGCAGGGGGCGAAAGACATTCCGGAGGGCTGAACGGAAGGCCTCTCCAGTTTGTCTGACGAACCGGTTTGAGGCTCTGTCTCAGGCTGATACAGATCTTTGGCCTGACATGGCTGCTTGTCCTGTTCCAGAGGTTGCCCCTCAGTCTGCAAGATGCGGGCGGTCGCAGAGGGTGGGCTTACTGGTAGTTGGGAGCTCCAACGTCAGGCGCGTAATGGGGCCCCTTAGGGAAATGGCAGCAAGAGAGGGGAAGAAAACCAATGTGGACTCCGTGTGCATACCGAGGGGAGTCATTCCAGATGCGGAAAGGGTCCTTCCGGATGCCATGAAGGGTACAGGGTGCACCCATCTGCAGGTGGTCGCTCATGGTGGCACCAATGATGTGTGTCGCTATGGATCGGAGGAAATCCTCTCTGGCTTTCGGCGGCTGTCTGATTTAGTGATGACTGCCAGTCTCACTAGCGGGATGAAAGCAGAGCTCACCATCTGCAGCATCGTCGACAGGACTGACTGCGGACCTTTGGTACAGAGCCGAGTGGAGGGTCTGAATCAGAGGCTGAGATGGTTCTGCGACCATGTGGGCTGCAGATTCCTCGACTTGCGCCATAGGGTGGTGGGGTTTCGGGTTCCTCTGGATAGGTCAGGAGTCCATTACACGCAACAAGCGGCTACACGGGTAGCAGGGGTTGTGTGGCGTGGGCTGGGTGGTTTTTTAGGTTAGATGGCCTTGGGCAAGTACAGAAAGGGCAACAGCCTCAATGGGTGCGGGGCAAAGTCAGGACATGCGGGGACCAAGCAGCAATCGGTATTGTAATTGTCAACTGTCGAAGCTGCATTGGTAAAGTACCGGAACTTCAAGCTCTGATAGAAAGCACCGAAGCTGAAATTGTTATAGGTACAGAAAGCTGGCTTAAGCCAGAGATAAATTCTGCCGAAATTTTTACAAAGGTACAGACGGTGTTTAGGAAGGATAGATTGCATGCAACCGGTGGTGGAGTGTTCGTCGCTGTTAGTAGTAGTTTATCCTGTAGTGAAGTAGAAGTGGATAGTTCCTGTGAATTATTATGGGTGGAGGTTACACTCAACAACCGAGCTGGGTTAATAATTGGCTCCATTTACCGACCTCCCGACTCAGCAGCGTTAGTGGCAGAACAACTGAGAGAAAATTTGGAATACATTTCACATAAATCCTCTCAGCATGTTATAGTCTTAGGTGGAGATTTCAATTTACCAGATATAGACTGGGACACTCAGATGTTTAGGACGGGTGGTAGGGACAGAGCATCGAGTGACATTATACTGAGTGCACTATCCGAAAATTACCTCGAGCAATTAAAAAGAGAACCGACTCGTGGAGATAACATCTTGGACCTACTGATAACAAACAGGCCTGAACTTTTCGACTCTGTAAGTGCAGAACAGGGAATCAGTGATCATAAGGCCGTTGCAGCATCCCTGAATATGGAAGTTAATAGGAATATAAAAAAAGGGAGGAAGGTTTATCTGTTTAGCAAGAGTAATAGAAGGCAGATTTCAGACTACCTAACAGATCAAAACGAAAATTTCTGTTCCAACACTGACATGTTGAGTGTTTATGGAAAAAGTTCAAGGCAATCGTAAAATGCGTTTTAGACAGGTACGTGCTGAGTAAAACTGTGAGGGACGGGAAAAACCCACCGTGGTACAACAACAAAGTTAGGAAACTACTGCGAAAGCAAAGAGAGCTTCACTCCAAGTGTAAACGCAGCCAAAACCTCTCAGACAAACAGAAGCTAAACGATGTCAAAGTTAGCGTAAGGAGGGCTACGCGAGAAGCGTTCAGTGAATTCGAAAGTAAAATTCTATGTACCGACTTGACAGAAAATCCTAGGAAGTTCTGGTCTTACGTTAAATCAGTAAGTGGCTCGAAACAGCATATCCAGACACTCCGGGATGATGATGGCATTGAAACAGAGGATGACACGCGTAAAGCGGAAATACTAAACACCTTTTTCCAAAGCTGTTTCACAGAGGAAGACCGCACTGCAGTTCCTTCTCTAAATCCTCGCACAAACGAAAAAATGGCTGACATCGAAATAAGTGTCCAAGGAATAGAAAAGCAACTGGAATCACTCAACAGAGGAAAGTCCACTGGACCTGATGGGATACCAATTCGATTCTACACAGAGTACGCAAAAGTACTTGACCCCCTTCTAACAGCCGTGTACCGCAAGTCTCTAGAGGAACGGAGGGTTCCAAATGATTGGAAAAGAGCACAGGTAGTCCCAGTCTTCAAGAAGGGTCGTCGAGCAGATGCGCAAAACTATAGACCTATATCTGTGACGTCGATCTGTTGTAGAATTTTAGAACATGTTTTTTGCTCGAGTATCATGTCGTTTTTGGAAACCCAGAATCTACTATGTAGGAATCAACATGGATTCCGGAAACAGCGATCGTGTGAGACCCAACTAGCGTTATTTGTTCATGAGACCCAGAAAATATTAGATACAGGCTCCCAGGTAGATGCTATTTTTCTTGACTTCTGGAAGGCGTTCGATACAGTTCCGCACTGTCACCTGATAAACAAAGTAAGAGCCTACGGAATATCAGACCAGCTGTGTGGCTGGATTGAAGAGTTCTTAGCAAACAGAACACAGCATGTTGTTATCAATGGAGAGACGTCTACAGACGTTAAAGTAACCTCTGGCGTGCCACAGGGGAGTGTTATGGGACCATTGCTTTTCACAATATATATAAATGACCTAGTAGATAGTGTCGGAAGTTCCATGCGGCTTTTCGCGGATGATGCTGTAGTCTACAGAGAAGTTGCAGCATTAGAAAATTGTAGCGAAATGCAGGAAGATCTGCAGCGGGTAGGCACTTGGTGCAGGGAGTGGCAACTGTCCCTTAACATAGACAAATGTAATGTATTGCGAATACATAGAAAGAAGGATCCTTTATTGTATGATTATATGATAGCGGAACAAACACTGGTAGCAGTTACTTCTGTAAAATATCTGGGATTATGCGTGCGGAACGATTTGAAGTGGAATGATCATATAAAATTAATTGTTGGTAAGGCGGGTACCAGGTTGAGATTCATTGGGAGAGTGCTTAGAAAATGTAGTCCATCAACAAGGGAGGTGGCTTACAAAACACTCGTTCGACCTATACTTGAGTATTGCTCATCAGTGTGGGATCCGTACCAGATCGGGTTGACGGAGGAGATAGAGAAGATCCAAAGAAGAGCGGCGCGTTTCGTCACAGGGTTATTTGGTAACCGTGATAGCGTTACGGAGATGTTTAATAAACTCAAGTGGCAGACTCTGCAAGAGAGGCGCTCTGCATTGCGGTGTAGCTTGCTCGCCAGGTTTCGAGAGGGTGCGTTTCTGGATGAGATATCGAATATATTGCTTCCCCCTACTTATACCTCCCAAGGAGATCACGAATGTAAAATTAGAGAGATTAGAGCGCGCACGGAGGCTTTCGACAGTCGTTCTTCCCGCGAACCATACGCGACTGGAACAGGAAAGGGAGGTAATGACAGTGGCACGTAAAGTGCCCTCCGCCTCACACCGTTGGGTGGCTTCCGGAGTATGAATGTAGATGTAGATGTAGATGTAGGTGTAGGTGTAGAAGGAAGAGGTCCAAGCACCGGGAAGAGCTTTCGTGTCCCGCAATTTATTATTGGGAAGTGTTGACCAATGTGCGTGACATAAGAGAGTAACATGTTGTTGTTGTTGTTGTGGTCTTCAGTCCTGAGACTGGTTTGATGCAGCTCTCCATGCTACTCTATCCTGTGAAGAGAGTAACATGACGACATAAAACACTCCGTAGATCGGCAAAGGGAATCGTGTGAATAACTGGCTGCAGAAGAGAGACTGCAGCCTTGGCCGCTATATCGGCCGCCTAATTTCCACAGATACCAGTGTGTCCTGGGATCCAGAGGAACGCGATAGCGGCGGAGAAGGACCACTCAGTCCGCTCCCCAGGAGGTACCATTCAGGACACGGAGGGTGTTGAGCGATCGCAGACAGCAAGCCGAAAGATAGGAAACATGGGAGGACCAGCACAGCTTTCTGTCAAACGTATGACCCACAATTTAGCGACGTCCGTGAACGGAAGGTTGACAGGTCCTAGATGTGAGGAAGGCGGAAGAAACTCCGTACGATGCCAAAAATTTACACAAATTGTCTTACTGGGAGAAAAGCGGAAGCTGGTTTCGATGCTCCAAGAGTGGAGGCGATCGAGACATCCTTGAAGACGTCATTCAAGAAGGCTGGTCCGTTGAGAGCTGTAGTAGACCGCAAAATCGTCCACAAAGAGGGAGCCCGAGACATTGGGAAGGAGACAGTCCATAATTGGATTTATGGCAACGGCAAACAGTACAACACTTAGCACAGAGCCCTGGGGTATCCCGTTTTCTTGGGAGAAAGTACGGGAGAGAGTAGTTTTCACCCGCAGCTCCAAGAGAACAGTGTGTGGAGGATGCCTGTCCTCCAACAGGTATCTTATGCTCTCTCCAGATCAAAAAATATTGCTACTGTTTGGCATTTCCAGAGAAAATTGTTCATGATATAAGTGGAGAGAGCAAGGTGGTCAACTTCAGAACGATGCTTTCGGAATCCGCATTGGGCAGGTGTTAAAAGACTGCGGGGCTCCAGCCACCAAGCTAAACGGCAATTCACCATACGCTCCAAAACCTTACATTCACTACTCGTGAGAGAAATGGGGCGATAGCTAGAGGGGAGATGTTTGTCCTTTCCAGGTTTCGGAACAGGAATGACGATAGCTTCCCGCCATCGTCTGGGAAAAGTACTGTCGGTCCAAATTCGAAAATAAAGGCGAAGGAGGTAACGCAGACTATGGGTTGATAAATGCAGCAATATTTGGACGTGGATACCATCCAGTCCCGGGGCGGAGGAGTGAGAAGAAGAGAGTGCATGTTGGAGTTCCCGCATGGAGAAAACAGTATTGTAGCTTTCGCGATTTTGAAAGGGGAAAGCAAGAGGTCGCACTTCCGCTGCACGTTTCTTCGGGAGAGACGCTGGCGGGTAATTTGAAGAGCTCAAAATCTCAGCAAAGTGTTGACCCAATGAGTTAGAAATTGCGACGGGGTCCACTAACGTATCATGCGCAACAGTGAGCCCAGAGACCGGGGAGAAACTAGGCACGCCAGATAA
Organism: Schistocerca serialis cubense; assembly: GCF_023864345.2. Lineage (NCBI taxonomy): Eukaryota > Metazoa > Arthropoda > Insecta > Orthoptera > Acrididae > Schistocerca > Schistocerca serialis. Next base: position 70,154,481 of record NC_064647.1, read on the forward strand.
CCGCCGAATCCGACTCCCAACTTCTGAGGAGGGAGTGAAGGTGTTAAATGAGCTAGTAAAGAAGTCCCAGCTTGCCTTCTTGCTATCACGGATGACGCGACGGCATTGCGCACGGAACTGCTTATAGCGGATATAGTTGGCCAAAGAAGGATGGTGGTGGAAAACACAAAGAGCACGTCGCCGCTCACGTATTGCGTCACGGCATGCCTCGTTCCACCAAGGAACTGGGGGGGGGGGGGGCGCCAGGGCAATTCGGAGGTGCATGGTATTGAACGTTCTGCAGCTGTATGAATAACGTCTGTAATATGTGTGACCTCATCATCGACGATAGGAAAGTGACGGTCATTGAATGTCGCTAGAGACGAAAAAAGTGTACAATCGGCTTGGGCAAACTTCCAGCGTCTCGGGCACATATATGGCAGTTGAGGCTACAGTCTAAGGACACATGGAAAGTGGTCACTCGATTGTGTATGATGAAGGGCGAACCATTCGAAGCACCGAGCTAGTGGAACAGTACCGACCGAAAGGTCCAAATGAGAGAAATTTGTTGTGGAAGCAGACAAAAATGGTCCCCAGTATTGAGGCAAACAAGATCCATTTGGTGGAAGACGTCTATCAATAGTGAGCCACGCGGAGACAGATGTGGAGATCCCCAAAGCAGGTGGTGGGCATTGAATTCCCCAACCAGCAAATAGGGGGGGTGGAAGCTGGGTGGTTACCACCAGGTGGTGCTGTAGATGAGACACACTGTGGCGGGGAAGGAGAGGAACTGGGTTTCTTATTATGATGTTTAGATGAAGGAGGAACCGATGGTTGTGAAGTTGGCGTACGTAAAAAATCTTCACGAATATGCTCTTTTTTGGAATTCTTGATGTCTGACTTTTGGGTTCGAGATTTAGCAGAACCCGACGAAGGGTGAACCATACAGTGAGCAGGCGAAAGTGGGGAGGTTGAACGGGCAATCTTTGCGCTGGCCGATCTGACGACTGTGGCACTAAAGGTGAGATCGCAAGACTGCGTGGCCGCTTCCTTTGTTGGCTGAGGAGAGGCAAGGACAGTGCTGTATTTTCCTGTCTGAGGCACAGTAGGCTTTTGACTGGCGAATAATTTTTGAGCAGCAAAGGTCGACACCTTTTCCTTCACTCTGATTTCCTGAATGAGCTTTTCGTCTTTAAAAATGATGCAATCTCTAGAGGAAGCAGCATGGTCACCCATACAGTTGATGCAACGAGGGGATGGAGGTGGACAAGCACCCTCATGGGCATCCTTGCCACATGTAACACATTTGGCTGGATTGGAACAGTACTGGCTGGTGTGATTGAACCGCTGGCACCGATAGCAACGCGTAGGGTTTGGAATGTAAGGGCGAACGGGAATTATCTCATAGCCCACTTTGATTTGCGATGGGAGTTGAACTTTGTCAAATGTCAAGAAGACAGTAGGGGTTGGAATGATGTTTGTGTCAACCCTTTACATGACTATGAACAGCCGTTACGCCCTGGTCAGACAGGTGGTGTTGAATTTCCTCATCGGACAATCTGTTGAGGGAGTGTGTATAAACAACCCCACGTGACGAATTTGAAGTGCGGTGCGCTTCCGGACAGGGAAGATGTGTAGCAGTGAAGTACGCAGCAATTTTTGTGCCTGGAGGGTACTGACTGTTTCTAACAACAAGGTGTCATTTCGTAATCTGGAACAAGACTTTACAGGACCTGCAATTTTGTCGACATCTTTCTGAATAATGAAAGGGTTGACCGTGGAGAAGTTGAGACGTTCATCAGACCGAGAGACAACAAGGAACTGTGGCAACGATGGAAGAACAGTCTGTGGCTGAGACTCATTGAGCTTACGCTTGTGAGCAGACGTAGTAGATGATGAGGAAACCATTGCAGAAGTATCCCCCATGATTACCGGCGTCTCTGATGGCACGCTCCTCCCGGTGGGAACCCTCTCTGAGGGCACTCCCGCTTTAGGTGATTGTTCACACCTCAGGTCACACCTCCTGAGAAACCGATGGAAGGACCAATCGGCACTTTTGGAAGGTATCAGCTCGGGTAATCACCTCTCCCTGGGCCTGACCATACCAGGGGGTATGTACGTGTCCTACCTGTCTACCCGGGGCGGGGAATTACGCGTTACCCTGTCACCGGCTACGCATGGGAATGCGTGGGTCGGCCTTCAGACACGCACAGGGATGAAAAAAGAGAAAAGGAAAACAAAGAAAGGGAAAGAAAAAAGAGAGGTCTCAAATGCCGCAGCAGAGAAGAGGGTAAAGAGAAGAGGTAAGGAAAAGAGAAGGGCAAAGCAAGGACAAAGACTTGCCAGCAGAGAAAGCGTCTACAGACATAGGCACAAAATATACTCCCAGAGGGGGGAGAAAGGGAAGGAAAGAGGCGGAGGTGAGGGGCGGAGGGGGGGGGGTGGGGGTGCAAAGATGGAGGATGAAGAAGGATGCAGAAAAGGAAGGTATGCAGCCCGGAAAGGAAGGATGGCCACATTAGCTCAGGGTCCCGTGCTCGCTATGCACGTATCCACAAAAGAGTTGTGGACACCCTGGGGGGATCACAAAGAGTGTGTACATACAGCTGCACCTAGCTTCTCGACTGCAATGGATCTGGATCCTGTCACCAAAATTATTTACTCAGACAGACAAAGATACCAATGCTGCTTTCAGGAGCATTTCTTCTCTTGGCAGACACAGTAGCTTATTTGCTTTATTTATTTTCATTGGATCCATACACAACATAAATTTTATGGATCCAGTAAAATTTGTATCGCAAGAGTTGAAGTAGTGTAATATGCTTAATAATTAGCATTTAGCAAATTATGACTGTATACATCACTATTTGAGTACCATACCATACTTTTTAATTACAATTTGCTTACATCAACTAAAAGTGCTTTCAAACTGTTTCTTGGAACCTATCTTTGCAACTTGTTATAAACGTAATGTATTCAGACCTTAGTAGCACTTGCCTCTGAAATTTGACTGTTTCCCTTTTCATGAAGGCATTGGTGCATTAGCCAGGAATGTACAGTTTTGGCCAAAAATACGATTTTAGTACCACTGAATTGTTGGAAAATCACTCCATCACGCGTGCAAGATTGAGACCTCTCCATGTAACCAATTCCAAGTAGCACAGGGAATTAAGTTTTTGACACTGGATGTTTGGGGCAAGAACCAGACATGTCAATAGCTTGCACTGTCACTGCAACAAACAGTAACCATTCTGGCATGTGAAATACATCCAAGAAGTTCACTGTGGTTGATGTTACACAAGATGTAGTTTTACACTTCTCGTCTCCCTCAAAACTACTGTGTCAGCTCAACACTAACATGGCTGATAACGAGAAGTTTACTTCTCCAAAATAAAGGTTCTGTAAGTACTCCATTGCAAAGTAGCTTCTAGTTTGCTGTAGTGCTTCATTATGACAACCCATCTATTTTATTTATTTATTCATTTATTATCATCCCAATGATCACATTTGTGATATAGGATTTGTCAGGGTACATTCTAACAACTATATAATATCTTTACAAAAATTTTATCCGTGCTGAATTCATATGAATCCATCTTATGTTTAATACAATATACAACTAATAAGTGTTTTTATAACATTATTTATTATGTGCTTGACAGACATATTCACTGATGTCATTTTATTTCTCACATTAACTTATATTTTTATACAGTCATATTCTTATACAGTTGCGCAGAGACATTCACTTATGCTGTAATAACATTTGTCAAGCATGTGGTTCTTTACAACAGTTTTAAATTTATCCTCGTTTTCCAGCCCTTTGATATGTTTTGTAGTGCATTAAAAAGTTTGATGCCTTGATTACATACATGTTTCTGACTTCAGGTCCTTGCTACAGCTTGTATGTGGAGATCTTTACATTGCCGTGTATCGCAATTATGGTAGTCTGTATTGGTTTTCATTTTGTCCTGATTTCTTTTCATCACCAACAGATATTTTAGAATGTATACTGATGGAATTGTTAAAATTTTCAATGCTTTAAGAATGGGCCTACAATGTGTTTGAGGTGGGCTCTGGGTCATTACCCGAATAGTGCGTTTTTGTAATTTGAAAATCTCATGTAGACGACAATTTATTTTTCCCCAGAATACTATCCCATAGAATGCAATGGACTGAAAATAGCCAAAATATACTAATCTGGTACAGTCATTACTGCAAACTCTTGAAATTATTCTAAGTACAAAACATGCTGAATTTAGTTTTAGTGCTAAGCTCATCTCATGGTCCTTCCAGTTCTCATCAATGTGCACACCCAGGAATTTTACACACTGTACTCTTTCAAGTTGTTTGCCCTCCATGGTCGGATTTAGGTCATGTTCATTTATTTTTCCATATTGCACATAATTAGTTTTTTTGCATTCAGTGTTAGCTTGTTAGCACTAAACCATTTTTGTATATCTTGTAGGACATGGTCCACAGTACTGTGCAATGACTGCTTCATATCACTAACTATTAAACTAGTATCATTAGCAAATAACATTATTCTAACTTTTCTCTCTGACACCTGAATATAATTAATGTAAATGAGGAACAGCAAGGGGCAATACACTTCCTTGGGGTACTCCTACTGCGACCTCCCTTGGATCTGATCTTAGTTTAATTTTTTGATTAATATTTGGTGCTGTAATTTCAACCACCTGCATCCTCTTTTCCAGATAAGACTCAAACCACCTTTTAGCGGTCCTCTGATACCTATAGCTTCAAGGTTTTCCAAAAGTATGGCATGGTCAACAGTGTCAAAGGCTTTTGACAAATCTAGATTTATCCCAACTACACTTTTTCCCTCTTCCAATTTAGTGATTATTTCTTTTGTGTATTCCAGTACAGCTGTTTCAGTACTACTTCCAGCTTGAAATCCATGCTGATTACTGTTTATCAGATTGTGGATATTAAGATAATGTGTGACTATTTCATTAATATCTCTAAAACCTTAGAGAAAGTTGGGAGAAGTGAGACAGGTCTGTAGTTTTCTATTTTAAGCTTATCACCCTTTTTCAACAGGGGAATGACTAGAAATTTTCAGCTTCTGTGGAAACACGCCCTGAGCCATTGACACGTTTGCTATGTGCGCCAATGGTTTCACTATTTGATTAGCTGTTTTCTTTGCTAGTATTATTGGCACCTCATCTACTCCAGCTGACATCTTGGACTTTAAACTTTTAATCGCTTTTAAAACTTCCTTTTAATTTGTTGTAACTGCCATCATACTGCTGGTTACCTTGTGTGTTTCCATCTTTATCTGCTCCCCAAAATTCCTGCTTAATGTCTGATGCACATTTAAAGAGTAATTATTTATATAATTAGGCATGGCATATTTATCTACCATTTTATTCTGCTCATCTTTTAAAATAATTTCCTTGTCTTTGACAGGCACCCCTATTTCTTTTCTCACAATTTCCCATGATATTTTAGTTTTATTTCTGGACTGTTTTATGCCCATATCACTACTTAGCAACTTTGCATTTGCAATTACTCTGTGGTATATTTTCCTTTACCTTTTTACGTATTCTATAAAATCAGTATCTGCACACTCCCTCAACTCTGAATTCAGTTTTTTCATGTTTTCACATGATTTCTTAATGCCAAGAGGCATCCAAGAACTTGACTGTGTGTCCAGTAGACTTGATTCTGGTCAGTTTCTTGGGAAAACACATCTCAAAGTTCATTAAATAAATCAATGCAAATATACAATATGCCTCATCTGTACTTGTTTGTTTCGTAACATCTAACCAAATTTTATTTTCTAAGATACTTCCGAACTGTGACAGCTGTCCACAGAGAAGTTTCTTTTGTAAATATTATTTACACCTTGATCTTCCTTTGACCTTAAAGGGATTTCTATGGTGAGAGCATTGTGATCAGACAATCCTAAATCTGTTTGTTACCTCTATGTCAGTTGCTGACATATTTGAGAAAATGTTATCTATGAGGCTATTGGAGGTGTTTGCTATTCTAGTTGAATTGTTTATGTGTGGTCACATCTTCAAGTAGGAAAAGCAACAGAAACCAGAAACATGTGGTACAACAGGATTTTTGGTATCCGGCCATAATGAAAACTCCAAGTTAACAGTGCTAAACGAATGGAGAAATACCATTGGTGCTCACTCCCCTGTTCTAATGATTATGACTCTAAATGTGCAATGCATCAAGAACAAATATTGTGAAATTGAAATAGCAGTAAGTAACACCCAACCTGATGTCATGTTTATTACTGAACATTGCTGTAAGGACCATGATTTATTAGTATTCATATTAATCCATTTAAACTGGCAAATCATTATAGTAGGAAAATTGCAAAAGGTGATGGAGTTGGTAATTACACAAGAGTTAGAATTTAAAAAGAGATGTGAAGTAGAGAACTTATGTATTGAAAAGTTTTTTGAAGCAGGTGCTGTCCAGCTATATGGCCTGATGAAAAAAGTCAGTCATAACAGTGTATAGGTCACTATGTGGAAACATAGAAGTCTTTTTTGATAAATTAGAATTGTTGCTAAATACATTTTACAAAAAAGAAACCGATTATTCTTTGTCGTGATTTCAATATTAAACTTCTAGTTGAAAGTCAACAACTGAGAAGGAAGTTTAGGAAGTGCCTCTGCTAGTTAAATCAGACAAACAAACAGATCATGAAGCTGGACAAGAACTTGCCAGCATCAGACATGGATTATATGACAAGGTCATCTGTGACAGAACAGTTTTTTTTTTTTTTTTTTTTGGGGGGGGGGGGGGGGGGGTTAAGGGCGCTCAACTACTGAGGTCATTAGCGCCCAGTCACAATTGTTAGAGCACATAGAATCTAGTAAAACTCAAGGGCTGGGGGGCACCAGAAAGTCCTTACAAAGATGCAGATAAAACAAGTATAAGAGTTAGATGTCTTTGGACAAGCCAGTCAAATTAATGAAATGAAGAACACGAGCAGCTGCTCGAGCGTCATCAGCTAAAATATCCGGTAAAGTAGATGTCCGGGACAGGACAACACGAGTGACTAAAGCGGGGACACGACAATAAAACATGGCACACTGTGAATGTTTGACCACAAGGGCACTGCGGGGCTGGGTCACCGGAGAGCAGGTAGCGTAGGCTAAACCGCACGCAATGCCCAATCCGCAACCTGGTCAGAAGGACCTCTTCTCGCTGAGATGGTCGGGAGGAGGTTGTCCAAGCAGTTGGGAACGGTTTTACTGCCCAGAGCTTGTTTCCTGGAAGGGATGACCAAGTATCCCACCACCACGACACAAGCCTCTTACAAACAACCCCACTAACGTCAGATGACGGGACACAATGGGAGGCTGGCCGAGGCAGGAGGACTGCAGCCTTGGCTGCAGCATTCACAGCCTCGTTCCCAGGCACTCCTACATGTCCGGGAACCCACAGAAAGCTGACAGGAGAGCCATCATCAGCGAAAGAATGGAGGGACTGCTGGATCCGTTGCACCAAGGGATGGACCAGATAGGGAGCTCCAAGGCTCTGAAGAGCACTGAGTGAGTCGGAGCAGAGTACATACGATGAATGGCGGTGGCGTCGGGCATACTGAATGGCCTGATAGAGAGCAAAAAGCTCGGCCGTAAAGCTGGAACATTGGTCGAGGAGCCGGTATTTAAAAGTGACGGCCCCGACGACAAAGGCTCAGCCGACACCATCGTCAGTTTTGGAGCCATCGGTGTAAATAAAGATGTGACTGTCAAGTCGCGCACAAAGTTCAACAAACCGTGAGCAATACACTGCAGCCGGAGTACCCTCCTTCAGGAGCGAGCTGAGGTCGAGATAAATATGAACCGGAGCCTGGAGCCAAGGTGGTGTCAGGCTCTCACCCTCTCTGAAGGTGGTAAGGAGGGCAAAATCCAATTGTCGAAGCAGGCGACGGAAGCGGACTCCAGGGAGCAGCAGGGCAGACACATACAACCCGTACTGACGGTCGAGAGAATCGGCGAAGAAGGACTGATAAGAGGGGTGGTCGGGCATTGACAACAGCAGGCAGGCATACCAACAAAGCAGTACGTCGCGCAGGTAGGTCAATGGTAATTCAGCAGCTTCAGCATAAAGACTCTCGACGGCACTAGTGCAGAAGGCTCCGGTCGCAAGACATAACCCCCGATGGTGGATGGAGTTGAGGCGGCGTAAGAGGGATGGCCGAGCAGACGAGTAGATGAAGCTCCCATAATCCAGCTTCGATCGGACTATGGACCGATGCAAGCGAAGCAGGACAGTGCGATCCGCTCCCCAAGATGAACCACTAAGAACTCTGAGGACATTAAGGGAACGTGTACAACGGGCTGCCAAATAAGAGATGTGCGGAGACCAAGAAAGTTTCCTGTCCAATGTGAGCTCTAGAAACTTAGTTGTTTCCGCAAATGGGAGAACAACGGGACCAAGATGTAAGGATGGTGGAAGGAACGCTTTGTATCGCCAAAAGTTGATACAAACCATCTTCTCTTCAGAGAACCGGAAGCCATTTGCCACGCTCCATGAGTATAGGCTGTCTAGACAACGCTGAAGGCAGCACTCCAGGAGGCATGTTCTCTGGGCACTGCAGTAGATCGCGAAGTCATCGACAAAGAGAGAGCCTGAGACATTAGGTGGAATGCAATCCATAATTGGATTGATCGTGATGGCAAAAAGGGCTACGCTCAAGACGGAGCCCTGAGGCTCTCCGTTCTCCTGGAGGAAGACGTCTGACAATACGGAACCCACACGTACCCTAAACTTTCGATCTGTTAAAAAGGAATCAATGAAAAGGGCAGGCGACCACGTAGACCCCACCTGTGCATAGTGCGGAGGATACCTCCTCTCCAACAGGTATCATAAGCCTTCTCCAAATCGAAGAACACAGCTACCGTTTGGCGCTTTTGCAAAAAGTTGTTCATGATGAATGTCGACAAGGTCACAAGGTGGTCAACAGCGGAGCGGCGGCGACAAAAGCCACATTGAACATTGGTAAGTAGCCGTCGAGATTCAAGAATCCAGACTAACCGAGTGTTAACCATGCACTCCATCACCTTACAGACACAGCTTGTAAACGAAATGGGGCGGTGACTAGAAGGAAGGTGTCTATCCTTTCCAGGTTTGGGTATAGGAACAACGACGGTGTCACACCAACGCATGGGGACCTGACCTTCGGTCCAGACGCGATTGTTGGTAGGAAGAAGGAAGCTTTTGCCCGCTGGAGAAAGGTGTGCCAGCATCTGAACGTGAATGGCATCTGGCCCCAGAGCAGAGGACCGGGACAGTGCAAGCGCACATTCGAGTTCCCGCATAGTAAAGGGGGCATTATAAGTTTCCAGATTCAGAGAGTGGAAGGAAGGTCACCGAGCCTCTTTCCTGGGAAGGAAGGCGGGGTGGTAATGGGCGGAGCTTGAAACCTCCACAAAAAAGTGGCCGAAGGCGTTGGAGACAGCCACAGGATCAACAAGGACCTCATTACCTGAGGTCAGACCAGGTACCGAGGAGTGGGCCTTAATGCCCGACAGCCGGTGCAGGCCACCCCAAACGACAGAAGAGGGAGTAAAACTGATAAAGGAGCTGGTGAAAGAGGCCCAACAAGCTTTTTTGCTGTCTTTGATGACTCTACGGCATTGAGCTCAGAGTCGTTTGTATCCAATACAATTTGCCAAGGTAGGATGGCGGCGAAAGGTGCGTAAAGCACGTAGTCGAGCATGGGTAGCGTCTCTACAAGCCTCATTCCACCAGGGGACGGAAACACGACGTGAAGAAGAGGTAGTATGAGGAATGGAACATTAGTCAGCATTGATGATAACAGCCGTGAGGTACTCGACCTGACTGTCACAACTGAGAAAATCGTGGTCCGGAAAGGTCGCCAAGGAGGAGTAAAGTCCCCAGTCAGCTTTCGGTATGTTCCAGCTCGAAGGACGTGGGGATGGGGTGTGGTGCAGGAGACGAACGACACAGGGGAAGTGGTTGCTCTAATAGGTGTCAGAGAGGACATACCACTCGAACCGACGGGCAAGAGTGGTAAAACAGATCGAAAGGTCCAAGTGGGAGTAGGTATGAGTAGAGTCCGAGAGGAAAGTCGGGGCGCCAGTATTGGGGTAGACAAGACTGAGATGGTTGAAGACATCCGCCAAGAGGGAGCCTCTTTGACAGGAGGCAGGAGAGCCCCAAAGGGGATGATGGGCATTGAAGTCGCCAAACTATAAAAACGGTGGAGGAAGCTGAACAATCAGGTGCATCATGTCAGCCCGACTAACTGTGGATGACGATGGAGTGTAGACGGTACAAACTGAAAAAGTAAAGGCAGAAAGAGTAATATGGACAGCTATTGCTTGGAGTGGGGTGGTCAATGGAATGGGATGGTAATAGACATCGTCCCGAATGAGCAACATGACCCCACCATGAGCTGGAATACCGTCCACAGGGGTGAGGTCATACCGCTCCGAGGTATAATGGGTAAAGGCAATACAGTCAGTTGGGCGTAACTTGGTTTCCTGGAGACCAAGGACGATCGGACAGTGCAGGCGGAGGAGCAGTTTTAATTCCTCCTGATTAGATCGAATACCTCTTATGTTCCAATGTAACAAGGCCATCGCTAGTCAGAAAAAAGGGGGGAACGAGACGTGGGAAGAGCTGGTCACCTCAACGGCCGCGGAGAGCCACGTTTCGAGGGAACAACGCTACAACCGGCGGGAAGCGGATCCTGTTCCATCGAGTCATTGCCAGCTGCAGCCGCTGTCCCGGGTGGCGTAGGAAGGGCAGCATCATTTGTCAATGAGAGGCCAGCTGAGTGCCTGGCAGCAGAGCATCTTGGCGAAACTGAGGACGGCCGGGAGCAGCGACTCACGGATGGAGCGTCAGACAAAACGTGCCGGGGTGGAGAGGGGGATAGAGACTTCTTCTTGGAAGTCCGAGGAGGCACAGGGATGGTGGGCTGGACCCGAAGAAGGTCCTCACGCGCGGGGTCCGTTTTGGAACGCCGGACCTCGGAAGCCGGGGTCCGGACGTTTCCCCGATGGATGCCTGAGAAGAGGATCGCTTCTCAGGCGGCGGGTGGAGGGGAGGGGGGGGGGGGGAGGAGGTGGAGGGGGGACAGGATAGGGGTGAGGATACTGTGGAAGGAGTGGACACGACTGAGGCAAACGAAGTTGTCAACATCACGGGATGGAGGCGGTCATACTTCTTCCTGGCCTCAGAATAAGAGAGACGATCCAAAGTTTTGAGTTCTTGAATCTTCTTCTCCTTCTGATACGCAGGGCAGTCTAAGGATCTAGGCGAGTGGATGCCAGGACAATTAACGCACCGAGGTGGTGGGGTGCATGTATGTTCCTCACGAAGAGGACGTCCACAATCGCCACAAAGGGGCTCAGCCTCCACTGTGACGACATGTGCCCAAAGCGCAAACACCAAAAGCAGCACATAAGAGGCAGGACGTAAGGTCGCACGTCGCACCGGTAGCACATCACCTTCACCTTCTCTGGGAGAACATCCCCCTCAAAGGCGAGGATAAATGCCCCGGTGTCGATGCGACGGTCTTTGGGGCCGCGCTGGACTCGCCGGACGAAACGCATGCCTCGGCACTCCAGGTTGGCCCTGAGCTCCTCATCAGATTGCAGCAGGAGGTACCGACGAAAAATAACCCCCTGTGTCCTATTCAGTGCCAGATGCAGGACAATGGACACTGGGATGTCCCCTAGTCGGTCGCACGCCTGGAGCGCCGCCGACTGTGTGGCGGAGGTGGTCTTTATAAGAACGGACCCCGAACACATTTTACTGAGAGCCTTGATTTCCCCGAAGATGTCCTCGATGTGCTGAACAAAGAACATGGGCTTGGAGGTGGCGAACGTCCCCCCAATCGGTCCGAGAACATGCCAAATAGCGGGGAAGTACTTCGCCCCAAGCCAGCGGGCCTGTCCTTCCTCCCAGGGAGTGGCCAAGGGGGAAGGGGCAGGATAACCAGAACCAGAGATAGTACATTTCTTTTTAAAAGACTCGGCCGCAGAGCGACCTGATACATGTTGACGTTTCATCTGCGAAACGTCCGCCCCGATACCACCCACTCCGACCAGGGGCTCTCCCCACGGGTGCGACCCAGCCTCAGCAACAGCCACCTGGCAGGATGACCATTGCCGGGAGTCCTGATGCCCCAAGGAGACGGGCATCTACTCCTTGGCCGACGTGGGGAGGGTGCAGCTCAGGTATCGGCAGTACGATCCCTGTGTTGTCAGGGGGCTACAACCTAGAGGGTACATGACGACCCCACCACAACGGGCTGGCTACCGTGCTGGATTTCGGGTGCCATGGAAAGTCCATCATGATCGTAGGTGCTGATGGGCATGCACTATGGGCGTAACTTGTACAACCCATCAGGCGTTTAGGCCCAATTTGAGGAATAGTGGGTATGGTTACAACTCCGTTACAATGCTGAGTGCCAAGGTCTTAGTGCACGGAGGACCAGTGATACACCACGTAAGGTGTCCTTCTCCAAAAGGCTCGTACTTCTGTAGAATTTTGAAAAATGGAGGTCAAACCCCAAGGGGGACCATCACATGGAAGGCTGAAACGGTTGAAACTCCTTTTAGTCGCCTCTTACGACAGGCAGGAATACCTCGGGCCTATTCTTACCCTGGACCCGCAGGGGGAAAGGTCATCTGGGACAACAGTTACAGATGCCACTTAGAGAAGCATAATTAACTTGTGTACCATACATACTTATGATTCAGTAGCTTTCATGTGGCAATAGTTGTTTGTTTTAGTTACTTTAATTTTTGAACATTAAAAAGAACTTTTTGTTGCAAAAGCGATACTAGTCCAATTTCTTCAATTCATTAAATAGGGAATTATAATTGCATTGGTAGTCTAAATAAGGTTGGATGAAGACAACACCAGTTAATGAAGTCCTTCTATTGCAGGAATTAGTGTTTTATTTGGAAATATGAAAAAATTAACTTGTATGGTTGTTGCACCAATGCATTCATCTGACTGTGCATTTGAAGCAGAAACAGCAAAAGTGAAAAAAATGGTCCTAGTATTATGGTACCTACAATTTCTGTTGTTGCAGAGGGTAATAACCATGTTATACTAAATTTCATGTTATTAACAAATTGCCTTTAAATAAATGGCAATTTCTTCCTACATGGTGTTGAAAGTGATTACCAACCCCTCCTTGAGTTTATGCATGATGTATGTACATCCTCCAAAATACTTCTCGGTAACTCTTCTTCTACTCTATTAAGGTTTTCTCAATTCACCTGGCAGTTTCAGATTTTATAATGAACAGTGCATTGGATATGGCATAAATGTTGACATCAAGCTATGTTACAAACCAATTTGCAATTTATAACCACAATCTTTATTTCCATATCAGATTTGTTGCCTGTGCGACAATTTTTTCATCTTTCAAACTTATCTATACCTGGGTCTGAACTATGGATTGGTCTGTCACCACAACCACAAAAAAGGAGAAATTAGTGAGCTTGCACAGTACTATTACACACTGGACCCCACATGTAGTTTCTGATAACCAAGTTAATTTGGCTCTGGCATTTCAATAAACAGAGCTGATTTAGAGGAACACAACACACTGATAATCTTAATGATTATTGACTAATCATCAGTGTCATTACTGCTACAAGAGCAAATTCAATGTGAATCCAGGCATTTGGGTCAGTTAATAGCCTTTCACAATGTCAGCAGTCAGTGACTTTCAGGAGTGGCTCTGAACTGGCAGAGGCTGGTACCACCACTTCTGAAGGTTCTACAGAACAAGATAACCATAATATACTGATCACTTTATACAGAAACTCTCCAAGAGATTATTTCAACTGTTTCACTTTATTATTGCGGGTGGCAGAATGAAAGCACCAACAGATGATCCATCACGTCTAGAAAGCTACCAGCAGCATCCATGCAGTACTGTGAATACATATTCCATCTTGTTATGCAAGTATTCACTTAATCAGATGAAAAAAAAATTACACAGGCTGGAATCTCATTAACTTTATGAATGTGTAAGAAATAGTTTTGGATCTATGTTACTGGAGAATGGTGAAAGTTTTATGAATAAATTTGACAGCTAGTGAGGCGGTACTCAATTTAGTTGAGGAGGACAATTTATGGCATCATCTGACTATAAAATGAGATAGATCAATTTATAGAACAACGTTGCAGTACAGTGTTTAGACCTGCAATGACAACGAACAATGTGTTACAGTGTTCACAATACACTTTTTTATGGGGCTTCAGTGGATACTTACACTTTTCAACAGCAGTGAAGCCACTGTCACTACAAAATACTCAGTCCAGTTAATACTGAAATTTAGCTATGTATTTCAGTTGAGGCTTGTTAGTTACACATAGTAGGATAAAGATGTGAACAATGAAGGTGAAGAGAAACATGTACACAAATTATTTACCTTATTAACACCACTTCGATTTCCACATCACCATAGAGGTACCAAGAATGATGCGTTACTCTACTTTACATGGCGAGTTCCCCAGTGGGCCTATGAGCCATGATAAGCACACAATCAAGAAAATATCATGTATCAGCAAAATGCATCACCAAATATGAATAAGAAGGGACAATATTAAATATTTTCAGATATCTGTGTAAGAAGCTCTGCAACTGTTAGGGCTACATTGAAAATCAAATACAAAGTAATTGGCATTAAGAAGCTTGGCATCCCTCTACAGGAAACACTAAAACATGTGAGACAGTGATGAAAAGCATTCAATGATCATTAATGGCAGAGCAAAAGATATCTATAAAACTCCAAACAATGCAAACAGGGTGTAAAAGGAACTTCAGAAAGAATTCCACATGCAGCAAGTGTTTTTTCTTGTAAGCATACCACAGAGGCATGGTCTAAATGAAGCCTGGTGTGTAAATAAAGACTGAAAGTACAAACAGAAAGTTCAAGAATATATGTAGCTATGTTCTTACCTGGAGCTACAAGCTTAGAAAAGGAACATTTCATGGAACATGTCCAGCACAGGAAGGATTTGAAATACCATTCCGTGCAAAGAAATGCCAGATAGTATAATCTGTCCAACAAAAGAAACACAGACCAATCCCACTGTCAACAATTAAAAGAAACGGTAATCAATATTCCCACGACAACAATCACTGACTTAGGAAAATGAAGGAGAATCATTATTAGACCTGCAGAAGAAGGCATCACTGATCCCACCAGAAAAAGCACTGTCATCCACAGAGCACATGACAGGAAATTGGGGAAGGAGGAGAAAGAACCAAGAAACACAAAAATCTAAATGACTAGGTTTTCTGCACCAGCCTCAGCAGGGGTGGGGGTAACATATATATAGATTGAAATACAGATGTTCTACTGTTGAAGTTTTACACTACAGTATACAGTATGCATGGAGTGAAACAGATGAAACAGAAGTAGCAGTAGCAGCAGTACTAACAAATTTCACTATTATAGTACATGAATATTATTTAATAACAAACAGAACTATGAAAAGGTGGCCGATTTCTGTAGGTATGAATAGAAGTGTGGAGAGGCTGCAGCACATGAAAGGAGGAATTGCATTCCACGGTCGGTGGACAAGTGAAAAGAAATGTAATAATTTGAATTAGCAGCAATACTGACAATGCTGAAAAGAGAAAAGTGTTTGACATCAGGGCTAGGGTTTCTGAAGGAGCTAGAACTGTATTCACGCTGGACTGTCAGTGCATTCTCTTGCATAATTGCAGCAGGTGATCTAGACATGAACTCACTGAAAGACAACTGTGGTACTGAAACAGCCCTACAAGGTGCAGTGAAATTACAGAGACACAGATCATGTAATTATCATTTTACCATTTTACAGCCAAGTTACAGGTCTTAAATAGAGCCACTGCAGATTGTTATGGGATATTACTGAAGCACCAGCAAGATAGAAAGGCCACACAACAGCTTTAATGAATTGCGACAAAATCAGCAAGCGTAGGCAAACTACAAAGATTATTTAATAGGAAACAGAGGATGATAATCAGTTTGCAGAACATTGGCCTACAACATAAATCTTGCATGTCCAGTAGTAAGCAGAAATAAAAATTGAAAGTAAAGCACACACTAGAACACAACACACATAATAAGGAAGAAGGAATAACTAAGAACTACAGTTAACACTTGTCAGATTAAACACGCAAGTGAACTGTGATACCTATAGGGACAAGAAGAGATCATCCAATGAAGTGTTCAAAGAAACCAAATTGAATCAGAACAAAATGGGCTCCACTAATATCACAGACACTATATAGTCACACAAAGAAAGAGTAGACACAAGGAACAATGGGAACGTAACCATCAAGAATAATGGGAATAAAATCATGGACTCTCAGTAAACCAGTAACATTTTAAACTAACTTTTTAACCAATTAATTATGTAAAAGTCTACTATGACAAAATGCACACGAAGTACTCCTCACAAGACAATGTTTATTCATCATCTGACTCAGTAAAAATAGAACACATTTAAAAGACCATCTACTGAGGGACTAAACAATATGTCTACTCAACTATTTAAATGCTGTCTGCAGTGGCTAGCAAAGCCTACAGCTCTTCTTATCTTAGCTATGGAAGAAGGAATATTCACATTACGTTTAAGAGGACAATGTTAAGTGATACTAGTACACAAAGACGGCAGTCAGGAAGATACAGGAAATTACAGACCAACAACTATTACACCAACATTATCTGAAACAACAGAATGTAACTGAAGCCAATAGTTAATTTTATAGGAGAAATATGCCCAGCATGGGTTTAGGAATTTTAGATCTACCAGAACAACAACAGCTGTCTGTTTAGTTTTAGTAACTAAGGCACTAGGTTTGTGGCATATTTCTTGACTATTCAGTGGTCATTGTGTGTGCCACAACATATACTACTAGATATTCGCCTTAACTGTGTACTGGGGAAAGGGGCTGGTATGAAATTATCCATGGAAAATGAAGATGTCTGGAAAGAAGAGTCAACAGCTCTATTACAAGTATCTGTTCAAATTTTTAATTTATTTAAACAGCGGAAATTCTAGGTCAGAATATAAACATTATTATGGAAAGGATACATTGGTACTCTCTGTGAAGACAAACCATTGAGATCCAGATAGACATGATGGAAAGACTGACGTATCAGCTTTCAGCAAAACCTTCTTCAGAAAAGACACTCTCAAGTTCCTATTCCACAATGTGCCTAAACCGCAGATCTGTGCACCAGCGCCCCATGCGTTCATTTCTGTAACTACCAGCGGGTTCACAAAGACCCATTACACCATCCATGTGGGATATGCCTGGCATGCATGCACAGTGAACAATGGTAATGCATGGAACATGAACGGAACTGTCTTATCTCTGGAAGTCATTCGTTCTACTGCACGAAACAAAGGTAGACTGTGTGACATATTGGAATGCCATCCGATTGAATTATTCATAAGAAAATGAATATCGTTATTTATCAAGTAACTGTTATTCTCTTATGTAGGTTACTACTGTTCTGAATTAAAGACTAAACAGTTAGTTTTATATTATGACACACTGTTGCACAGGTATATGTATTTATACAACATTTTGCACATGGAGTACCCATCTGCATTTGGAGCTATTGCCCTTTGCCCTGGTAGTGACAGTAAATCTTCGGATGAGGGCAGAACGACAAAAATAAAAATCCAGATGTCATCAAGTTGGAACCTGGCCGAAAAGAAGGGACAAAGGCAGGGGATTATATTCACTGCTTATGAAAGAACTGAGGGTCTAAGATCTGCACGAATTTCGGGGCTTCGTGAGGATGGACATGGCCTGTTTCGAGAAGTTGCTGTCTATAATAGAAGATGGAACTAGCAAGTGTGACAGTCACGAGGAAGGCTGTCTCACATTCTCGAAAATAAGAATTAAACCATATGTTTATACATTTTGTGATTTTACCAACCTAAATCACAAATAAAATACCCGTAAATGTCCTGTTATGTTGCAGGCTGGATTTAACATTATGTTTACTGGCGACTGGGCAATCTTAAGAGTCTGGCTTTTAGCCGCAGAATAGCACACACACTATTTCAAAAGTTGTTGCAGATATATGCACTGCAGATTGCAACACTTTAAAGAACCAGTACTTAAAGGTGTACTTGTGCTACTCTTCCACGTTTGGACTATGTATGTGTGTGTGCTACTCAGTTTCACAGTAATCTGTCACACTCGGTGAAACTGCATGGACTTTATCTTTTTCATTGCCAGTTTCTTGTTTCTGGAATGCTGAAATAATGGACGAGATGCAATCAAATCAAATATGAGCTTTCCTAAGATAAGGTATTATGATACAAATCAAAAATCACCATGTAACATTCAACTCATATTACTCGGGAAGAAATTATTTTCTACTACCTTATTAAGATACAGTGGGTCATGTATACACCTTTCCTCACTGTATGCCTGATTTCGACACTTAATGCCTCTTTGCTCCATTTCATTTTTAGAATACAAAGTCTAAAAATCCTTTCACAAACAGCTAGTATGAGAGAGTCTACTGCAAAAAAAAAGTTCAGAGGTAGCAATCGTGTACACTTGTCTACTTTGGTGAATGAGTGCACATTTCTCTTTTCTGATGAATGCTTTGACTGAAAGCTTATATGTAATAGTCTTTTCATTGTGTCTGCCTGGAAATCAGTTTGTCATCTTTATAGTGAATAGCAATCTATGCATGGACTGATTGGAGTCACAAAATTTGCTTCCAGCCTGTACAGAAGGATCCTTAATCCTGGGGAAACTTCCGTAGTTATTAGAGAGAAAACAGTACTTGTCCTCACAAGCCAGGAGGCACGGAACTACTAATTAACTAAAAAAACAAGGAATAATAATAATAAACGGAACGTATATAAAAGCTAGAAAACACAGCACCTCTAGACGCTGGGCGCGGAACTACGCGCGCACACACACACACACACACACACACACACACACACCGGCGAGCTTGAATTAGTGCACGGCAGCGTCGCTACAAGTTCAACAACATTTCTGATGAAAAAATGTCACTACAGCATACACATGGACACTAGTAACAGCGTACCATGGGCTACTTAATTCACAACACACATACAAACATAAGTGAAGCTAAAAAAGAAAGCTGTAAGATATACTAAAATATGACTTCTTAAATATTCTTACAGACATAGATTTATGGAACTAAACATTAAGGCTAAAGGGCACATTCAGTGTCAGCAGCTCCTGAATTGTGTGCAAATGTTGGCAAATTGTGAATGTTGGTCACAGCCAAACAGGTGATTGTATTCAAGAGCTAATGAGAATCACTGAATTTAATGGCTTGCTTCAGTGGAATGCACAAATTAATTACATTTCTTTTTGATATGCAGAGCACCAGAGTAATTTTTGGTTGTATGGTTATGAATTGCAAATTTGGTTACTGTTTTACGTACTTTCTTAATGACAAAACTGCTGACAGACCGACCTGTAGCATAGCCCAAGGCTTATGTTAGGTTTGAATGTAACACTGGTTGAGGTGCCCACAGCCAACAAGTAAACAAGAAAAAGTGAGATTTCTAATAGCTTGACAGGTAGTGTAGCTGGAGAGAGATGTTCATCATTGCAATAACATACTGCTTCTTATTTGTGATTTTGTCTCAAATTCTGACAACTTAGTCAAATTCTGATCTAATGGAACAAAAGCCAGCTAACTTTACTGACAAACTATTAAATATAGGTATGAGCATTCAGGTGGGCTACTGACAACTGACTCCTGATCCATCAGATTCAGTTCTCACTGTTTGTCACGAGAGTTGTTACTAACATCAGTACACAATGCTAAAGCCACCAACAACCTAAGTGCAATTTTACTAAAGACTAAACAGTATGATCACTGCAA